>NC_133103.1:15823032-16173894 GCF_022965805.1 Primulina eburnea
ATAACCGTCGCTAAAATTTGCGACAGTTTCATACAAACCGTCGCTTAATCAACAATGCGACAGTTTGAATGATGTCCGTCGCGATATTTAGCGACCGTTATACGAAACCGTCGCTAAATATAGCGACTGTATTACTAAACTGTCGCCACATATTGCGACGGGTAGAATACACCCGTTGCGTGTATTCATTTAGCGACTGTTTCATTAAACCCGTCGCTAATATTAGCGACCGTTAAAATTTTACCGTTGCTAAATATAGCGACAATCATCAGTTAAACCGTCGCTAAATTTAAATTTTCAAAAAACCGCTGTCGATAAATTTAAATTTTCAAAATACCGCCATAATGGCGACGGTGTTCCTCTTAACCGTCGCTAATAGCGACGGTTACTTCGTTAACCGTCGCCGAATTTTCTATAAATACCTCCACTCGGGCACCACTTTCTTACCCTTCCTTTGTACTGAATATTTTTATTTATTCTGTAAATTTGTTGTAGATTATTATTTCATTGCTAGTGGTTCAGATTGTTGTTGCTTATTTTTGGGATTATATGATATGAAACCTTAAAATTTTGGTAAATTATAGCTCTTTTGTACATTAAATTTTGTTGTTCTTTTTCTTTCCTTCACAACACTTAAAATTTTTCTCTTTTATACAATTTTACCATTTCACAACAATAAAATTTTTTTACACGATTTTAGTTTAAATTTAATATAAATTTTTTCTCTTTAATTTTTAGTAAATTTTTAAGATTTATTATAAATTTTTTCTCTTTAATTTTTAGTAATTTTTTAAGTAGTAGTTAGTATCAAAATTATGTTATCATATTAATATTGTAAGTTTTTTTAGCTTTATTAAATTTTTTTTTATTTTATTGAAAATATTAGCGACGGAAATCATATTTAACCCGTCGCTAAGTTAGCGACAGAATATATGAACATGTCGTCGCTAGTAGTTGCGACGGTTTTAAGGTTCCGTTGCTAAATTTGTAGACGACGGTATTACAATGTGTCACTACATAGCGACGGTTTTGCAAAACCGTCGCTAATTTTGTCAGCGACGGTTTATCATATACCGTCGCAAATTGTAGCTAAAAAAACTTTTCTTCATACTGGGTACGACCATTATCAAACCGCACCTAAAATAAACAATAAAAGCGGTTTTTCAACTTATATAACGGTTAAATAAACCGCTTCTATAAGCTATAAGGTCATAGATAAGAGGAGCGCTTTTGCAACCGGTGGTACAAAGGCTGGAGCGGTTAAAAACCAATCTTAAAATTGAAAAAAACCGCTTCTATAGACACTTTTTTTTGTAGTGTAGAAGAGCACAGCCAATGTATAAAGCATATACGCCGTTGATACAAACTACACCTTGTAAACACTTCCACATAATGAAATAAAATTGATATTTGGCATTCTTTTTTACTAAACTTCGAGGGCTCAAACTCTCACCCAACAGAGTGTCAAACAATACAATCTCAATAATTGCCCGCATGGGCTTAGCTCAGTTGGTCAGCAGCAGTAAATCTTGGAGCAATACAATCTCAAGAATTTCTACTGTCTTTGATCAGCGTTATAAGAAAGTGAAATCACTAGCAACGAAGTGACAGTCTTCACATGTGTTGCCAATCCAACCCTAACGTTCTTGTTGGAGTTGTCACCGTTTTGTTTGAAGTTGTGTCCAACTCAAGCGTAAAAGGTGGTTCTCGTTGCTGATAATCAAGCAATCATTTTGGAATTCAATAATACAATTAACACGTGGTTTGAGTTAGTAAAAAATGGTTGGTTTGATTATGTAAATAATGATGTTTTAATTTTTGTTTACTTCCCTAAACTTCACCTATAAATACACATTCTTTCTTCATTTCAAAATCACACCAAAACAAAAATCTCTCATCTACAATCATAAGTATAAAAGTGAGATAAAATATTTAGTGTGAGATTTCTTAAGGAGTGACCCTTGGAAGGAATATGATTAATGGAGAGACAGTGAATATGGAAAAATCACAGTGTTATGAGTATTGTATTCTCAATTCTCTTCTTCGTTGTTATTAATAAAAAAAATATCTTCTTGAGAGGTTTAAAGTAGACATAATTCAATCTTGAGGTGAACGACTACAAATATTGATGTTCATTTTATTCATTGTTGATATTATTAATGATGTTCCGCTACAATGTTATCTTATTTATTTCTCTGATATCCCAACACTCGTTGCTTGGGCATAGGTGGAGTGTATATTGTGATTCGACTGGTAATTAATTTGCATTCCTGGTTGATTTTAAAAATAATTATTATTTTTTGTACGGTTTTGTAAATTCAGTCGCTTGCTCCTTGCGATGTCTAGCTACCTCCCTATGTACTGCACTTCTACTAAATAAATTCACATATTTATTTAATAAAATTAGGAAAAGAAAATAAATCAGGACTCGAATAAAGAAATATTTACTACAATTATGGGGGTGTATTCATTGCAGAATTTGCATGATTTTTATTGACATCTATAAATTTTTTTATAAAATTCTATGAATTTTGTAATTTATTATTGTTATTTTTTTAAATTTATTTGAACTAACAATTGAACGTGAATAAATTTTTATTTATTTCAAATATTTATATATATCATTATAATATTTTTTACATATTTATTTTATGAAAAACAATAAATAAAGATAATACTAAATTTATTGTAATTTAACTTCAATTATTCAATTCAACATATTTATTTAAATAATTAATAATTTTAAAAATACATAACAATATTTGTCAATATTAATAAATAGTCAAACTTAATATAATTTTATCTTTTTAAATAAATTTTTGTATAGAAAATATAACGATTTTGTTTTTTCCAATATGTCAAACAAAAAAATAAAAAAAACAATTATTTGCACCTAAAAATAAATAATAAATATATTAAAATATTTGTAGTAAGGTAACTTTATAAAATTTTAATGTGTTTAATGTATCATTGTTATTCTTATATAATTGTTTTGATAAACTTCTAAAAATATATATCAATCACACACATTTATATATATTATATGTATAAATATCAAAGTTAATGAAAATATCATGTGCAAGAATTAATTTTTAGTTATAATCAAAATCAAGATATCAATTAACTAAAATTATGAAAATAATTAAACATCAAATGTCATATAATAATTAATAAAAAAATAAATTTTACTTATTAGAAATTATTATTATTTTCAATTTATAGGCCTATAAAATATTATAATTTCTTTTATTATGTAGTGTAATAATTTTTAAAAATTTAATAAATGTAATTTTAAATTTTCTGAGATTTGTAACTGGAACTCCAAAAAAAAAAATGAATGATGTTAATAATTTTAATTTTAAACTATTGTTAGTAATAAATAAAAATATGTTTTTAAAAAGTACAAATAAAAGTAAAAATAAATGGGTGAGAAAAGAATGAAAATTTTAGTGTTTCTATTGAGTATGCGAGTTTGAAAGATTTCTCAAATACATCCAAATCTTTAGATTGAATCAAATACATTTTTTGACATTTTATTGTTGTACATTAGGTTTTAATTCTTGTGCAAAATAGAATTACACGGAGTCATTAAAATTCTATTGGTAGTTTGAATATCTATAGATTTTTGTAGAGTTTCTAAAAGGCAGGGTTTATTATCACATGACTTTTTAAAATTTTACAAATGTTTACGTTGAATACCACTAAATTTTTATAGAGTATATAAAAGTTTAGATCGAATATCTCTAGACTTTAAAATTCATAAAAATTATTAAAATTCTAGAAACAATACACATCGTTAAACTCTAGACTTTTAAACTCCATAAAATTTATTATTTTACATTGAACTAATGCACATCGTTAAACTCTAGACTTACCTTAATTTTCTCACATTTCATGCACCAACATTTGATCATGAGAATGTCAGAAACTATTTTCTGATTAAACCCATTAAATTATCGTAAGAGCATCTAGTAGCATCGGCCCATGATTCCCTAGGTGTCACTGATAGTGCATGCAAGAACCAATCGGTTATGATTAACGTACAATACGGTCCCTTCATCTCATATATCCCGATCGAATCTGCAACCATTGGTTCATCAAGGGTTGCATATTAAATTCGATAACCATGTGATACAATTATGAAATATTCATATTGTCATTGCATGTACAACTAGAGAACTTTTTCCCCAATGTACATCATACACTCTCGCTAGAGATTTCATGTGCTATTATTTTGTTATGTCACATAGGATATCCACACCCGTAAGTGAGCCGGTAAACGAGTCAAAGCACAGCCCTAACATGTAGACCGGCAGTGTTGTCCCAGGTCGTAAGGACTAATGGTGTACAATCATAACCACGGACTTATCCTCTCGATGAATGATAACTACTTAGAAAGTCCGAGGGAGGGTTGTTCGGTATAATCATCATATGACTACCCATCTGCATGTTTGGACATCTCTATGCCCTTACCAAGAAACGCAGTACACAACATCACAGATGTTAGTCTCGAGCTCAAACGACCTTTATCCATGTTTTAGGCGGCTGAGTCGACTAGGAACGAATTTAGAATATGCAGTGTTTACAAATGAGTTTTAACATCGAATTACGATTCATTATTATTAAAGCATAATCAATGATTTTATCTATGTTGATTGCATGAGTATACAGATAAAGTAAAAACGTAACCATTAAATAGTAAATTATATTAAAATAAAGATTGTTTATTATACTTAAGTCAATAAATTCCCTAGCCAACAATAACTTACATGACATCTACTCTAACATCACAGTGCAAAGATATGCTAGTTTTGCATTCTAAGTACAAGTAACCCATCCATGTCTGTTGACATTGATCTTTGTCGTATACAACAGGTTGTGAATATAATTTCTTTTAATCCAAAACCACCAACGATCAGAAAGTCAGCAACTTCCAGATAATACTAAGTGGCACTTGCAACATTAGAACGACTGTTCTTAAGCAATGCCAAGATATAAGCGGTGCTTGTTTCCAATTAGTAGTAAACCTACCGGGAGAAGCACAGATTATAACAGATTGAAAATCTTCATATTTGATCCTTTGATGTCTGTGCCTATGTGAAAATATATCAGTTAAAAATAAATACCCTTTTTTCATTATATTTTACCAAAATTTCATTTCTTGCCAAACTTTTTCTTTTTTGTGTTCATATAGTCTATAAACTATAATTGTTCGAACTATTTTATCAATTCTCGTACAAATTATTAAACTTGTTGGTTTCTAAGCATATTTTTCTTATTAAATATCTATAAATATAAATGATACTACGTTAATTATATATACATTTACTAATTATTTTCTAATAATTCGAAAATGTGATAATAACTAAGAAAAATACTACATGATTATGTTACTTTTTAGTAATTTCAATTCAACAATCAAATTTTTTTTTTTATTAATATTTTCTGCTGTGAGAAAACGTCGGAATGGTCTTCCTTTGAAATATTTCACTAATCTATTTCCTTTATTGTTTATGTATCGTTTATTTAGGCAATAAAACAAGTCTAGTACGAATCAATACAAAATTTTAAAATAAATGCATAAATATTCAAGTTCTAAAGTATATTAGAGTCTCAAAATCACAAACTGGGATGAGTAGGTCTCTTGTGAAATGTTCTCACGAATCTTTATCTGTGAGACGGGTCAATCCTACAGATATTCACAATAAAAAGTAATACTCTTACGCAGTGTTTGGTTTGCAGGATTAGGTAGGTTTATTTTATTTTAACATACCTAATCACATGTTTGGTACGTTTTTTATTTAATCAAGTCAATCCCTCCTATGAATTATTAGGTTATATTAGGTGTGATAAAATAATCATTCCTCACCACCTAGGATTATTTATCTCACTCTTAATCCAGCCTATTTTTCCAATTTTACCCTTATCCTAACAGTGTGTTTGGCAACCAGGATTTGAGAGGATTTCATGGGATTTGGATTTCAAAATCCTATTTTTACTGTTTGGCAAGATGCTAAAAAAAAAGGATTCGGATTTACTTAGGATTTCATGGGATTTCATGGAATTTCGACAAGTATATCCAAATCCCATCAAATTTGATAAGATTTTGTGGGATTTGGATTTTAAAAACATAAAATTATTTTTTTATCCAACACATCATTCTCCACCAAAAGTTTCTAAAGGGTTAGATTTTTTTTTTCCTTAACTTTTTTTTAGAAGTTGATAGATTTCGTTTAAATTTTATAAATTTTTTGTGTTATTTACTGATTAATATAATAATAATAATTATAGTAATTACCAAAGACTCTTATTATGTTTAATAATTAATTTCATGTTAAAGTTTGAAGTTGTTTGATGATTTTTTAATTATTATTTTATGTGCACTATGATTAATAAATAATAATTAATTTTTGAATTTACAAATTCAAATAATATAAAAGAATTATTAGTTTTTAAACTTTTTTTAGTTATTTATGTTTATATGATTTCTAAGGGTAGTTTAGTAAAATTTTAAAATTCTAAATTCGAATCTTTTTTTCTCCAAATGAAAAATGAATTTGTAAATATCATTTTTAAATTTTAAACCAAACACCAAATGAAATTTCAAATACTTGAATTTTCAAATCCAATTCCAAATCCAATGAAATTCTCTCAAATCCTGGTTGCCAAACACACTGTAAATTCAAACTCACAACCACTTCCCTCCCCCGACGGCCGGCCGACCACCACCGCTCGCCGCCCGTCGCCCACCAAGACCACCCGCCGCCACCTCCTGCCGGTCGACCGCCGGCCGATAGCTGGACTGCCGTCGTCGCCGCTTCCGGCCGGCCTACCACCGTCGACCAACTCCGCCGTCGTCCGCCGCCACAAAACTGGAAGGGCAATTTCGTCAATTCATCAAAAGATTATTACTTATCTCGTTCTTAACAATTATACCAAACATAATATTATTTTATTATTATCTACTTCAATCATTTTTTTTATCATTTCTCTCTTAATCATTTCATTATTTTATCCTTCAAATCAAACGTAGTCTTAACATAAAAAGTAGTATTTTTCATGGATGACCCAAATAAAATATCTGTCTCACAAAATACGACCCGTGAGACCGTCTTAAAAATTTTTTTGCCAACTGAGATAATTGTATTTTCGTCGGATTCTAATTCAATATCCTCTTATTCATTTATCTTGTCTTTTGGTACAAACTCAGGTTTTTTGTTTTAAAAATTTTCTTCTTTATCTACTATTATTTTATTTACTATTCTATTAATAGTATTATAATTTTTTTTTAGAAAAACCATGGATTTGTTAAAATTATATAGCTTATTCATAATATTTCGTAATTGGTCTAGAATATAAGCATGACCAAAATATTTATATGAAATAAATAATATCTCAGACGAAAATAATATTTCGTAATTGGTCTAGAATATAAGCAAGGCCGACTGTCCATATCACAGGCCTACCGAAATCAGAGCAAACGAAAATAGAAATGGTGCCATTACCATACTGCATTACTACTCTGTTGCTCTGTCTGATCACCGCTGCAGCTGCTACTAATATTATCCTCACTCTTCCGGGTTACCCGGAGGATACCCTGCCTTTCCACCTCGAAACCGGGTCGGTCTTCTTTCTTTCTATTTTTTTAATAAAAAAAACCATTTATATGAGATTCATTTTGTTTTATGGATTGAATATATATAGATAAATTTATAATCTGAGAGTTTCAGATATATTGGAGTTGGAGAAGACGAACAAGTGCAGCTATTCTATTACTTTGTAGAGTCCGAAGGAGATCCTGATGAGGATCCGCTTGTGCTTTGGTTGACGGGCGGACCCGGTTGCTCTGGTTTCTCCGGTCTGGTTTATGAAATAGGTGCGTGCAGCCGCCGTCTTCTTCTTCTTCCTCCTCTGATCATGATCTTTTACTGTTAATTTATTTATTAAATATTATGTTTGAAGATCATTTTCAAGAATTAAACAAATGTGGATTTTTTTTTATTATGTTTGACTATCAGTTTCAAGAATTAAACAAATGAAACTAATTGTGCACTTCTGATCTCGTGCAATGCGTTTTTATTATTTAACTGTCTATTAAATACTTGAGTTCTCGTGTTGTCACATCTTTCCATACAATAAAACTATTTAAATTAAATAATCAAAATTAATGGGACATTTGACAATAATATTAGATTCATATTTCAAAAACTTTCGAAAAAGTTTTCGAGTCGAACTCGAGCCAGAGTTATTTTGTTTGATTGTTCAGGAATCTTAATATTTCCAACAACCCAAAAGCGTAAAGAAAATAAAAAAAATTAATGTGTGGATAAGACCATAATTTAATGACCATATGTGGGTGAAAAGGGTTGTAAACAATTCATGCATGTGTACAGGTCCACTCCGGTTTGATATTTCAAGTCTTGATGGAAGTTTCCCTCGCCTCATTCTGAACCCATATTCATGGACAAAGGTTTGGTTTGGAATATATATATATATATATATATATATATATATATATATATATATTTATATATATACATATATATATTCAAACTGACAAATAAAATGATCTGCACGCATGGTTTTGTAGGTTGCCAATATTATATTTATAGACTCACCGGTTGGGACTGGATTCTCGTATGCAACCACCCCAGAAGGTTTCACTTCCTCCGACACCAAAGCGACCATGGATAACTACACTTTCTTGAAGAAGGTAAGTTTTTCTCTGAATCCGGATTCATTTTTGCAAAAAATAATACTAAATATAGATACTGCACCATATTTTTGGGACGTTTAGGATGAAATATTTAATTATAATTTTAATTTTAAGAAATTAAATGGAGCACAGGATTCTGGTATTCAACCACACTTGGTCGAAGACACGTGAGATTGGTGGTTTATTTTTATTTTTTATTTGGACGTGAGCACAGGATCAGAAGGGCAGGCAGGTGACAACTTGACTTGGGAAGAGATAGTGACATAGAATTATTTAATAGGGTTCTCAAATTGAAAAGAGATATTCTCTATGTCTCACATAGCTTATATTTGTTGTGAAAAAGTAAAAATTTACGGTAAAAAGTAAAAATCTCAAACTCTCAAAATTATCAAACTACACACGTTATAATATTTTTCTCTCAACTCAATTGTTATTTCATTCACAAATGAGTGCTCTATTTATAGAGTTTCATATACAAATATTCCAAAATAAATTACCTCATTACATACATCATCACACACTAATTTTCAATATTCAACACCTAATTTTACCTAATTTTCAACATTCAACATTCAACATACATATTTTAATATTATATTTTCAACACTCCCCCTTGTGATGATGATCATAATGATTGTCTTCATTACGTGTTTTTATACTGCCTCGTTAAAAACCTTACTTGGAAAAACCCATTGGGATAAAAACCATAGTAAGGGAAAAAGAGTGCAGTCACGTAAACTCCCCCTGATGTTGACATGAACAGTTCTTCACAAATTTCGTAGATTGCGCATCCCAATATTATATATGTGCTTTCTGAATATTGACGTAGGAAGTGCCTTTGTGAAGAGATCTGATGAGTTTTCACTTGATCGAATGTGACGAACATCAATACATTTATTCTTCTCAAGCTCCTTGGTGAATGCGAAGAACTTAGGAGGAATATGTTTAGTTCTGTCGCTTTTTATGTATCATTCTTTCATTTGAGCAACACATGCAGCATTATCTTCATATAGTATCACAGGTTTCTCGTCGAATGATAATCCGCATGAGATTTGGATATGTTGGGTCATTGATTTTAACCACACACATTCACGGCTTGCTTCATGTAGTGCAATAATCTCGGCATGATTTGATGAAGTTGTTACTAGTGTTTGTTTCTGTGAACGCCAAGAAATTGCAGTGCCTCCACGAGTAAATACATATCCAGTTTGGGAACGTGCCTTGTGTGGATCAGATAAGTATCCAGCATCAGCATAACCAATTATACTTGGATTAGCATCTTTTGAATACAAAAGTCCCAAGTCTGTCGTTCCTCGTAGATAACGGAATATATGTTTAATTCCATTCCAGTGTCTCTTTGTTGGATATGTGCTAAATCTTGCCAACAGATTCACGGCAAAAGATATATCAGGCCTTGTACAATTTGTAAGGTACATAAGGGCACCGATGGCACTTAGATATGGTACTTCTGGACCAAGAATATCTTCATCATCTTCACATGGACGGAATGGATCCTTTTCTATGTTTAATGATCTAACAACCATTGGAATACTTAAAGGATTTGATTTATCCATATTAAAACGTTTAAGGATCTTTTCTGTATAATTTGTCTTGTGAACAAACATTCCACATTCTTTTTGTTCAATTTGCAAACCCAGACAATACTTGGTTTTTCCAAGATCCTTCATTTCAAATTCTTCCTTCAAGTATGACACAACTTCTTGAATTTCCTTACTCGTTCCAATGATGTTTAAATCGTCAACATATACAGCAATAATTACGCATCCGGATGTTGTTTTCTTAATGAAAACACAAGGGCATATTGAATTATTTACATATCCCTTCTTCATCAAGTGATCACTTAGCCGATTATACCACATTCGGCCGGATTGCTTTAACCCATATAATGATCTTTGTAATTTCACAGAATAACATTCTCTGGGTTTTGAACTTTGTGCTTCAGGCATCTTAAATCCTTCAGGGATTTTCATATATATATTACTATCAAGTGATCCATATAAGTAAGCTGTAACAACATCCATAAGATGCATTTCTAAATTTTCAGATACCGCCAAGCTAATCAAATACCGAAACGTAATTGCATCCATCACAGGAGAATACGTTTCTTCATAATCAATTCCAGGCCTTTGAGAAAAACCTTGTGCAACAAGTCGAGCTTTATATCTTACTATTTCATTTTTCTCATTTCGCTTTCGAATAAAAACCCATTTGTATCCAACAGGTTTTACACCTTCAGGTGTAAGGACTATAGGTCCAAAAACATTACGTTTATTTAGCGAATCCAATTCAACCTGGATGGCATCTTTCCATTTTATCCAATCCTGCCGATTTTTACATTCACCAAAAGATTTTGGTTCATGATCTTCGTTATCATTTATGATATCGATTGCCACATTATAAGAAAATATATCATCAATTTCTTCTATATCTTTTCGATTCCATATTTTTCCAGTATTAATGTAATTGATAGAGATTTCATGATTCTCGTCAGTTTGTGGTTCTGACAGAACATTTTCATCATCATGTGTTTCTTCAGGAACATCATTCTCTATTTTGTGATCATCATGTGTTTCTTCAGAAACATCATTCTTTATTTTGTGATCATCGTGTTTCTCTATGAATTTTCTTTTACGAGGATTTTTATCCTTGGAACCGACTGGCTTTCCACGCTTCAGGCGTTTAATGACATCATGAGTATCTTCCATTTGTTTCTTTGGAATTTCAATTCGAGCAGGGGCATTTGCAGCATGTATATATGATTTAGTTACCCCTTTTGTGTCTGCAAATGCATCTGGTATTTGATTTGCTATTCTTTGCAAGTGCACAATCTGCTGTACATCCTTTTCACATTGTTTTGTTCTTGGATCCATATGTAACAATGATGATACATACCACGTAATTTCCTTTTCGGTATGTTTCTGTTCTCCCCCTAACATTGGGAAGATTTCCTCATTAAAATGACAATCAGCAAAACGTGCTGTGAACACGTCTCCTGTCTGAGGTTCAAGATATCGAATGATTGATGGACTATCATAACCGATATAAATTCCAACCTTTCTTTGAGGTCCCATTTTCTTTCGTTGCGGTGGTGCAATAGGCACATACACCATACATCCAAAAATTCTCAGATGAGAAATGTCTGGTTCTTTACCAAATGCAAGCTGTATTGGGGAGTATTTATGATATGCACTTGGTCTGATGCGAATTAATGCAGCGGCATGTAAAATTGCATGTCCCCATATAGAAATAGGGAGTTTTGTTTTCATAATCATTGGTCTAGCAATCATTTGCAGACGTTTAATCAATGATTCAGCCAATCCATTCTGTGTATGTACATGAGCAACATGATGCTCAACAATGATTCCCATAGACATACAATAATCATTGAAAGTCTGGGAAGTAAATTCACCAGCATTATCAAGTCTAATTTTCTTGATTGTATAATCGGGAAATTGATTTCTCAATTTTATTATTTGAGCAAGTAATCTTGCAAATGCAACATTTCGAGTTGATAATAAACATACATGTGACCATCTGCTGGAGGCATCAATCAATACCATAAAGTATCTGAATGGTCCACATGGTGGATGGATTGGTCCACAAATATCACCCTGAATACGTTCAAGAAACATTGGTGATTCAGTTTGGATTTTGCCTGGTGATGGTCTTATAATAAGTTTTCCGAGAGAACAAGCTTTACATTGAAACTTATTATTCTGAAAGATCTTCTGGTCTTTCAACGGATGACCATGTGTATTTTCTATAATTCTTCGCATCATTGTTGAACCAGGATGTCCCAATCGATCATGCCAATTGGTTAATATCGAAGAATTATCAACTACCATGTTTGATTCAATGGGACTTGTATGTGTATAATGCAATCCAGTAGGGAGCATTGGTAATTTTTCAATCACATATTTCTTTCCTGATTTATATGTGATAAGACACATATATTTCTCATTCACTTCATTCATTGTTTGAGTATCATACCCATGGGAATATATATCATTAAAACTCAACAAATTTCTTTTCGATTGTGATGAATATAAAGCATCATTGATCAAAAATTTTGTACCATTAGGTAACAAAAATTGTGCTTTACCACATCCTTTAATCAAGTCTACTGGACCTGATATTGTATTCACCGTTGTTTTTGTTGGTTTTAGTTCCAAGAAATATCTTTTATCTCGGAGGATAGTGTGCGTTGTACCACTATCGGGTATGCAAACTTCAGTTTTGCTCATTGCATTTTCCATATTTGAACTTCAAAAAAAATATGCAATGAAATAAATTACTGGCAATATATATTTAAATATAACACATATCATAATTATACAATAAAACATTATTCTATGAATACATGAAAAACAAATTATTGTACATTTATATTCTACCACTATATTGTTCATTTTCAGAAAAATCATTTAGAAAATCTGCAGCATCAAAATTGTTCATTTCTATCCCACCAAGATGTTGATCATTTCCAGAGAAATCATTCATAAAATCACCAGCATCAAGATGAGTTGAATCACTCAAACGGTCACTGCGTTCAGTGAAGTTGGTCTCCTTTTCTTTCCCCTTTAATGATTCTTTATAAAGTTTACAAAGGTGCTCAGGGGCTCGACAAACTTTGGACCAATGTCCTGGAGTACCACATCTGTAACAAGAACTTTCATATCTTTTTGAGTGATCCTCATTAACACTTGTATTCTCATGATGCCTTTTCTGTGGATGGTTTGGGACGCTCTTTTGAGATGAGTTATAAAAATAACTATCTCTATTATTTTCAAAACCACGGCCTCGACCACGACCACGACCACGACCAAATCCACGTCCACGTCCACGTCCACGACCTCGACCTCGACCTCGACCAAAATCTTGTCTTTGAATTTGATTTTGGTTTCGAGGTTTAAATTCATTTTTATTTACAGCATTTACTTCGGGAAATGCTGTTGATCCAGTGGGTCGGGACTGATGATTTCTCACTAGAAGCTCGTTGTTCTTTTCCGCCACAAGAAGACAAGCGATGAGTTCAGAATATCTGGCAAATCCACGTACTCTATATTGTTGCTGTAGAGTAATATTTGATGCATGAAATGTGGAAAATGTTTTTTCAAGCATCTCAGATTCAGTAATCTCATGACCACAAAATTTCAATTGCGAGATTATTCTATACATCGCCGAATTGTAATCACTGACTTTTTTAAAGTCTTGGAATCTTAATGTATTCCATTCATCCCGGGCGGTCGGAAGTATAACTTCTCTTATATGTTCAAATCTTTCTTTTAATCCCTTCCACAAAGCCATGGGATTTTTTTCAGTCAGATATTCACATTTCAATCCATCGTCGAGATGTCGACGTAAAAATATTATGGCTCTTGCCTTTTCTTGTGACGTGCATATGCCATTTTCTTTAATGGTCTCGCTTAGACCCAATGACTCAAGATGCATTTCTACATCTAGAGTCCATGGCATATAATTTTTCCCAGTAATGTCAAGAGCGATGAATTCGAGCTTTGTCAAGTTTGCCATGGTGGTACTAAAAATCACGATGCATTTTATTAGTTAATGAATATTGCAATACAAAGTAATGGATAAACAACAAGTACAAGTATTCGTAAAAATAAAGAAAACACACGAGGATGATATTCTCCGATAAATACAAGACTCGTGAGTATGATAACTAAAATAATTAAAAATAACCTTGCGAAAGCCATCTTCTTTTTTCTCCGAAAATTTGATGAAGAATAATTTTTAGAGAAGAAGAGAAAGTTGGGGTGATTGAATGAGTTTGAGAGATCATATTTATAGGGCAAAAACTAGCCGTTTTGTTACCGTTTATGACCGTTGGTGAATAAAAGAATAAATGTATGTATTTGTATAATTTTATGGTAATAATATGGTATATATAATATTAGACATGTTTAAATAATTATATATATCATATCATAATATTATAACGACTGTCATAATTTATTTTGTTTAAAAACCTTATAGGCTTTTATACTTGTCGTATCCCTTGCCGGGAGTGTGGGATGTCGTCTTAACATCCTCCCAGGATTTATAACAAGTTTATGAAAAATTTATTTTTATTATTTCTAATAATAACATTATATTGTATATTAAATAAATACACAATAAACAAATAACAGTAAAATAAATATAATTACTTTTGTTACCTTTTTCTTCTGTTTGGAGCTTGGAAAAATATGTAGGACTTTTAGAGCTTCGTGCTGATAACGTGTTGTGAAAAAGTAAAAATTTACGGTAAAAAGTAAAAATCTCAAACTCTCAAAATTATCAAACTACACACTTTATAATATTTTTCTCTCAACTCAATTGTTATTTCATTCACAAATGAGTGCTCTATTTATAGAGTTTCATATACAAATATTCCAAAATAAATTACCTCATTACATACATCATCACACACTAATTTTCAATATTCAACACCTAATTTTACCTAATTTTCAACATTCAACATTCAACATACATATTTTAATATTATATTTTCAACAATATTTTCTTATTTATCTGTCTCAAATATATAGTCGGGTGTGTTCTTTTGTCAACCTATTTTTATTCATTAAATAGATTAATTATTTCCAACAAGTTTTGATACAACATTAATTAAAACACTACTTAAAAAGGGTGAAATGTGTTGAAAATAAGAGTTATAAATATTGAAAATTAATGTGTGATGATGTATGTAATGATATATTTATTTTTGGATTATTTCCAAAGAAATTTTATAAATATGTCTCTCAATTTGTGAAGAAAAAACACAATTGAGTGAAGAAAATTTTATAAAATATGTAGTTTAATATATTTTGTGAGTTTGAGATTTTTGCTTTTTACCGTAAATTTTTATATTTAACACGTTATCATCACGATACTCGAAGGTTCTCCATATCCTTTTAAGCTCCAAAACACAAGACAAATGTAACAATATTCAAAATTAAGAACATTTATTTTACTGTTTATTTATTTTTATTGTGTATATATATAATATATAATATCATGTTATTATATAAAAAGAGTTTATGACACCTATAATAACGTGATGTGATTATATTATTACATTGTTTATATATTTTTATTGTGTTATTGTTTATTTATTGTATATGTGTATATATATTTGAATAATATCTTATTATTGTATAAAAGGAGTTTATGACACCTCATTATAATAACGTAATGCGATTATTTCGTTGTTTATTTATTATTATTGTGTTATATAATTATATATATTTGTATAATGTCACCGTGTTATATAAAAAGAGACATTGACACCTCATTATAATAATGTGATGTGATATACATAATTAATAAACATTATTAATAAACATTATTAACATTACATCATATTATTACTATAAAATTATACATATATACATGCATTTATTTTTTTAAGATTTTGTAAACAGTCATAAACGGCTAGTTTTTATCTATAAATATAATTTCACAAACACATTCAATTACTCCAAATTTACTCTTCTTCACTAAAATTTTTCTTCATCAATTTTTCGAAGAAAAAGAAGGTGGTTATTTCAAGGTTATTTATTATAATTATTTTGGTTATTATACTCACTAGTCTTGTATTATTCGGAGAATATCCGCCTCGCGTTTTTTCTTTATTTTTAAGAATGCTTGTACTTATAATTTATTTGTTACTTTGTATTGCCATATTAATAGATTTAGAACTTAACTAATAAAATGCATTGTTATTTTTATAGTAGCATCGTGTTAAATTTGACAAAACTCGGATTCGTTGCACTCGAAATTATGGGAAAAATTTATATGCCTTGAACTTTCGATGTAGAAATACATTTTGAGTCATTGGGTCTAGACTCTAAATGAGACCATTAAAGAAAATTGTCTCTCATCATCACAAGAAAAAACAAAAGCTAAGATAATTTTGTGTTGCCATCTTGATGAAGGATTAAATATGAATATCTCATTGAAAAATATCTTACGACTTTATGGAAAGGACTAAAGGAAAGATTTGAACATATAAGAGAAGTTATACTTTCGACTGTCCATGACGAATGAAATACATTAAGATTTCAAAATTTTAATAAAGTCGGTGATTACAACTCGACAATGTATCGAATAATCTCGCAATTTAAATTTTGTGGACATGAGGTTGTGGAATCGGAAATGCTTGAAAAAAAATTTTCCACTTTTCACGCATCAGATATAACTCTAGAACAACAATATAGAGTGTGTGGATTTGCAATATATTCTGAACTTATCGCTTGGTCCATGTGAAGATGATGAAGTTATTCTTGGTCCAGAACTATCATATAAGTGTTATTAGCGTCCTTATGTATCTTGCAAATTGTACCCGACCTGGTATATCTTTTGTTGTAAAATTATTGACAAGATTTAGCTCATATCCAACAAAAAGACACTATAACGAAATTAAACATATATTCCGTTATCTAAGATGAACGACAGACTTAGAAATTTTGTATTCAAAAGATTTCAATCAAAGTATAATTTGTTATGCTGATGTTGGGTAAATAACATCGAGATTATTGCACTACATGAAGCATGTCATGAATGTGTGTGGCTAAAAATCAATGACCCAACATATCCAAATCTCATGCAGATTATCATTCGACAAGATATCTATGACACTATATGAAGATAATGTTGCATGTGTTACTCAAATGAAAGAATGATACATAAAAAGCGCCAGAACTAAACATATTCCCCCTAAGTTCCTCGCATTCACCCAAGAGCTTTAGAAGAATAAAGATATTGATATTCGTTACATTCAATCAAGTGAAAACTCATCAGATATCTACGACAATATTCAGAAAGCATATATATAACATTGGAATGCGCAATCT
This sequence comes from Primulina eburnea, assembly GCF_022965805.1. NCBI lineage: Eukaryota > Viridiplantae > Streptophyta > Magnoliopsida > Lamiales > Gesneriaceae > Primulina > Primulina eburnea. The sequence continues at coordinate 15,840,628 of NC_133103.1, forward strand.
ACGAAATTTGTGAAGAATCGTTCGTGTTAACATGAGAGGAAGTTTACGTGACTGCACCATTTTTCCCTTACTATGGTTTTTATGTCAATGGTTTTTTCCTAGTAAGAATTTTAACGAGACAGTATAAAAAACACGTAATGAAGACAATCATTGTATCATGATCATCATCACAAGAGGGAGTGTTGAAAATAAAAGTTATAAATATAAAAAATTAATGTGTGATGATGTATCTAATGATATATTTATTTTTGACTTATTTCAAAAGAAATTCTATAAATTTGTCTCTCAATTTGTGAATAAAAAACACAATTGAGCGGAGAAAATTTTATTAAATGTGCAGTTTAATATATTTTGTGAGTTTGAGATTTTTACTTTTTACTTTAAATTTCTACTTTTAACAAAATGAGAATTTTATGCATAAAACTTATTGTTCCAATAATTTTGTTAATGTGTGTGGCAACACCAATTAGACTAAATACATGAGATGGAGGGATTAAAATGCTTGGTAGATAAATTTAGACAGATGAAAATATATCTTTAAAAATATTTTTGTTCTTACAATCCAGTGGTTATCGATCCATCCAAGATTCATCAAGAATCGACTGTACATTGGAGGTGATTCCTACGGAGGCAAAACTGTAACCTTGCTTGCTTTAGAAATTGCAATGGGTAAATTTTACCATCGATTAATTATTATATTCTATTCATCCAGAAATTTGACCATGTTGTCACATTAACTTAGGAAATGGTGGAGGGCTGGAGCAACGAATGAACCTCCAAGTACACATTACTTTCATAACATAATCCTATTCATTGAAAAAAAAACTCACTTGACGAAAAAATTGAACCAGGGATATTTCATTGGAAATCCTAAAGCAGATGAAGCCTTGGATGTTAATGAAAAGTTCCCTTATGCTCATCGGATGTCACTCATATCAGATGAATATTTTGAGGTAAAATGCCCCGCATTATCCCTGAGAGGTATTTTATCGAGTCCGAGTTGAGTTTGAATTAGATTATGCTCATCTGATTAATTTGACTGTACGTGAGTTTCTAATTAATTCGATTCGAACATTGATTTAGCCACTCACATGACATATGTGCCCAATCTCTGATCACTTATATATATTCTAGACAAGTTTGTTCGAGGATAGTGTAACATGCATGCTGTCAAACGATACAAACTAAGCAAAAATCTACTCAATGTTGCATGCAAGGTAATATCAAATATGGGCTGATGCTTTAAATAAAATGCGGTGTATAAGGGGTGAATTCTTTTCCTATTTTCAGTTAGCAAAAAGCAGCTGTAATGGGAACTACAGCGATCAAGATACAAGTAGTGCAGAATGCCGTTATGCTATTCATCTATGTGGTGAGGTAAAATAAAAACTACAAGATTTTACTTCTTTTTTTGTGTTTTTTTGGGGTAGGAGTAGAGTTTTGGAGGAATAAAAAGTATGTTTAATTTTATCTTGGAAGGAAAAAAATTTATTGCAAGTGTCCAATAATGTCAGCATGGTTGCATAAAATTTAAAAAATATGAGGTTAAAATAAAAACTTTGGAAAGTTGGAAATGATGAAAACTTTAGTCAAAATTACTGATTATGTTCGAAAATACGAAAATGTTTCGAAACTTGGTTTGGAGGAAGTGAATAAAAAGAAAATGATAGTTTTTATTTATGTTTTGGGGGATGAGAAAGTATTTTAGGAAACTGAAAACAAGCACTGCGTGCATGTTCTTCATTTTATTTGCTCTATGATTTATGGCAACTGTTACCGTAATATGAATGCAGTGCACAAAGAACGTCAACCATGCCCACATTTTGGATCCAAACTGTAATCTGCTTTCACCGAAACGCGATTATATTGTTGAAGATGATGATCCCGACGATTTACTCTTCATGTTAAAACAAGAGGAGCAACGGTGTCGTGTAATTTCTTTAACTTTTCCTATGACCTGTCTTCGTAGTATAATATGAAAAATGACTAAGAACTCTTTCACATAAATTTTAAAAACCTCCGATTGTATGAGAGAAAAATTATAGGTTATATTTTGATTTATGCAAAATATATAAACCTATCACCAAGTAAGTTGTAAGAATTCATATGATTTTTTTTTTTTTTTTATTTTGAAGATTCCATATTCATTTCAATAGAAGTGTGTATTTGAAGAAACTATTAAGCGTAAATATGGAGCCCTTTTAATCGGATCAAGGCAATTTTATCATAAGATCAACGGATTTCGACATCTTGGATTTTTTAATATGAAAATTACTAAATTTAGTTTTATGCATATAATCATTTGCTGAACTTTTTGAATACTAATATTGATTTCAAGAGTTTGTTTTACTAGTTATTTTTAAAAGATGTGGCTATGAATTTTCTTGAGTATTGTAAGGATGAAATCTTGTTGGTTGTAGAATAATAATTACTCGGATTCTGCTGTCTGGGCAAATGATCAAACTGTGCAAGAGGCTCTTTACGTCAGAAATGTACGTATGCACTACCTTAAAATGAAGAGATTTTTTATATTTTGATAAAACTACAAATTTTTTTATGTCATGTATGTATGCTTTATTTCAACAAACAGGGAACCATACGAGAATGGATAAGATGTAACAAAAGCTTATCCGGTTACGAGATTAATGTCGCTAGCGTTATCCAGTATCATCAAATGCTAAATCAGAAAGGCTTTCAAAGTTTGGTGTACAGGTGATCCTCGTGTACTTTTTTCCTTGCAAAAGCGGTTTTGAATCAGGTTTCCACTTCGACGAAGTTGAGACCGGATCACAAAGCTTGAAATCAGTTTTTGTGAATCACATATGTGTGTTACAATCCAATGATGAATTCATTTAAAATTTGTCATGGTCCGAATTTACCACAGAATTAGATCATATGTTTGGATATGTCTATAAACATGTGTCGAATTAGCGCCAACTTGATAACGGCATGCTCTATTATACTTTACCAGGAGAAATATTTCTTGTCGAGTGGCGATCGCTGGATGCATAAAAGTATAGACTGGATCTACTTAAATATATTTGTTTGTTACCCACACATTTTCATCACACAATATCACTTCCTATAGTAATACTTTTCCATCACCAGGTTTAATTTTCATCGATCACAGAACAATATTACCCTCTGAACTAAAATTTTGTATTTCTTCTCTCCAGCGGGGACCATGATATGCTTGTTCCGTACATCGGTACAATAAAATGGATACGCTCTCTCAATCTCACCGTTGAAGATAACTGGAGGCCTTGGACCGTCGATGGCCAAGTCGCAGGGTTTGCTTTCAATTCTTGATCCTGCGGCCACAGATTTCATATTACTACATTCTAATGGTTTTTAAAATTTGGTTTGCTATGTTCCTGTTATAGATACACAGAGAAATATAAAAACGGAGAAGCCTACATCACCTTCGCTACTGTGAAGGCAAGAAAAATCAGCTCTATGCGTGATCTTTATAGGGATGAAGTGAAGAAGCTAGTGAATGGTAGCATGTGACTCGATGCTATTGTTTTGTAGGGTGCAGGTCACACAGCTCCGGAATACATGCCCAAACAATGTCTTGCAATGATAAAGAGATGGCTCTCTTTGTTTCCACTGTAGAGAAAAATGTTGGTATGGAGCCATACATGCATGGATTTTCTTATCATTAATAAGTGTACGTGCTTGCTGGTCCATGTGGATTATCAACGTAGTGCACTATATTTCCACTATCGGTATTGAATTAGAAGAGCACAGCCAATGTATAAAGCATATACGCCGCTGATACAAACTACACCTTGTAAGTAAACACTTCCACATAATGAAATAAAATTGATATTTGGCATTCTTTTTTACTAAGCTTCGAGGGCTCAAACTCTCACCCAACAGAGTGTCAAACAATACAATCTCAAGAATTTCTACGGTCTTTGATCGGCGTAGGAAGAAAGTGAAGTGACATAGTCTTCACATGTGTTCCAATTCCAGCCCCCATGTTCTTGTTGGAGTTGTGACTGTTTTGTTTGCAATTGTGTCCGACTCAAGCGTAACAGGTGGTTCTCGTGGCTTGGGCCTAGGTGGAGGGTGTATTGTGGATTCTACTGGAAATTTTTTTGCATTCATGGTCGATTTTAAAAAAAAAAAAATTATTATTTTTATACAGTTTTGTGATTTCAATCGCTTGCCCCTTGCAATGTCTACCTCCCCTAAGTACTACACATCTACTAAATAAATTCACATATTTATTTATAAAAAGAGGAAAATAAATTAAATCAGGACTCAGATTGGATTTCTTATCTTCTGCATCTGACATGTTTATTGAATAATAATAATAATTTATGAATTATGCATACTAAATATTTTATAAATTTGACGTAATCAATATTCCATGTCTACATACAAAGAAGCATGAATGATGAACATATTATACCATCTTAAAAATATTTATTTTGGTAATGAATCATACGGTGGAAAATTATATTTTATATAATATAAATCGAAAGGAGTATCAAGAAATTTAGAATTGTCATCATTCATTAAATTTGCTTTTACAAGTTTAAGTATAAATTTAAGAGTATATTTGTAATTTGACTTAACGACACACCAAAAGAGACCGTGAAATTTCCATAGTATGCGCTTAGTTAATATAGAAGCAAATATATTTACGAACAAAAGGTTCCATAATCAAACACCCTTCGGTAACTCAATATAGAAATTTATGTAGGTGAAACATGCGAGCAATCGGCAAGTCCGATGGCCTAGATGGCCTAGACGCATATATCAAAAGTGTGCGCATGTGGATGTGTGCGCTCTTTTTTTCCTTTGTCGAAGGGAGGGAAGCACAACCAGAATCATAACAATCTATGAAGTTTGGCTGCTAATCAGCATGATGCAAAAGATGAGGCACGGGAAAACGCAGGTCTCCTGCTGATGCTTTTGGTCTCCTTTTCCTCTTCAGAATCTGCAACACATGCAGCAAGAACCTCGCTTGATGGTGAAGAACAATCACTCTCATTTTTCTCATGGGCAGCAGTGGTTTTGACTTCAAGAACCCAGTCTTCTTCATTATGTGCATCGATTATGATAGAAGCCACAGCAGAAGTTGAAAGAATTTCGCATTCAACTTCCGTTGGTTGAAAAGTTGTGGGCTTTTCATGTGGTTCTTCCTGTTTCAGATAAACGAGATCAAGAAACATATATTTTTGTTTGGAGGCCTGAGTGATCAAGGGATACATTCTTTAGAAAATGCAACATAAACGACAGAGGAATCAACCAAAAGCTTGGCATTGAAACAAAATAGAAGAAAATTTCGTACAATAAAATTTTGAGCACATTGCATCATGGTAAGCTAAGATGAATTTTTGTTAGATACTAGTACCCAAGTACAATTTACTAGACTCGTGTTAGCATGCGAGAAACAGCATCTAATAGAAAGAAAAGTGAGAAAATTGTTGAAACTGAAGTTTGTTCACGCAAATCATGATGCACCGAAAAACAAATAAAAAACTAATGTCACGGATCTTTTACGATTTTCCTCCAATATTTTTATTTCCTAACCTACCTAAACAAAATTCAACTTTTAATTTTATTTAAAAACTTCCACTGAACCTTCTAAAATTTCCCCAAATTTGAGAATAACCCGAAAACATGCTAAATTTTTTTGTATAGTTCGACCATCATTAAATACATTATTCTTAGTTTTGCCATAAAAGTTTACAACATACTTCAATAACTACAGGAATCGATACAAATATTTCCACATTACAACAGACTGGCACTTCATATTATATCCAACAATTTCCATGAATCCTCCAAATAGAATTAGATATTCATGTATTCTCGAAATAGCTAGCATTAACAATTTCTGTAAATTAATTAACCTTATCGAAATATATACCAAAAACAATATATAATACCTTGATTGACACCAGCGGCTCAAAAAGATGAAGACATTCATTACTTGACTTTGCAAAATGACTTGGCTCTAACATGCCCGCAAAAGGTTTCTCCCCACATATACTGGTAGATGTCATGTGAATTTGTTGATCGACAATGGAGTCGAACTTTTTGCCACAACACATGTCTTTCTCGTTAGTTTCCTTCACAAACTCTACGCTATTATCTCCTTTATTCGAATTTTCACCTGGAAGACATATGTTATTACATACAGCAGGAGGATCTTCACCAACATCATCTCCAACTATCCTATATATCAAATTTCGAATATGATCACGTTTTTTGAGAGACACCTCAGCAGGCAGGAATAAGTCCTTATTAAGCTGCATAAACAGATGGATATAGTCAATTTTCCAATATTAGACTAGTTATTTAACTGCATCGAACTCCCATATATAAAATTGATTGATTTAATTCAAAACTTTCTAGGTGGTTCAGTAGCTACAGCTCATAACTAAAGCTAACAAATTGATCTGTAACAAAACATGGGTCTTCCGTTAGTCACTAAAAGGAAACTTTCAACATGTGAGTGAAAAAACACACCAAAAGAGTAAAATATACCAGAAACTTAAAAAAACCCATGAAATCCATTTCAGTCGAGCTTGAAAAGACAGATAGTAAAATTGAATGCCCGAAGTTCCAAGTGAGACAAAGAAACTCACTATGTCAGCATATTTTCTCGTGCTGAAATTAGCAGCCTGTCGAAGAAATAGTTCTGCATAGTGAAGCAAGAAGAGGCCACAATCGAAAAAGTTTTCCTGTTGTGGCAGCTGAAACACAAAAAGATGGAAAGAGAGAAACGGTCAGAACTGTTGATAAATTGCAAATTAAGATGGAACAAAGGTATCAAATTTCCATTTCAATCCAATTCACATGAAAAGTTAGGATCTTAATATTTGTACCAAAAATAAACTGAAAAACATCAATCACCGATGGGAAAATCTCTTACGGTCTTACCTGCTATGAGTTGACGATAAAACCAAAAAAGGCATGAACTATGTAAACGAGATAGCGAATTACATCTAACTACTAGTCATGTATCCATTTTAAAACCAATTTCAAACTTGTCTCCCTCAAAACAATGTGACCCGAAGCGAATGTCCCATCTCATTAGAATTCTGTTAATACTTTATGTTATCCATTGCACAGGAAAACATGGTCATTAAATTTCCTAGCTGGTCCTCGCACTAGTTTTCCTATCCACAATGAAAGATGGTTTAAAGATGTTACTTGTAATCCTCAAAACCTTCAAAACTTAGTTATACAAATGTACTAATATGACAGCTAATAAAATTTATCCAGTACATACTTTTTTTATACAAGACAAACTGCACTTGTGGATTAAGCCAGAAAGAAACAGAACCTGAAGGGCAACAAAAGGTAACTTCGAGAACTTTACTGACACATTGGTCTCTGGTTCATTATGTCGCTCTTTCCATTCTTCCAACAAGTAACTGTCATTTTCAAGATAAGAACACTTGGATAGTTGGATGTATTACATGACTTGGGAAAATAACCAACAAGAAAGCAAAGCCCAATTATCAAATAGGAAAGATTGAAAATATACTGTATAAATATCTGATCACCAACAGATCAGAATTACTATTGTACTCACAGTTGGATCCTCTGGACGAAAAATAAGAATACATGGAGGAGGCCTAGTTTTCAAAATAAAACACACAGATATTAAAAAAAAAGCCCCTTTAACTATTGGATCATTTATTCTTATTTTTTGTCCAGAGTATTCACAGTACATGGGGGAGGCCTAGTTTTCAAAATAAAACATACAATGGATTAGAAATCTAACAGCCCCCATAGTTATAAAATACATGGGTGAGGTCTAGTTTTCAAAATAAAACACAGTGGGATCAGAAATTTAACTACCCCTATAGTTATATCCTGTCACATGGTTCATCAATCTTTTTTCATATGTGTTAACTAAAATAAGGTCCATGTGATGCTATTTTAATTGAATTCATTTGAAACCAAACAATCGAATAAGAATTTATTTAGGAAAAAGACATCTTGGAACATTCATGACAGCAAACGATGTAGGATCACAAGAGAGCATACATGAAGGGGTCGTTTGGTTTGAGGGATAAGGGGGGATAAATTTTTTTATCCTACTTAGTCAGCTGTTTGGTACGCGTGATTATTTAACCTACTCAATCACTCCTATGAATGATTAGGTTATATTAGATAGGTTAAAATAATACCTCCTCACCCCCTAGGATTATTTATCCAACTCTTAATACCTCATATTTTTCCAATTTTACCCTTATCTTATATTCAAACTCACCACCACTTCCCGCCGCCGCCGCCATTACCGCCGCCGGCCGACCACCGCCTGAACTCCGTCCACCGGCCGGCCGCCGCTGACTCCGCCGACCGTTTCCGGCCGCCGCTGACGCCGCCGGCCGTTTTTCTCCGGCCGGCCGTTTGTCGCCGTCACCGTCGCCGCCGCCACTGTCGCCATCGCCGCCGCCGCGAAGGAGAAAGGCAATTTTTTCTTTTCATCAAAAAATTCAAAATTATCCTACACTTAAAAATCTTACCAAACACAATATTATTTTACACCATATATTACAATCAAACCACAATCATTTTCTTTATCATTTACATACTAATCATTAGTTTATCCTATCCTTCAAACCAAACGCAGCCGAAATGAATTTTGCTAGAGAATATTTCAGTTTCCCTCGCAATGACCAGAAATATTTCTTGCAACAGCCATAATGATTCAAGTGGGATAATAATTGCAGAAAACAAGCACCTTATAAACATATTCAATGACTAAGAGTTGTTGAATCGGCCGATTCCCGAGAGGACTGTAAAACCAATCCACCAGTTTCAGGCTGTGGCTTTTGGTTTTCAAAAAACCAAGTTAAAGTTATTCCATGAATGATTGACCATGCTTATCTATCTCAACATTCTTCGATATTCCTCAACTTCAAATATTATTCTCCATTGATGGAAATGTCAAAAGATTCAACTGGTCTACGACATGCAACTAGTTTGTCATAAATATCAAGTACCAGCAACTTACTTTTGAATAAGTTTTTCAAACCCTCTATGGCTTCCCTGGAGAGAATCCATGTGTAAAATGCATGGCATCTCAGATGAGTCATCCATATCGTTTTCTGTAATGGACCCAAATTTCAAACTGAGGAAGTAGCAAAAGTTTAACACAAACTGAAACATAGAATGCAAAGAAATCATGCCTTTACAATTAGCCACTTTCCCAGGATGGCAGATAACAATCAAACTCCAATGAGAACTGCCAAAAGTGGAAAAACCAGTCATGCAGAATAAACCTAAGACCTCAATATTTGACAGCACCTTACGGGATTTATTACCTGAAATTTACAGGAATTAATAAGTAATCTTTTTCAAAAAGATTTACATTTCTAGTCCATTTCCGAACACGCTGAAAAGCTTTTTTTCCATCCCGAGCTCTGGATGGATCCTGATCCAGATCAGCAAGCTTTCGGAAGAAAAATGCGTTGAAAGCATGGAACCTGTGCTGCTCCACTGACATTCTATTTAAAAGATATCTGCAAGGCAGCATGAGACAGTCAATATGCTTTTATTACAAAATTATTTCACGGGTAAGAATCAACAACTCACTGTTCTTGTTTAAGACAACCTGTATAAGATCAATTAAATATGTAGGTGTGGAATTTATATGTGCATATCCTAAGTGATGCATAAGACCAAGAAGAACATAGAAGCCCAAGCCAAAACGTGTTTCACGCAAAGATGTCGGGCTATAAAGATAAATAGATCTTTGGATTGCGAAATATAAGGACAGAAACCCAGCATCACGAGCAGTACTGAACTTTAAAACTAACAATGATATCCAAGTTCCACAAGTACAGAAGGAAAAGAATATGACAATTATCACGCAAAACCGGCAAGTCCCGTTATTGATATACATAACTATGAGTCATCGGGAATTCAACCATACATGAACAACGTACTTAATATAGAAGTCAATAACAGTATCGTTGATGAATGTCATTGGCTGCAACAAATCAACATCCTTCTTACTTATGCAGACAGCATCAGGATCACCTTTTGGATATATTATGCCTTCAAAGGCCATGTCAGAACTATTTACACTGATATTCCAAAAGGCAAAAACAAAAATAAAAACATTTGTCACATTATCAAAGCTTTAAACCAACATAGAAACTGCTAAAGATAATTGAGAAAACAGAATTAACTTCAATTATTAATACAGTCGTAACTGACATGTCATTGGTTGCATGCAATGTTTGATGACCTAGATCATTCGGTAAACGGAAATATTGGTCACTGGTTAACTATTGGATCAACCATTACTCTAAGTGGCATCGAAATTGAAACCATATGCTTGAGATGTTTTATTTCATTTTCTCAATGAATTTATATGCTGGCATAGCCACCATTATCATTCCAACACATCCCGACAACCACACCAATTTTTGTTTTTGATATGCACCTTTCACCTCTTCAAAAAGGCCTTGATGAAAATAAGAGTAAAGCATAAATTGGTTTTTCCTTCAAAGAAGTGAACAAATTTTATGCTATCAAGCCAATGGCTCTTTGGCATTCATAGTTTGACAATTTAGATTGAATGCTTTTACTATAAATACAGGTGTTTTATGCTTGAAATGATTGTTGGCAAAGCCAGACTCTGAGATGGGCTGAAAGATATGGCTCAGAAGTCTCGACTATCCAGTCCAGTCAGGGTTTTTGATCCCTGCCTGTGTGATGCCAACTAGAAGGCAGTGTTTAAAGGGCAGTGTTTAAAGGGCCGAAACCAATCTATCTTTTCCAAAAAGAATGAGGAAAACATATTCCACCAGCCAAATAACTAAAGATAAATTTTGTCAACAAATAACTTACTGCGTAATAGTTTCCCGAGTGGCTTCAAATTTTGGATCCAATAATTTGATCTCTTCCATTTTTTTGGACCACTGAGAGTCACGAACAACAAATTCCAGTTCCAAAATGTCTGCATCTAGAATAGAAAAAGCCTTGAATCTTGGTCAAAAAACAATTCATAGCATGTTGGTGTGATGGTATAAACCAATAATGGAAATGTGCAATAAGGAATCGATATTAGGTCAATCCATTTTAAAAGGCCAGCACCTCAGCTCCAACATGATGTAACTTAAGAGATATGACCTGAGAAATTTGAATGGCGCTACAATATCAATTGCACCAATTTTATAATTTTAAATTTAAATTTCACCTACACACGGGCCTAGTGTGACTCAAATTCAATATTCAAGTAGGCAAGTATAAAGAAGCAACAAACTAACCTAAAATTGGATTAATTGATTGGCTACTAAATTTCACCCATTTTCTCAATTTATGTACGTCATTTCTTCCACAAGGTACATAACAGAATCAACAATGTGATGGACCAATTATGTTGCAGGCGCAAGCTGCCACCATCTCCATGCAATAATGCACCCATCACATTCCATTTACTATGTGCTGGAATTATAATTGTAATGCCTAAAGTAAATATTACAAGTTGTTGATTTAGTAATGGGAGATTACTAAATAATTAATGATTTTTAAAGAGAGAAATATGACATAGTTTGGTCATATGAAGTCCAAATGATTTTATATTTGGATATAACGTAGAACACTCAAAGATATAGATATTTCATGTTTTGAGTTTTGACAGATTTGATCGTTTGACTGGTCCAAAGGGATATACCGGTGTTAAAATGTTAAATATTATATATTATATTATATTATATTATTTTATTAATATAATATAATATAATATTAAAAAAAATAATAATAAAAAGGATAAAGTTGAAACTCACTTGCGTGAGTTTCAATCCTTCCATGGCAACACAGCAGAGCAAACGAGAGATAGGAAGAAAGTTTTCGATTTTATTCTTTTCAATCGTGTGACTTATCGGTTTATCCAATCGACGAACCGACTTCAGTTCTGAGATCGTTGACACGAGGTCTTCGATTTGAGGTATAAATTTCATATTTTTGGTGATGTTTGAAATTCGTCGATTTCTGGAATAAATCCGATAAATTGTCAAATCATACAGAAATTGAAGATTGTTGAATAGTGTATGGTTTTAACGAAGTAGAGAAGATTATTGTGTTTTTGTTTTGAATTATTCTTAATTTATTTTAATTAGGGATTTTTAATGTTTGGATTGAGAGTGGAGAGTTGTTTGTCAGTTGTTATTAATTCTGATTATATATTCGGAGTCTACGAAGTATAGGCTACACGTTGATATAAAGTTTTCGCAATTTGACGGATGTTGTAAAATAGCCTATTATTTGAAGTTAATTAATTAGGGTGTATTTGATGGTAGTATTGTGAATTAAATACACCAGATTATTAAATTGTTGAACAATACGAATTTATAATCGAGTTTTATATTTTGTTGAATTAATTGTTGTTGGGCTATTTGATGTTGTATATTGAGGCTGTTATGATTGTGTTGATACGGTGACAATGATCTGATATTATTGTTGAATTATTTAGATACATCACAAGCATCAGGATCAAAGAAATAGCCAGATTTTATATATACTCGATTATCAGGTACGTGTTGACGTACGAGCATATGTTATTGTTTAGTATTGATGAATACTATTGCGTTGAACGATGATAAATCACTGGAATTGGGTGATTTGATATTATATTTGTTGTTTTTATTATTGTTGATATTGTTGACTATCGTTGTTGGGAGACTTCTCGTTGATGTTGTCACGTTGATGTTTTTCGTTCAACGATATTGCTGTCGCCGGTGTTGGGGTGCGACGTATCGTTGATGTTGTTATTCGTTCGACGATATTGCTGTCGCCGGTGTTGGGGTGCGACGTATCGTCGATGTTGTTGTTCGTTCGACGATATTGCTGTCGCCGGTGTTGGGGTGCGACGTATCGTCGATGTTGTTGTTCGTTCGACGATATTGCTGTCGCCGGTGTTGGGGTGCGACGTATCGTCGATGTTATTGTTGCAGTGTGATGTTGTTGAGGTTGTTGATGGCTGATTGTCCAGAAACGGCAAAAGGGGTATTTCTGTTATCATTTCTGTTATATCTTATGTTGTTGTTAATATAACTGTTATGTATTACGATGATGATTGTTGTATATGCTCACCCTTTGGGGGCTATTTCTGTTGGACAGGTTACAGGACTATGCGTGAGACAGGAAAGTGGTGAAGGACTAGGTGTGTCTAGTCAAATAGTCCTGTAGTTGATAGTAGATAGAGACAGTATATCTTATTGTATTATTTGAGTTGTATGTGTGTATTTATTATACTGTTTCTGCTACACTGACGTAGATAGTGTGGTGATTGCACTATTTTGTCGTATATGCATTATATTATTACGTCGTCGAAAAGAAAAAATTTATGCATATGACGTCACATGTTGCATGATTACGTGGCGAGGTTTGGGGCGCCACATTTGGTGGTATCAGAGCATATGTTAGATGTCTGGGATGGTTAGGAGTTGGATTTGTGACGAGGGAGTTGGATGAAGATATTATCTGCATGTGTCTGTGCATTTGACTTATTATTGGTGATTTCTCGATGTGATTGATTGTTCTTTAGTTGCGTGTGCTTTCGTGTGAAAGGTGTGATGATGATTACTGAATTGTAATTGTTAAATGTTATGATTAACAATTTGATTTCCAGTGATGGCAGCTAGAGAACAGGTACATCCACACGAGGAAACAGAAGAGGTTGACAGTGGGTTTGGACAGATGAATACATTGCCACCTCCTCCTATGGGACAGGCACCTGCAGATCAGCCTTTATTACCTGGTCGGCTTGGTTGCGATTGGCTACATTTCAGCTTTCGAGGAATGTACTGTTGTGGTGGCAGACGACTGAGGCCGGATTGAGAGCTCAGGGCCGTACTGTTGATTGGGATGTGTTTCGATCTCGTTTTCTTGATAAATACTTTTCTATAACAGCCAGACAGAAGAAAGAGAGAGAATTTGAGGATCTGAGACAGGGTGTCTGTTGCTGAGTATAAGACTCGATATTCTGCATTGCTGAAATATGTTCCACATATTGCTACGAATACTCATGCTAAGATGAGGCATTTCTTGAAAGGGTTGAAGTTAGAGTTATTTGATCATGTGCAATCAAATAACCCGGTATCATTTGAGGATGCAGTGACGAGGGCTGAGATGGCTGAGTTGGTGATGCAGGAGTATGGGGCTCAGGGACGATTATCAGAGCCGACTAGAGAGTCATTGCGACCGCAAGGACAGTCTTTTAAATATCAGAAAGGTTCATCTTCTTCTTCAGCATCATCTGGGAAGCGTCGATTTGATTCACGACGTGTTGAGAGTCGTGGGAGCAGTTCTCAGTCTGTTCAGGGGCAGAGAGGGGAGTCCAGAGCAGTGAGATGTTTTCGTTGTGGGGGACCTCATCTGATCAGAGATTGTACACAGACCGAGATCACCTGTTTTGAGTGTGGCGGTGTTGGTCATCTGGCGAGACAGTGTCCTAGTCGTGAGGGACAGCGAGAGCCTAGGAGTGCTAGAGGTAGATCCTCAGAGAGAGGAGGACGACAGCCTCAGCAGTTTACACCACGACCTTCTGGAGGACAGCCACGTATGCAGGGAGCTGGTCCGTCTCAGGCACAGGTGTATGCTTTGACACGAGAACAGGCAGAGGAGGCACGAGAGGAGATGATAGCGGGTAAGTGTTATTTATGTTCTTATCCTGCTTATATTCTTATTGATACTGGTGCGTCGCATACATTTATATCGAAGAGGTTTGTGGTTGAGCATCATATGCGCTCGTCTCCATTGTCTATGCCTCTTTCTGTTTCGACACCCTCTGGAGTTGATATATCAGTTGTATCGATGATATCAGATGGTATTATTTCTTACGAGGGCTATGAGCTGAGATCTGATATGATTATTCTAGAGATGACTGATTTTGATTGTATTGTGGGAATTAATGTGCTGAGGAAATATTGTGCGACAGTTGATTGTTATCAGCGGGTGGTTTTTATACAGATGAGAAAGAGCGTTGGAAATTTTATGGGAAGGGTTCTCGTCCCCGTGTTCCGTTGGTATCTGCTATCCGGATGTCTCGGTTATTGGAACATGGACATGAGGGTTATATTATTTATGCTGTAGATGTGACAGAGAAGAAGAAGGAGGTGGGAATAGATGAGATACCTATAGTTGCTGAGTTTGCCGATGTATTTCCTGATGAGATTCCAGGCTTCCCACCAGCTCGTGAGGTGGAGTTTGGGATCGAGTTGATGCCAGGTACTTCCCCTATTTCTCGTACTCCTTACAGAATGGCACCAGCAGAGTTGAAAGCCCAGTTGCAGGACTTGCTGGACAAGGGATACATTCGCCCTAGTGTATCGCCTTGGGGTGCACCAGTTTTATTTGTGAAAAAGAAAGATGGAACGATGCGACTTTGTATTGACTATCGACAGCTGAATAAGGTAACGATTAAGAATAAATATCCTCTCCCTCGTATTGATGATTTGTTTGATCAGTTCCAGGGAACCTCGGTATATTCGATGATTGATTTGAGGTCAGGATATCATCAGATACGGGTTAGAGAGGAGGATATTCAGAAGACAGCATTCAGGACTAGATATGGGCATTACGAGTTTTTAGTTATGCCGTTTGGGTTGACGAATGCTCCAGCTGTGTTCATGCGTTTGATGAATAGGGTATTTCAGCCTTATCTCGATCGATTTGTTATTGTGTTTATTGATGATATATTGATATATTCCAGGAGTGAGACTGAGCATGCAGGGCACTTGCGTTCAGTGTTACAGGTGTTGCGAGATAGACAGTTGTATGCCAAACTCAGTAAGTGTGAGTTTTGGTTGGATCGAGTGGTCTTCTTGGGTCATGTTATATCGAGAGATGGGATTTCTGTTGATCCAACGAAGGTCGAAGCCGTGTTACAGTGGTCTTCACCTACATCTGTACCTGAGATTCGTAGTTTCTTGGGTTTAGCAGGTTATTATCGTCGATTTATCGAGGGATTTTCAAAGATTGCTAGACCTTTGACACAGTTGACCCAGAAAGGTGTGCGATTTCAGTGGTCTGAAGCATGTGAGAGGAGTTTTCAGGAGTTGAAACACCGACTGACGACTGCACCGATGTTATCAATCCCTACAGAAAATGAGAGGTTTGTTGTTTATACTGATGCATCATTACATGGTTTGGGATGTGTTTTGATGCAGGATCAACATGTTGTGGCATATGCCTCAAGACAGCTGAAACCACACGAAACAAGGTACCCCGTGCATGACTTGGAGTTAGCAGCCATTATCTTTGCCTTGAAGATATGGCGACACTATTTATATGGTACCTCGTTTACGATTTATACTGATCATAAGAGCTTGAGATTTCTGTTTACACAGACCGAGTTGAATATGAGACAGAGACGATGGCTAGATTTGCTGAAAGATTATGATTGTGAGATTGAATATCATCCTGGTCGAGCCAATCTTACAGCTGATGCATTGAGCCGTAAAGTGAGTTGTACTGCAGAGGATGTGAGTAGTTTATCAGCTATGATGATGTCTTGTTGTTCCTTGGGATATGATTTTGATATCTCGACGACTCCTATCCAGGTATCTACCTTATTAGCTGAACCTGATATATATGGTTGTATTCGTGATGCACATATGACAGATGAGAGAGTTCAGCGATGGAAGGAGTTGGCTTCTCGGAAACAAGATACTCGTTTTAGAGTGGCTGATGATGGCAGTTTGAGGATGAATGATAGATGGGTAGTTCCTGATATATCTGAGTTGCGCCAGGGCCTGTTGCGGCGTGCACATTGTAGTCGATATTCTATCCACCCTGGTGGCAAGAAGATGTATAAGGATCTACGCTCTCAGTTTTGGTGGAAAGGAATGAAACGTGATGTGATTGATTTTGTACGTCGATGTCTCAATTGTCAACAAATCAAAGCTGAGAGGAGAAGGCCGGGAGGTGAATTGAGGAGTTTAGAAGTACCGACTTGGAAATGAGAGCACATATCGATGGATTTTGTGACTCATTTGCCAAGAAGCACTGGAACTATTGATGCTATTTGGGTGATTGTTGATCGATTGACGAAAGTTGCACATTTTATACCCTATAGCATGAGTAGTACGTATTTGACGATGGCACAGTTGTATATACGAGAGATCGTACGGTTGCATGGGATTCCAGTGTCTATTATATCTGCTAGAGATCCTCGATTTACTTCTCATTTTTGGGAAGGATTGCAGACTGCGATGGGGACAGAGTTGAGATTGAGTACAGCTTATCATCCTCAGACAAATGGTCAGACTGAGCGTACTATTCAGACACTTGAGGATATGTTGCGTGCTTATGTTATGGATTTTAAATCTGTTTGGCAGTCATCTATTCCACTGGTAGAGTTTGCGTATAACAATAGTTATCAGAGTAGTATTCAGATGGCTCCGTTTGAGGCATTGTATGGGATACGTTGTAGATCTCCGTTATACTGGGATGATGTTGATCGAGCTGCGGTTACCGGTCCTGATATGATTCATGAGAAGGAACAGAAAGTAAAGTCGATACAGCAGCGATTGAAAGCAGCTGGCCGCCAATGCCAATAAAAGACGAAGACCCTTAGAGTTTCAGCAGGGCGATCGAGTATTTCTGAAAGTGTCTCCTTTTCATGGTACAGTACGATTTGGTATGAAAGGAAAGTTGGCACCGAGATATGTTGGACCGTATGAGATATTGCAGCGGATAGGCACTTTGGCTTATCGATTGGCTCTACCTCCATCTTTATCTAGTATTCATGATGTGTTTCATGTGTCGATGTTACGGAAGTATGAGCCTGACCCTTCACATGTGTTGGATATTTCTGAGATTCAGTTAGATCCTGATGTGTCTTATGTTGAGAGACCAGTTTGTATTTTGGATCGATCTGAACGGAAGCTTCATAGTAAGCTTATACCGATGGTGAAGGTTCAGTGGGAGCATAAAGGTGTCGAAGAGGCCACTTGGGAGACAGAGCGACATACGAGGGAGCTCTACCCCTACTTATTCTGATGGTATGACATATCTGTTATTTATGCATTTTATTACTGCTGTTGATTAATTTCGGGGTCGAAATTCATTTAAGGGGGGTAGAAATGTAATGCCTAAAGTAAATATTACAAGTTGTTGATTTAGTAATGGGAGATTACTAAATAATTAATGATTTTTAAAGAGAGAAATATGACATAGTTTGGTCATATGAAGTCCAAATGATTTTATATTTGGATATAACGTAGAACACTCAAAGATATAGATATTTCATGTTTTGAGTTTTGACAGATTTGATCGTTTGACTGGTCCAAAGGGATATACCGGTGTTAAAATGTTAAATATTATATATTATATTATATTATATTATTTTATTAATATAATATAATATAATATTAAAAAAAAAAAAAAGGATAAAGTATCCTTCCATGGCAACACAGCAGAGCAAACGAGAGATAGGAAGAAAGTTTTCGATTTTATTCTTTTCAATCGTGTGACTTATCGGTTTATCCAATCGACGAACCGACTTCAGTTCTGGGATCGTTGACACGAGGTCTTTGATTTGAGGTATAAATTTCGTATTTTTGGTGATGTTTGAAATTCGTCGATTTCTGGAATAAATACGATAAATTGTCAAATCATACAGAAATTGAAGATTGTTGAATAGTGTATGGTTTTAACGAAGTAGAGAAGATTATTGTGTTTTTGTTTTGAATTATTCCTTATTTATTTTAATTAGGGATTTTTAATGTTTGGATTGAGAGTGGAGAGTTGTTTGTCAGTTGTTATTAATTCTGATTATATATTCGGAGTCTACGAAGTATAGGCTACACGTTGATATAAAGTTTTCGCAATTGGACGGATGTTGTAAAATAGCCTATTATTTGAAGTTAATTAATTAGGGTGTATTTGATGGTAGTATTGTGAATTAAATGCACCAGATTATTAAATTGTTGAACAATACGAATTTATAATCGAGTTTTATATTTTGTTGAATTAATTGTTGTTGGGCTATTTGATGTTGTATATTGAGGCTGTTATGATTGTGTTGATACGGTGACAATGATCTGATATTATTGTTGAATTATTTAGATACATCACAAGCATCAGGATCAAAGAAATAGCCAGATTTTATATATACTCGATTATCAGGTACGTGTTGACGTACGAGCATATGTTATTGTTTAGTATTGATGAATACTATTGCGTTGAACTATGATAAATCACTGGAATTGGGTGATTTGATATTATATTTGTTGTTTTTATTATTGTTGATATTGTTGACTATCGTTGTTGGGAGACTTCTCGTTGATGTTGTCACGTTGATGTTTTTCGTTCAACGATATTGCTGTCGCCGGTGTTGGGGTGCGACGTATCGTTGATGTTGTTATTCGTTCGACGATATTGCTGTCGCCGGTGTTGGGGTGCGACGTATCGTCGATGTTGTTGTTCGTTCGACGATATTGCTGTCGCCGGTGTTGGGGTGCGACGTATCGTCGATGTTATTGTTGCAGTGTGATGTTGTTGAGGTTGTTGATGGCTGATTGTCCAGAAACGGCAAAGGGGTATTTCTGTTATCATTTCAGTTATATCTTATGTTGTTGTTAATATAACTGTTATGTATTACGATGATGATTGTTGTATATGCTCACCCTTTGGGGGCTATTTCTGTTGGACAGGTTACAGGACTATGCGTGAGACAGGATAGTGGTGAAGGACTAGGTGTGTCTAGTCAAATAGTCCTGTAGTTGATAGTAGATAGAGACAGTATATCTTATTGTATTATTTGAGTTGTATGTGTGTATTTATTATACTGTTTCTGCTACACTGACGTAGATAGTGTGGTGATTGCACTATTTTGTCGTATATGCATTATATTATTACGTCGTCGAAAAAAAAAAATTTATGCATATGACGTCACATGTTGCATGATTACGTGGCGAGGTTTGGGGCGCCACAATAATGGTCTCTTAAAGCAACGCACCATCATTATAAAATACAAGTCAGATTCTTCAATCTGACTTCCCATAGAAAACACCATCCCATTATCCAAAAATATATGTGTCATGACTATTTATTGGCTTGATGGTCAACCTCTCATAAGTATGTTTTCCTGACTGCAAAACCTGGATAAATCAGAAAGCTAGAAGAATTTAAATCACATCCCAAGTGATGAGGCTAGCATAACATTTACATTTTACGCCAGAGCGGAACCTTCTGGAAGAAGGAAAAGAATTTCAAGTTGCGAAAGCCCTGCCCAATTGCCACCTCAGATAAAACAAAATGCCTAAATTTGTTCCATATTTGGAATGGCCAAAACCAGAGCAAGTGACACTCAAAAATTTAAAGGAATAATTTGAAAGCCTTGCTCCTCCTACAAGGAATTCAAAGATGAAAAGACACTGAATGCATATTCTTGAATCACACCCAAGTTAGAGACACTTCAGTCAAAGAAAGGTAACCATTAACCAACAGTCTCTCACAGATCAAAATTAAAAACAAAAAACGACATTGATGAAATAATAAATTAAGGTCCAGAACACATCACATTACATGATTTCACACACCTTACCATGAGCACAGACTTAATATTCAGAGTAACTGATTCAAAGAAACATTCAATCCTCGAGCTGTGAGAAATGCAGAGAAACTAAATGTTTAAAACATCAATTAGAATTCATTGTGAGCAAACCTGAATTGAAACTACAATCTTCAGATACATTGGCATCCCTAGATTTGAATTGAAGGTTCACAAAATCTGCTTCCACCTGTATGTTGCATTGCCAACAAAAATCACGCTGATAAAGGAAGCTCGACCAGTTTTACAGGTCTAGGGAGAAGTCAAGGTAAAATTAAATTTGAGATGGTTAATTATCCTCACACTTTCACGTGGACGGTGCTCAATTTTCATGATATCATTTATCGACCATTCAAAACAATGATGACTTTTTTCTTTGAAAAGAAATGATCCATTCAGTTTGATACAACTTTGGGAAAATTATAAGATTTACTCAGATATTTAACATAATTGGGAGCAACGACAACCACTGCTTCCTGCAAAACATTACAAAAGGTAATGCCGATATCAAACTATTAAGCCATTATTCGAACACACACGCAGAGAAGAGGTTTTGCATACATTCATTCCTAAAGTAACAGAACTAATTTACTTAGCATGGAACATTGGTATTACAGAGGAAACAATAGAGAGTTTAAGACTCAGAAGTTCCAAAAACTCCTGATATACCGAAACTTTACAAGTTCCACGTCCTCTAAGTAATATAGCTTAACCAAAAATAAAGACGTGCATTTGTGTGCTTACACAATCATTCACGTCGTTGACATGCTCTGGTGATATTTCTTCAACTGAACCTGCAAAGACCAAGAAACTTAGAAATTGTACTGGTTCCTGAAATGGAAATAAAATTAACCAAATAAATGCTTGAAACTAATCCAGTCATCCAGTTAAGCAAGTTACCTCCATTTTCTTCTAAATTAAATGATTTAATTTCCATCATTTCACCATCAATAGAATTTCGACAAAGTGCCTTGTTCTACAAGGAAATAAATAAATTCATCTTTGATAAAATTGTCAATGCGAAAAAAGTCAAATATAATTTGATCCAATGAAAAAGCTATTTAAATCTTTACATGCTTCTTGCCAGCTCCTTTTCCATATCCACGAGATTTTCCTTCACCAGAAAAGAGTTCAGAATTGTGATGATTTTGAGAACGTAAGGACAGCAATCTACAGTTCGGAGAATCATGCAATGTCGAAACATCAGAAGTAATAGTTTCATCTTTCAAAAAATCATCACTAACATCAACAGTTGATGGTTTTGTCCCAGAATTGTGTTGTGAAGTCATGGTTCCTCGGGTAACTGCAAAAATTGAACAAGAATTCCACAACAATGATTTTCAATGACGCATCAAATTGAACTGAAAACGAGAAAAACAAAATTGTACAAAACAACTCTCAAAAAATAAAAACAAAAGAATAATTGAAATGCAATTCTATTTTTTCTGTACGCCAATAGATTTTCCCGCTACATGAATTCAATATCTTCAGGATTTACGTAATTGAAGTAATGAATTTCGGATGCACGAGTTTAAATCCATTTGACTTGTTTATAATCTCAGATTCCCCACTACTCAATATTAGCTCTTGCATTAGTAACATAGTTGATTTCAAACACAGACAAATCATTACCAGCGTCCTTCAAAATTCAAACTTAAAAGCATCACTCCAAATTAACTCCCGCCATCCAAACCCACAGCCAGACAAATCAAATCCCCCCGTCCAAAAGCAACCTATACATCAGCCTCCAACTAAAGAAACCCCGTAACATTCTCTAACACAGTATCAAAAACATTAGCCCCCTT
Source organism: Primulina eburnea (assembly GCF_022965805.1). Taxonomy (NCBI): domain Eukaryota; kingdom Viridiplantae; phylum Streptophyta; class Magnoliopsida; order Lamiales; family Gesneriaceae; genus Primulina; species Primulina eburnea. Next base: position 15,862,978 of record NC_133103.1, read on the forward strand.
CAGTCAATGAACTTAGCGTGCATGACACACTCGCCGAAGAATCTACATAATCTAAGGATGTGGGCTTACAGAGAGATAAGAAATCGTATTTGTCGACGGGATGATGATGCTGAGCGTGTTTCCTGGAACGGGTTTTATTTTCAAATTTAGATAGTGTACGGTAAGAATCCACCTCGACGCGCTCGTCATCTTCGGCGAATTCGAACACCGAAAATTTATTTTTACTGTTCCCGCCGCCTTGATCGCCACGGCCGGTAGTCCGTTCGCCGCTTGCAACGGCGCACAAAGGCTGTTGGTTTTTTACATTTCTCATTTTGCGCATTGTGATTCATCAAACTTTGGCATACGTTTAGTACTTTGGTGAGTGATTATTTAACACCAACGTCTAGAAAGAAAAATATATAATTTTGTTGGAGATATTTAAAAAAAAAAAACTATATTAAATTTAAAAAATTCTAGAAATACAATTTCAAGTTCTTTGCTAATTAATTAATTAAAATACATATTTGATAAATATTTTTCTTTATTATAATAGAATATATTTATTTTATAAATTTTTTGGATTTCTTTTGTTATGATATTGTTGAAGAAGTAATCGAACAAGAAAAGAAATACAAATTTCTTAATATCCTTGCGTTTTATAATGAAATCGAAGAAAATTATTTATAAAATTTCAAGAAAGTTTAGGTTTTTGTTTCAACAAGTCAAGAAAATGATTTGAAAAAATTATCAAATTTAATAGAATGGGGTTTTTTTTTAAGTATCAGAAAAGAAAGAATAAATTTTGCCAAGGTAAATAATTTAATTTTGGGTATCTAAGTGGGGTGTATTTGTAAAAGTCTAAATTGAATATATCTGGACTTTTAAAATCTACAAAAGTCATTAAAAGTCAATAAATCTTATGCATTCAATACACCGTCCTAAATGTTTTCTAACAAATTATAAAAAAATATTGAGATATATATAATAAAATAAACAAAATCCTCATTAGTATTTCAAAATCCAATTTTCTTGAAATCGCAAAACGTCTCGAGAATTGACAAACATGGTGGGGAATGTGATTACATTTTGTATTAGATTTTACTCATTTTTTTCTACGGATGGGATGGCAATTGAGGAGAGGTGGAAGGGACGGGAATGTCTTCTGTTCGTTCGATCCTACCTGGGGCAGTGTCCCACAGGATTTAGATATTCCAAATTTAGCCGCATTTGTGATTTAAAAAAAATAGTGGACCTCATATACTTGTGGCTAAATCTGGACCCTTGATCTACACATGAGAGTACTGCTCCTACATGGAAGGTGAAATATTCTCATGTCTTCCATATAATATGATATTCTCTATTTAATCTCCATAGAAAAAAAAACATATGATGGGGCAATTTCAAATTATACTCTTTTGATATGTTTACGATTTGAATCAATCACTGTAATATAAATAAAGATCTAAAACCTTAAATTAAGATTGAACTTACAGATTTGATCGATGACTATATATATTTCGCCGATGACTATATATATTTCGCCGACAAAAAATCCTATGAAGTTTGTCAGTTTATTGCACGCCATGATCACCTCGAGCTGAATTCGGACGCCTCAAGTAAATGACTGCTTTTGCCTTGCAAGTTAGCTCACAAAGTGACGATGAAAACTCTCCCAATTTGGTCCATATTCTAAGCCTCGGCTGGAATATGTAATGCTTCGTCTGCCCATTGACTGCCTCTTCAACTTCTCAGCCTATTGTCTCATAAAGGAACCGCATCCTACGAGTCTTGTTTTGTGACTTGTATGCCGCCCCATTGTTGGCTTCCCTTAATCAATCTGACCATGTCGAATGCTTTCCAAGGATATTTCCAAGACGAGTGATGCTATTACATATACATTAATATTAATATTTGTACATTAATTTGTACAACATAAAAAATCAAATATGTCAAAATCTCATCAAATATTTAATACAAAATTTCGAAATATAATGATTGTAAATATTATTGTAAGGATATATTTGTTGTATTTTTGACATTATTTTTTTAAGACATTGGTTACCTTTTCAAACCGAGATTCTACTCAACTAGAACATCCATTTTCTAGTATTGGCGGTCCGTTTCAGCTTTGATTTCGATGGCTTTTGGATTAGAAAGTTAAGAGTATGAAAACGATATAATTGCTATGACAATAAATTTTTATATTAAATTTTTTGTCTTGTATAAATATTAATGTAGGATTTGTTTTTTTGAGTAGTATCACGAATTTTTCAATTTAAAATAAATTAACTTTACCCGTATTCACCATAAAAAATAAAAATAATCCTAACATAAAAATAATCCTCACTAAATTCATCGTAATCATCAGGCGCATACGAAAACTTTCCTATCGCCGGAGTGTTTCTGAATCAAAGAAGATTATGTTCACCCTTCAAATCCACACCATAGACTTCCCGCAACATCTCCACACCACCGTGCCGTTTGCCACGACCAACGGCGACCACGATGTGAAGCCCGCGGAGCTGATGGGCACGGCTCACCTCTTCCGGCAGCTTCCCATGACTGCTCCTGCTGCTGTCCTATCCACGGTGGCAAACGTAAGCATCCGAACCACCCTTGTCTTTGTGGTGGCCGTGGCCAATTACATGTCTGCAGACGATTTCCTGATCTTCTGTGGGCCCCACCCTCCAGCTTTATCGATTATCCTCTTCCTCAGGTTAGTTATGCCTCGTTCGTTAGGTATACACCCATTGTGTTTTAATACTCTCCACGTCTCATTTTTTGTCATGATATTCAAAATGGTGTGAAGCCCATTTCCATTAATATCGATTTTTGGTTCCTTCTGAAGTCAGATGGAAATTAAAACAGACGCCATTGTAGAAAACATCGATGGATTCTTATATGTTTGTTGGCCTTACCATGGCTGGCGGTTAAACACAAGTTCTTTTGCGTGATCGTAGGAAACTGATAATGCATTTGAGAACAGCTTTATGCGAGAACGAAGTACAATAAATTATGCTCTTTACTTAATTTGTCCAAGAACTTGATTAGTAGCTCTGTTAGTACTTTTTGTTATGTGTTTGTTCATTCTTATTTGCCAGGAACGAAGGAATGGAGGATCGGTACAGTGTGTTCATATGGTTAGAAAATTAGTTGGCTGCTGATGGATTCTACTGTAGTTTCAATGGGAAGAGATTCAAGCCATCCGAGGTACTACCATAGATTTTTAGCGAAACAAGCACCCTTGTACACTTGCTTTTGCTGTAGTTTTACTTTATTTCTTTGGGTGTCAATGATTTTTTATTTCAAGGTTGAAATTTGTCATATATCTTTTTCTCAGTCATTTGAGTATACTGAATCAGATGAACTTGCTTGCATACCTCTACCTGATTATACTGAATTTCCATCATGTTCAGTCTGTCTCGGTACCTCACCTTGCTTTAATATTTATACATTTTAGCATTTCCGCATTTCTTTGTTGTGTTCTATGCATTGGCATCATTTTTGCCAGATTATGATGCACCTAATGATTCTTTTCCTCATGGTACTTTTTTATGAAAATTTTAAAAAGATTGGATCCAGATGCTAGTGGAATACAGAGCACGCTGTGTGACCATTCATTTCAATGTGCTTGTGCTTCGAAGTGGACCTACTTGTCTTGCCAGGTCTGTTACCTATTTTTCATGTCGTAGTTTTAATATATTTATCTCTTCTTTGTTCTGGATGTGATATTATGTTTTAGTATATGTTTTTAGATGGAAAAAGGGTGAATGGGATCAATGAGTTGCCGGAACATGCTATATTTCAAGAAATTATGTTGGACTAATGATTGAGATGTTACAACTGAAGCAGTGTAGAAAGTCGCAGTCCATCAAACTCGGAAAGACGCATTAAACCATTGCTCTGGGGTCCTTCAGTTTATAGGAGATGTTGCGAAGAAGTGACAAATCCATGAATAAGTATTTTGTAACTTTCTTTTGAATGAGTGAACTTTGAGGAGCTCAATTTAACTAACACATTCAGTGTGGTTCCAGAGTGCCAAATGAATTTCACATTTCTTCCCTCTCCTTCTCTCGACATAGTCATGGTCTTTGCTGTCCCTGTGTCCCATTTTGTTTGTAGGTATGTCGACTTTGTCAGCATGTTGAAAAGGCCATATTTTCGAGGACCCATGATTTACAATATAAATTAGAAAAATATGCAGAGGAAAAGAAGGCTGTCGAAGATGCGAGCTTCCAATTCTCTGGTCGAGGCTTTTGGATTTAATAACGTGGTTTTGTGTAATTAACAAAAATAGCATCCCTATACATTTTGATGTAAAATATATCTTCATTTTGTGGTTGTTTCAGTGGAATCAAGAACTTACAAAAAGACAAGAACTCCTGCAGATTAAGTTGAGGGAGCTGGAGGAAAGGTAACCTCTTCCGCCACCTTTAGTTTCATCTTAACTACTTGGGGATTGGTGTAAGTCTGTATACTGTAGTTACTAATCAGAACAAGCTTAAGTTCTCGAAATGCAACTTCGAGGGTAGAATCAAGAAGCTTTCATTTATTTTTTTCAGGGAAAGATTGTCTCTCGAGTAGAGGGACGAAAAAATAATGGATATGAAAGAACAGGTATTGGTTTGTTTCTGCACCTTCTTACATTCAACTTCTTCACTCATCCATTAATGTAAGAAGTTGCGCATTTCGATTGCAGATTAGAGACCTAAAGGTTAATCTTGAAACCCAAAGAAAACTTGAGAAGATGACTGAATCCGATGGTATTACAGGAGGGACTGTGCTGCCTGTAGAATCAACTCAATCATTTTCTGACAATTCAAGACGCCGTAAAAAAATTCACCGCCGCCGAAATTTAGTTTCATTGCATCTGTACAGTCTCAAGAGGAAATCATCTCAGGTTTATGAGCTACTATATATGTATATATGCCCGTGTATGCATAATTGCAATTGAAATTCTGTAATAGACATCATGCTTTATTGTAGGACGAAATGCATAAAGCGATTACAAACAAAGTTTTATTTGAAAATAACACGTAAAATAGAGAATCAGTCCAGAACTAGCCATCCAAGACCTTGACTTGTTCCAATCTGGCTTTCCCATCAAGTCTGTTGCTTTGTTGGGTTAATAGGTATTCCTTGTACTTCATGGGGACATACGCTGGCGCACGTCCTGAATCTGTTTGCACAAGTTTTGGACAAGGGGAAACCACCGTGTCCAGCGATGGACTGTTTGCAATGGCGATGGAAATCCTAGTCCTTCCATTGTTCACAACAGCTCGGTGCAACACGCTTTTGTATTTCCCGTTACTAAATATCTACGCCAAATAAAACAATCATATATCAGTAAAATGGCTATGTTGAGTTGTTGTACAGTTCAAAAAATGCCGACCAATTACCTCGAGATGATCAGCGACGTTGACCAAGATAGAGCCGGGGACGGCGTTGACACTAACCCATACTGCATCATGTTGAATCTGTAGTCCCCCAACTCCATTCTGTATCAGAATTGTGAAAAGCCCGTGGTCCGAATGTGGTGTCATGCCCAGTGCAAGTTCAGGTTGTGGGCACGGCGGATACAAATTTGCGCTGAAAAGCTGAAACCCCGATGCCAAATTCAATGCTTCCTCCATTTCACCTTCATCGAGGCCCAAACTTTGCGATACCCCTCGCACCAATTTACCCACCAGCTCCCGTGCTCTTGCGCAGTATTCCGCTAGGACATCCCTGGGATAACATGCAGCAAATATATAAAAACGGAAAAACCCGATCAATTCTGCAATAAAGATTATATTTACATGCATATATAATCTGTTTAAAGAAAAAATTGTTTTTGTTAAATATCAACTTCTAGCTTTCTCATTTTTGCATATAAAATTGGTCCATATGGATGGATTTGGATATCTTTTAGATCTATGTATTCTAAATCTTTCAATTTTTGTTTTTTTACTCCCAAAGATTCAATCATAATATTATTTTAATTTCCATCCAAAATTCACTTTTTCAAATGAAATGTTTCGATCCAAATACAACCTACTATTACTTCTCTTGTTACAAGACATGCAACAACATATTCCCACGCCATAAAATCTACAGATCCTAAAATATATTCTTTTCAAAATGTTTTAGCAACATATACAATATAGAGTAAAACAAGGTTGTAATATTTCAACATTACAAATTTTTGTAATGTTGGACATAAACATTATTGTCACAAAGCTTTTGAGAAAGAAAACATCATTGGACGTACACCAAAGAACCAATTTGGCATTATCAATAAATACTGAAAAATTGAATTTCTTTTTAAACATAGTTAATTATATTACCGAAACACATCTACTTTTTTGACCCTCGACATTTTTATTTGAAATAAAAATAGGTGTCAACCTCATAATTTTTTTTAATGATTAATTATTTCTTTATGTAACAATTACCCACTTTTGCGTGTCCATTGTCTTCTTCATGGACCATTATTGTTTCTAAAGTAATTTTTTAAGGTAGAGGTTCAATCATAGCAAGAAGAGACGACACGTTATCTAGATTTATATTTATAATAAAAAATAATATTTTTTACAATATCCATGTGAATATCTAAAAACACAAGATTGATTTTTGTACGTATAGTACCTGAAAGCTTCTGGTTTTTGAGGAGAATGAAAATGGGGATGCACGAACAACTTCAAGTAATCCCTCCAGCAGTGAACCTTCTCCTGAGCAGTGTTGAAGCTTGTTCCGTATCTGATGGGCTCCATCACATTCTTGGGATCGAATTCTGGCTTCTCTTCTTCCCCGAGATTGAAGAATTCCTCACTAATCTCAATCATCTTTTGCAGTAATTCTTCGGGTATTCCATGATTTACTGCCTGCTTCCCCCGAAAAAGTTTAAAAATAAAATAAACATAGGAATTAGATGGGGTTTATTAAATTTGTTTGGTTACCTTGAAGAAGCCCCATTCTTGACAAGCTTTGTCCAGGTCGTGGATGGCTTTGGACCTTTGATCCGGATCATCGGAGGTGAGTAGGGAGATATCAATTGTTGGGATTGAATCTTGAGGGTCCAAAGCAGTGGTTTCTACGGGATCCTTGAAGTGGACATAAGTGGAAGGTATATTGGAGGTGAGATTTAGAGATTCTGAAAGCTTTTTGATGCAGGTTAAGCTTGACGCCATCTACTTGAGATATCTACTATGAGAACGCAACTTGTTAATTTGTCGATGTCTTGTTTCAGGCTATTCCAAGACGTAATTTATTTCAGTGCAGGAGTCGGACAAAGACCGTTCAAATCCGACTTCTCATTTACTTTACACAAAAATTCTTATAAAATAATTTATATATCAATTATTAGACGAATATTTACGAATAAATATAGTGAGATTAATAGAACTAAAAAAATGATTTTTTTTTTTAAAAAAAATAGTCGTTCGGACATATTGAGAAAATTTCTCTATTTTTTAAACTCGAAGTATATTATTGCTTTTAAGACAAACAAGCTTATCAGGGACCGAAGTATGCCTGAACTGTAAAGATTGAAATAGGAGTGGGCATCAACAAACGTAGAGCTTAAGAGAAGAGTTATCAACGTAGTTTATGGTCGTAGCTGCCGGCGGCTACCGGAACAGAGTTCCTCGTTGAAATAGATGTGCTACTGTAATGCCATTTTCTATGAAAGACCATCAATTTCTGGGCCGTCGTAGGATGGGACAGCGATCGGGGCCATTGAGAAATCATTTTTGAAAACTCATAAAAAAAAAAAAATAATAATAATAGGCCTCATTTACAACGAACCAACCATGCCCATGACTATAAAAATCTAACGACTTACTTTACAACCTAAATCCACAGATTATGTTCCGAATTAATCTTCCACTTATAACTTCCACCGACAGAAGCCCGAATCAAAATTGTTTGCCACTTTTTATCTACAAGGGATATGTATGTCTCAATATAGGATTGAGACAATCAAATTCAATCCTTGAGTTATTTTGGACATAATGTGATGAGTCATCGAGAATAGGATGGCTACCACCATGGACGAATACATTCACTACGTTATTTCCTTCTGGAAAGTTCTAATCTACATCATCCCTATTCCGCTTAAAGTACTCTGCTCTTGGAGAAACAACACGATTAAGATTTTGGACATTGTAGCTCTCATATCATCATTTGACCATCCAAGATACATATCTTTTATCATAAATGTCAGCATATTGGGTATGTCCATAAATTCATCAACATCTGCATTTTCCGAGATAAAAAAAGTCATCTGCTTTTGAATTAGTTTCCTTGAGATATTCACCTTCGAAACCCCATTTTCAGCAAGTGAATCAAACAAGAATGTAGTGGGTTTCTCATAAACAAATTTGTCATTTCCTTTGCCAAGATTATCAGTTCTAAAAAAAGAATCAGAAGGACCAAATCTCATTTCTAATGCCGGTAAAAATTCTTTCCAGCAAGAAATTAGTTGATTTTTATCCATCCATTCATACCAATCTAATGCATTACCCTCCAAATAATATGAAGCAATGGCTAAGCGACGATGATCCAAAACATCGTAGAAATCGAAGTACCTTTGAATTTGTGAAATCCACGCAGATAAATTATCTCAAAAAAATCGAAAAACCTTCAATTTTGATGATCTGGAATGGTTATGCTGTACTGAACCAGTAGCGACCCCAAATTGTTGAACATTAGGGTTACATGCATGGTTGTAAATGAATCGAGTCGGTTCACAAGTTTTTTGAGCCGACTCAAAAAAATATTTGATTTTTATTCATGCTAATTATCAAATTCAAGCTGAGCTTGAACATGTTCGAACTTATTTGGAGCCGAATTCGAGCCTAAAGTATTTTGTTCGATAGTCCACGAGCCGCTCACGAACTTTAATATTTTATTAATGTAATATAATTATATATTAAATAAATAAATTTCAAGCATTTCGAGTAGATATTTTCGATCAATAATTCAAATAATTTCCGAATATCTTTGAATATTTTGAGTCGAACTCGAACTCGAACTCGAGCTTTAATTCGAGCTGAATTCGAGATTTTTAAACTTTTCAAATTTCGAATCGAGCTCGAACTCGAAAATAACTAATTCAAGTCGATTTTTTTCAATGGTTTCCAAGCACGGGTATTTGCTCAATTTATATCAATTATTGTAACTATACTAACACACCAACTATCTAACTCTAACTCCTTCGCATGACTCGGTTGGTTACACAATAGCCACAGTATCACAAGAGCTCTTCCACTGCTGAGCCCAAGTAATAAGCGGCTGACTTCCTGATACAGAAGATGACTACAGTGAAGTTCATTGCCAATAATCAACATAAAATGTCAGTCCACAAACACAAAGATTTGAAATAAAATTTTAAATATGAAGATCGACCCATTTATTAATGTTCATTGAAAAATACGAAGAAAAAAAAACATAGCTTAAGTTGAAGTAACTGTAATTTCTGGGCTTTACATAATATATTGTCAGTCTTAGTTCTAATATCATGTGTATCATAAGAAAAAAACAGAATCATCATTAAAAGTGAGGGAAAATTGAAGTAGTCGGTGAAAGGATAGAACCATATTTCGGGATCTCCGAGTTTGCAATCCCCACACTCTTCATGATTCTTATCGGTACATTAGGAGCTAGGTAAGCACGTTAGCCCAAAGATAAAGGCCAGCTTCTCGCTACGGTGTTTTCAATAGCTCCCTTTTGCATGCAGTCATCTTCGACATCATGCAGTTCATTTCAAATTTATATTATTTTATAAAATAATTTTAAGAAGCTATAAGTATTTTTTTTATAAATAAAATTTATAAATTTTTAATAAAATAAAATAAAATAATTGGTAAAAACAAATAATTATAGGCCTGCCCCCACACCATCAAGAAACTTGAATTCTTTGTCTTCAGCTTATTGGTGATGGCGTCATCAGAAATCGAAGTCGTAACCGTCGGCAGTGAACAAAAACCTTCCGACGGAAACCCTAATCAAGAAGTCGACATCATAGACGTTTTCTCAGCTTCGGCATACGGTGACTTCGGCAAGCTCCGGAAATTCGTCGAAAACGATGGAGTTTCGGTCTCCCAACCCGACGGAAACGGCTACTATCCCCTGCAGTGGGCTGCTCTCAACAATTTTCCGGATATTGCTCAGTACATCGTTGAAGTAATATGTTTATATTTTCAGCTACTTTCTTGATTTATTTATATATGGTTATGATCGTTTTTATTAAAGTTCCAAATTCGCTATACAGTGGCGAAAATGTGGAGTAGCAGTTAATTTTGGGAGGTTCTTGGACATACTAACCTTTTTTGGTTTCTCTCTTATATACGGAAAGGGGGACTGGGGAAACTGCTACCTTAAAATTAGTGATGATAATGTGGTCGGCTTTCATATTATAATTGAGTGCATCGAATACTAATAACTGATCATCAGGCTGTTCGAAGGCAGCATTATTATCATCAAATTTATTATTAGTCCCGTGTTGTAGAGCTTAAGCTTTATATTTTTGGGTTGAGTTGGGCTGGTCCTAAGCCCCTTATATTCGTTAGTTCATTTATTTTAGCATGGTGGAAATGTGAATGCCAAGGATAACACTGAGCAGACAGCATTGCATTGGGCCGCTGTTCGCGGTTCGATTGCTGCGGCTGATGTGTTGATGCAGAATGGGGCGCGTGTCGAGGCTGGTGACATTAATGGTTACCGGGTAATTTTCTCTATGGTACCTTGTTGAAGTTTTCATCCACTTTTTTACAGAATGATTGATTTTATATGTCAATTTTTTTATTTTATTCCCGTATTATTGTTACTGAAATAAAACATGGACGTGCTGTTGATTATTGTGTGGAGGATTGGATTATTCTGTTTCCTATTAGTATATTATCCAGTGCGTATTAATTATTTATGGTTGTGAGCTGTTTCACCACATTAAGTGAATTAAAAGAGAGGAAGAAAATAATACAAACTCGTTTATCTTGCTGATTGTAGCAACTAGCAAAGAAAGTTTGTAGTAACATTTTAATGATTAGGAAATGTTATTGGTTTGGGCATTATGATGGAACGCTGCATTTATATGGTTTATTATTTAAGGAGAGGTTTTCACCTCACTGCAAGCAGGGTTTTAATCCCTCATTACATCCTGTCATGTGTGCTTTGGAGCATTTTTGCCATATGACAGTCTATCTCGACTGGAACAATACAATATTTCGGTTAAGGATTAAAAAGTTCGATGATATGGATTATTGACTTGATTTTCATCGTTGATGCTTAACGGAGTTTGGTAAAATATTTAAAAGTATTTGATTGCATTGCAGGCTGTTCATGTTGCGGCTCAATATGGGCAGACAACATTCCTAAATCACATTATTGCCAAGCATCATGCTGATTTTGATGTACCTGATAATGATGGAAGAAGCCCTCTTCACTGGTATGGTATATGGTCTGACAGTAATATGCTTTAATGCACTTAACCACACTTGTTTTGAGTTTATGCTGACTCCTTTTAATTTCTTTCATTTTAAAATTTAACAATGTCCTTAAATGGCACTTCTCTTACTTAAAATTTGACAATAATTCACTCTTGGTATTCTTTTGTGTAAATGCTGTTGATACTTGATTAGATATTTGTGTAAATGTCGATTGTACTTCTCGTGAATGCCATTTGACTTCTTTGCTCTTCTTCTGACTAGGGCTGCATACAAGGGATATGCTGATACTATTAGATTGCTTCTATTTAGAGATGCTTGCCAAGGAAGACAAGATAAAGAAGGTACAAAGCATAATGATATTCTGGAGCTATATAAAAGAGAAAGTGAGAAACATAAAAACGCAAACTGCAAACTCGTGAAACTCGTGATTTTTTCAGTATTAGATGCTTGGTTAAGGTTGTTCAGTGAGAAAAGCTCGGACAGAATATTTGGTGCTTGCTTGAGCATGGCTATTAAAGGTGTGAGCCTAGTTCGCGTAGGCACTGGGCTCAATCAGATGCAGCCCATGAGCCTGGCATGCCCCTTTGGTGAAGCCCTTTCAAAAAGCACATGCCTTTTGTGTAGCACAAGTTGCACCTAAAACGCTACAAGGTGTGCTTCTTGTCATGCCTGTCCATGTTAAAAAATAGTTCGACGGCCCTGCCAACTAAACATCTCGCTTCCACTATGTAAAACATTATAACTGGCCCCCAAACTTAAAACGCCAAAACCCCAATTCTAAACGCACTCCAAGCCCTCCTCCACTGCATGCTCTTGCTGTTAGAAATGTCAGGTTTCAGCGACGTCAAGGTTTAAAACTTCAGCGCTTCAAAGGAATCCAGTGTGGAATTGTAGGACAATTATGTAGTTATCTAGAATGCACAGAGAGACGCACACCTCATTGAAGTAATGCACACCGGGCATGGTTTTTTTTATAAAGTATGCTTATTAGATGAATATATAACTTAAGTATCACATAGTTCCAGATATATGCTTTTTGGAATTTTAAGCAAAATGTGAATCAAAATATTCATTAGTAAATGCTTGTTGTGATTAAAATGGAAAAACGAATTCAGTCACTCGTATGAGAGTAGCTCGACCTATTAAAATGTATAAGGTTGGGTTTCAATGTTTCACGCGGTGGAGATTATGTGTGAATTTAATTGGTCAGACCACTAGGTTTTGTTTGTTAACACGAAGATGTTAGCGTGAAAACACGTTGTCGTGGTTTAGTTGTGACTTTTGCTTGAAAAAGTGCTTACACCTATGTGTGGATTTTGAATGAGCATCCAGGCACATGGGCATGCCTGGCTGCACTAAGGGGTATTTAGGCCAGGCACACCCCTTTAATATCTATGAACAATAATAGACTCAAAATATCCCACAACTATGAAATACGTTCTACTGAATGTGTCAAAGTAGAAAGAGTGAAGAGTCAGATGTATGCCGTTCACTTTGATGAAGTTGCTAAACAACTAGAGCAATGGGAAGTTGAAGAAGATTGCTCAATAAAAGGTTAACAACCTATGTCAAGTTCATCTGGTCAAAGTAGTAGTTTTTTACCTTTTAAAGCAAGAAGTCAAAATAAACTGACTCAATGGATTTACTCTTTGGCAAGATGACGAGATTATGCAGCAAGTGAAAAAACAAAATAGTTTGATGAAAATACGAAAGTAAGGGAGTATAAAGTATATGGTGCACAAATTTTTTAGATGGATTAACAGTTTAAATATTTCACTTAATTCCTTGAAATATGATAGCTTTGAAAGTAATTGAAGCTATCCCGGGATGAAGCTCCCCATTTATCATGAAGATAACTTACTAGAACCGGGAGTGGGCACATGCAGAAATACTTTTGAAAGACCATGAAGATGATCTTGAAATTTTGTTTGCACTCTAATGATTAATGGGTGGATAGATAGAAAAACAAGATATCAATCGAGTTCTTGGTAAATGTGGTCCAAAAGGTAGTGTGTTTATAGAATTTATTGTTGGGTCGAGTAATTCTCGCTAGTTGACTGAAGTTTTCTTTTTCTTTAATTATGCCAATTATTTACTAATGAATATTTGTTTATATTATTGCTTAATATTTTAAAAATACATATTTGGTGCTATGTGATATTGTAATAAATTTAATTCATATATGCATATCATAAAAAATCATGGCTGGGATGTACCCAAAAAATCATGTCTGGTGCGCCTGATTTTAATAAGCTGCGAGTCCTTCCTTTCACTTTGTGCCTAAGGCTCCACTCCTTGTGCCTTTCATAACCATGAGCCTGAGATAGATGTTATGGGTGATTGTGTATGGTAAAACTGTTTGCCAGTGTGGCAGCTAAATCTTACCTCTCAAGACATTTCTTGTGCTTTAAGCTTGTTCTCTTACGTGGATATTAATGTTGATGTAATCAAGGATAAATGAACCTTCAAAGTGAGTTTTGAACAATGCATTTATTTTGGCATTATGTTTTCCTTTATTTGTTCAATCACTATGCATTTATGAAACCATAGTAACACAATATCTTGGCATGTGGATAGATCTGCACTGGTTTTAAAGGAGATATGAGGGGTCCTTAGTGACCATAAAATTTCATTCTTCGCAGCACGATCTGGTTTTCATTTTTGTGAATGTCGATAATGTTTTATGTTTACTAGGTTGTACACCTCTGCACTGGGCAGCATTGAGAGGACATGTTGATGCATGCTCTGTGCTTGTACATGCTGGCACTAAGGAGGAATTAATGGTGAAAGACAAAGCAGGAAACACCCCCCTGGATCTTGCTTCTGATAAAGGTCATCGGCATATCGCAGTTTTCCTTGTATGTAACTTTAATGGTAATTATTGTTGAATTTTTTTGTAACGCATAAACATACCCCCAAAAGATAATGCCTGTGATTTAGGCTTTCTGAGATTCTGAAATCTCAACAACTCTTATAATTGTTTGTTCCGCAAAAAATTATATGTTATTGACGATGGATTCACTAATGCTCTTGTCAAAACAAACAATTTTCTGGCTTATTTACTCATGAGGGAAATTCATATATGTGGTACATGGTGATCTTGTGATGACGAGAGGTAGCAGTTATACCTCGGCATTTAGCTGAAAACAGATGCTACTATCAAATTTTATTGGTCTTGCCTTTTGAAAATGTCATTGGTTCCACTTTGTGCATCTGCACCTAGACAATTATTAGGTTCTATCATAATTATAGGGCACATATGAGTGTTGCCTGGTGAACTGCTTCTTAAAAGTAGAAGGCAACATGTCGGTAATTTTATGGATTTTAATTACTAAGACTATATGCATGGATAGATCCACTTTACCAGCTGGTGTAAAAATTTCATCCCGCTTTTCAGTATCCTTCTTTGGATGTTTTCTCGTAAGCTACCAATGTTTCGAGCCTAACATGAAACTTTCTGATTCAGTCAAATGCACGGAGTGCACTGAGCAAACGTTGGAAAGATAGAGTTTGTTCAGGAAAAGGAGGGGAAGTTGGTTACGCTCCTGTTCTCTTTTCTGCTATAGTTGTTAGCACGATTCTCTTTATTACCTCAGTCCTTTTTGGTGAGTATATATAACATGTTTATTCTATTGTGTGGTTTAATTCATTTGCTGACGTTTATGTTTTCTTGTGCTAGCTCCTAATCTTACAAAGGTTACTGCGTTTGTTGCACTTTGGGGCTGGACCGGGGTTTCTTTTGCAGTTGGTTCTTTATTTATGTTTGCACGCTGCAGTAGGTAGAGCTTTTCCATAATTTTGAAGGATATATGTCTAAATTAACTTAGTTTCTTGTCTTTTATTTGTCTTATCCACATTTAGTGAGGTGTGTGAAAGAATTGGTTTTATCTTTATAAATTAATTAACTCTTAATTGTAACTATTTGACCGTTAAAACAAACATTGGTAAATCATAAATTTTGGTACATGCATTTGTATGATTTATAATTTATAATTTAATGTCGCCTCTTCCTAATAATTGGTGGATCAATTTGAAGATCTTAATTATCAATCTTGTCCCAATTCATGCTTTTGGCATCTTTTCTCTGGCTTATTGATGTGGGTGATCCGGTGTTTCCCGGTTGTCATTTTTCAACTACTGTACAAACAAGTGGGTTCCACAATTTCATTCTATTTTATTGCTGTTCTAATTTTTTTTTATGTATTTCATCAATCAGTGTGTAGCTCGTTAAATTGATTTTCTGAATGATTTGGTGTTTCCCAGTTGTAAATTTTCAACTATTGTACTAACAAGTGGATTCTAAAAATTCATTCTATTTTAGTGTTTTTTTAATTTTTTTATGTTTTTCATCATTCAGTGTGTAGCTTGTGATATTGATTTGCTGGATGTCTTTTTTTCAGAAAGATGGCATTTACATGTATGGACAGATGTATCCTTAAGACTTTGAAGGGGAAATAAATTTTAATTTGACACCAAATATTAATAACACCCAATGGAATGTTAAATGTGGTAAAAAAAACATGGAGATGGTTTTCAAATTATTCATCTTGTGCATTCATTCATGATTGTCTGAGAAGGAGACTCGCCATTGTCCTTTTGCATAAGTTAGCTTTTGATGATTTTCTCTAATTTGTCTGCAGTAAAGATCCCGGTTATTTAAAAACAGGAATGACAACCCAGTCTAATGCATCAGAGGTAATTATCTCTTTCGCTAAAGTTGGTTTTTGGCCTATTTTTGCACTGGATTTCCCTACACTTGTAGCTTTTGAATCTGTTTGGAATTAGTGAATTGTGTGTCTCACGCAGGATCCTTTGTTGAACATTGATCTGAACGACAGCTCTATTTGGGCTGGGAACTGGTCTCAGCTTTGCCCTACTTGCAAGGTTCGTCCATGATGTTGATTTGTCTGCTAATACCGATATTTAAGAAGCAGTTGACATCTCTCTTATGCATGAAGGGTTGATGAATTCCATAATCCATGGTTTTTTTCTTCGATTTTAGATAATAAGACCTGTTCGCTCAAAGCATTGTCCTACGTGTAAGCGCTGCGTGGAGCAGTTTGACCATCACTGTCCCTGGATCTCAAATTGCGTGGGGAAGGTACAAATTGTTCCATACATAGAAAGATGAGTTTTTTAGCCTTCAAAAATTGCACTGATATGTGGATATATTTCTTTCCCGAACCACATGTTGTTCACATTGATATGAAGAGTGACGCTGAATCCTACTCCTGAAGCCCAAGTCTAGAATTAACTTATGGTTGGAAAGTACAGTAGAGTCCATTAACCACAACTCAAGTAAACAACATTATTCCATAATAATGTCTTGCACTCCTGAGAACACTACAGAACACTACATCATGTTCATGGTTAGTGTGATGCATCAAAAGGCTCTATCCTATGTGAATGTATCACTTTCTCATCCTATTTAATATTTGGTGAATTGACAATCAATCTCTCTGTCTGAATTATTGCCAACATTGAGCAGAGTCACATTGTGGCAAATGGATAATAGCTGTTGTCCGAAGCTAATATTACTCATAATAATGTTAGATGTGTACAATTCTCTTAGGTTTCTATATTGCCCACCATTGATGGGAGTTTGACCAGTTTCTCATTTTCATTGCAATTTCATTTTTGTCTTTGCAGAGGAATAAGCGGGACTTTGTCGTGTTTCTCTGCTTGGGGTTTATGACAGCATTGACTGGTGGAATGGTTGCTCTAGAAAGTATGTTGGATGATTAACTTCGAGTAACTTTAAGTTCTAAAATCTACATTTGATAACAAAACCACTAGAGATTCAACGAACTCTTGTTTCAGCCTCTGGAGTGCACTTTTTCAAATATGCTGTCAAAGATTTTTACCACAGTTTGCTTATTTTATAGATTAACTTGAAGGCATGGATAAAATTTCTGTGAATGTTAAAGTGTGGTATGTGAGGCCTTTGTTTATTTACCCGATGCTCACAGCATGCACTTACTTTCTAAGCTCAACCCAAAAGACCTTAGGGCACCTGGCTCATGGGCATTTTGCATGCCCACGATTGACTATCTGGAACTAATCAAGACTAGCTATAAAAGTAGGGATTGATGGTTATACAATAAACACTACGGAAGAATGATAGGTCTCAAAAGTTGGGGTCTTTTCAAAATTTCAAGGGATTTACAATGGTCAAACTCCGACCATGTTCGGATATGTAGTATATATGTGTATCTGATTTTGAACTACAGGAATTTGGACATCAGTACCACTCTTGCAAACTGGGGAAACGTGGATTAGGCTTGTGCTTTTAAATAATCCTGGCATGATTGCTTTCTTGGTCATGGATGCGAGTATCTTAATTTCTGCTGCGACTTTACTGTCGTTTCAATCAATACAGGTGAAATTTGTTTTCTCATGTATTATTTCATTTGATGTTCGTAAATTTGTGGATTTTATTCATAAAACTGATGCTCTCTGCTCAGAATTTCACTTGGTTGTTGTTAAGTTGTTGATGCCAGCTTCTAATTATCTATTTTCCTGTTGTCCTTGCATGTAGATGGCCATTAATTTTTTTCCCAGATACTGCAGGATGTATATAGTTTGGGAGGTCGTAATAGTGAATATTGCTTAGATAGTTTTTATACTATTACTTCTAGATATTTATATATACTCGGTAACATTACCTTTGCAAGTGCGCCATATTGTTATAAATTTGTTAATAAATGCAAAATTTAAATACCTTAATGTACAAATTGCCGTTGGTCCTGCTTCCTTCTTTGCGGCATATAGCATGTTGCTGGCTAAAATTGGTTTTGATGTTTAGGTGTTAGTCGTTGTAACATTTGAGTCTTAGAAATCACCCAGTGAAAGCCACAGATATCACATTGTTGCAAAAGAGAAGTCGAAAGCTTAAAACTTTTGAAGTTTGTATTTTGACTCTTATCCCAGATTTTATACTTGTATCTCTTGTTGATTGGGTCCTTCCTAAAAAAAGGTGACTCCAACTAAGGTTTGCATGGAAAAGAAAGATGATAGGTAGCATTGATGCTTGAATTTACAGGTTGCTCGGAATATCACCACCAATGAATTAGCCAATGCTATACGCTATGGTTATCTGCGTGGCCCAGATGGGCGGTTTCGCAACCCGTATAATCATGGTTGTTGGAAGAATTGCTCAGATTTTCTCATACATGGCTACACAAACGATGATGAGGTTGCTTGGCCTTCTCTGCAGCATCTTACTAGGTAGTAAAATAATATGTACTTCTTAATGATGCAGAAACCCTTGGTTTTGGGATATTGGAAGGTACAAAAAAAACTTTAATGTATGATGATACAGAAGCTCAGACAACTTATTTGTGTATTTAGCACAGCTACATTCACATTAATACTAGAATGTCGACACTCATTAGATTTCTTGCTCCGCTACCCTTTCTGTTCATCCGGGTTAATTGTCCCTTGTTGGAACAAGGATCCAAATTTAACTTTTAAAATGCTGCACGGTTTAGAAAAACTGAATTATATCATTTACAGTCAGATATGATTCTCATAAAAGAGCAAGCGCTCCATCCCACAAGATGTTATATCATATGATTTTATACATGACAGCCAAATATGTTCTTCGATGCAACATTCCCCAAAAGTAGAATTGTAATCAAGTGGGCGATAATGACCGGCCATGCACGAGACTCATCGCCATCATTTAGAACGGATATTTTGAAGGTTCATGAAAATTCATACTGACTTGGAGTAACCGGTCTTGAATAAGATAACGAGGAATTTACCAAGAATAAACTTTACCTCTATGTCGTCGGATCATATTACATATAATCTGAAACTTCGGATCATATATCTTTTCGAATACAGTAGATAAGCCTTGTTTTGTTGGCAGTTGGATTACTTATTTATAAATATTTAATATTTATTATGTTGTTTTTCGAAAGCTACGTCAGATTACAGTTGTTTTAAAGGTGTGTCAGATTACATATGTTATACAATTATATAACATTCATAATATTTGAAAGCTATATTAAATTAATATTTATTATTTCATACATTTTTGTGTTATTTTTTTTTTTTTTGTTAGAAAAGACGGTCTCATGAGTCGTATTTTGTTAGACGGATTTCTTATTTGCATCATCCATGAAAAAAGTATTATTTTTATGCTAAGAGTATTAATTTTTATTGTGAATATTGATAGGATTGATCCGTCTCACAGATAAAGATTCGTGAGACCGTCTCATAAGAGATCTACTGTTACGTAATTATGATAGCAAAATAAAATTTTCGGAATATAAATCATTTGAAAATATGGCACAAATTTCTCCAAATCTGGGAAACCCTTTAAGAACATATATTTTAAATTTCTATTTTTTTTTTATTAAAAAAACATATTCCAAAATAGAGTCCTAAAAGTAGTTTGCAGCCTAATTAAATATTATTAATTAAATCCGTGTTGGACTCTATGCATCTCCTGTTGTACATCAGTAGCTAGGGCTTTGTATTAATTCAAAACGTTTCTCGTCCTTTTCATTTTCCATTGTCCTCCTTCGGTACATCAGAGGAATAGTTTAGGGGAGAATGGCGCATAGGCTGCTCAGAGACGCGGAAGCCGATGGATGGGAGCGGACTGATTTCCCGATTGTGTGTGAATCATGCCTCGGCGACAATCCATACGTTCGAATGGTATATTAGAGCTCTATATTTTCGATTTTATATTGTTATGTAATTTAAGTTCTTTTTCCTATTTGTTCTTTGAAATCAAGTGATTTTCTGCTTGTGGAAGAAAGTTCAGAAAATTATAAGTTGAGTTAGGTGATTGGCTCAGTTTTTATGGGAATTGAGTAGGTTCTTTAGATATCTGCGAACTTAAAATGCTAGGGTTATGGATTTACTTCCAAACCCCGTCCCCAACCACTCTTTTGCTTAAATATTTGCTAAAAGAGGCTAGTATTCTGCCTTATTGGTATTCTGAGTACGGAATTTTTTATTATTTTTAAATAGATAAATAAACTGGGGTGCTTCTTAACAAACATTATTGTTAATATGGATAGACAAAAGCAGATTATGACAAGGAGTGCAAGATATGTTCGCGACCATTCACAGTTTTTAGATGGAGGCCTGGTCGCGATGCAAGATACAAAAAGACGGAGATTTGCCAAACTTGCTGCAAGCTGAAAAATGTTTGTCAAGTATGCCTGCTAGATCTAGAATATGGCCTGCCAGTTCAAGTTAGAGATACTGCCCTCAGTATTGATTCAAATGATGCGATTCCAAAGAGCGACGTAAATAGGGAATATTTCGCAGAGGAGCATGACCGCAAGGTATTTTTTCATTGTGCCTGAGAACAATCTTCGTGCTTTTTATTCGGTGTTGATTCAAATACCTAACAAAGAAATTTTTAAACTGACAAATAATTCATTTGTTATTGGATTGTGTGTTAAACCATTTGATTTCAATATTGATTTTTTCATATTATAAAAAAAAAAGTGTACTGAGAATATAGGCAGACAAATGAATCAGAGTATGTATTCTTAATACAAATAAGTTACACCATTGTGTATTCAAGCTAATGTAGGTAACACCCTTATAAAAGTGCTGAAATTGCCACCTAGTATTTCTTTTCCTCCAAATATCCATTTGTTACTTTATTTGGAATACCTTGTGAAAACCAAAGTCCTTCAATATCTTATGTCTTGAAGATTTTGTGAATCTGCATGACGGAAAGATTTAATCTCTTGATTTATTATGATTTTTGCTCAGTACTCGCCAACCAGGAGAAACCATCAGGACAAGTTTTTTTCATTCTAAAATATCATGTGTATTCAATTTATCTAGCGATAAATCCGATGATGAATCTTGTACCTTGGAATAATGGTTTTCCAAATGAGGGGATAGTGTGTATACGAAGAACAGGTTGGACACCTGCCGGAGAAAGAAAAGAGATTTGCATGTCTCTAACACCCAGACCCTTCTATTGATCAATTCTAAACATACTCTAATCTGTTCTAAGCAAAGTAATGACTCTACCTCTTCCTGTTTATCTTAAGGTGACCCCTCGGAAAGTGAAAGTTCCTTGATGCAGAAACATTGTCATCTAAATTATAAGGCTGTTTCGTAAGGATGTAATTTTAAAACCCCACCTCCTACTCCCAAAACATTAATCTACCCATCACCCACTTTTCGTTTGACATTATTTTTGAATATGTCTGGCAAAGCTATAGTTGATGTCCATGGGCATCTGGAAGACACCTTTTGTCCTTAGATGATGTTCAAACTCCCATCCACCGAAAATCTCGTATTATCCCTGCTCTTCTATAGCGATAATAAGTTTTCCTCAAGGAGAATTCCCAAAACCATTTGCGAAGTAGTGCCTTATTGTGAATATGCCCTTATAAATGTGCTCTGGGTAAATGCTGGTTTCAAAAAGCACCTGACTTTCTAAAAGTAACGTACTAATGTTATATGCCTAATCGGACTTGCCTTTGGGAGATGTAGCTGTATCATCCTCAACTAAAGCAAATACATGCGGTAACTGTAGTTGAACTCTATAGTTAGCTTGAAGAGAGAATTAACCAGGCATTGAGTTTTATATAGATATTCGATGTTATGCCAAATGCTCTGGGTTCAAACTTGCTAGCGAAAGATTGCTAGTTTCATTTATTTCCCTACTAAGAATAGTGTGTGGATTCATTTATATTTTGTGGATTTATTTCAAATGCCTTTAGTGGTGTTAATAGCTAGCTTCTAATAGGTAGAGACAACTGTAGATAAAAGATAGTAAAATATTTTTACGAGGTGTTTAAAGTTGTAAGTGTTGAGGGTGAGTGAATAGTTTCAAGCACGATCAGAAACTCTTCTAGAATTACGATTGTTACATCTGCCCTTCATTTTGCAACTTGAAATTGAAGTTGGTTTAATTAAACAATGTGGCTTTTGGCTGGTTCATGATTTATTGCCTGAAAGTATCACGTGGGTAAACAAGGCTACAGTGTCCTGTTAATCTAGTGGGATAAAGTACATTGAAAATTAGAAATTTGTATTGTTAAAGTTCACATCATTGTTATTCCATTTAATCCAAGGGCACAGCGTCGTGTTACTGGCCATTTTCTCGAGTTTGGTGGCCATAGCATGATTCTACTTTAGGAAAGAATAACTGTAGCTCTATAAAATTTGGTGGCCTACGACCTGTTTGCTGATGGGCGAGTTGTGTGTCTCCCCACTATGATCAATCCAAATGTAGCCTTTCACTGGCCAATTCTTTTGATGTCCTCTGCTGTGATGTTTTTTCCCTCAATATTATTAGTTTTCCATCCATTTATGGTTATTGACTCTTATGACTATCCATGTTTTGCTATCAGTATTGAAATTTAAATTTTGTGTTATTTATGAATTATGAACCATTAGATCTGTAAATCTATTTGAGTCAAAGCCTACTTTTGAAAGCACTGCGGTTGAGTCACCACTTGTTAGATATTTCTTGCTATTTTGTGAATTTTTCTCCTCTGTGTGTGTAGACTAAATATTTGCTATATACAGGCAAGAGCCGGGATTGATTATGAATCTTCACATGGGAAGGTGCGCCCTAGCGATACCATCTTGAAACTTCAGAGAACCACTCCATACTACAAGAGAAACCGAGCTCATGTTTGCAGTTTCTTTATTCGAGGTCAATGTACTAGAGGTCCTGAATGCCCTTATAGGCATGAGATGCCTGAAACTGGGGAGTTGTCTCAACAGAATATCAAAGACCGTTACTATGGGTATGTAACACGGTTTTGGAATTAATTATTTACTTGATATGTTGTGTATAAAGTTGATAGTGTGCATTTTTATATGAATTCTTAGGACCGTGTGACGATTAGCTTCAATTATGTTCTTGAAGTATAGTTTGTGGATTCGAACCCACGTCTCTTTCCCCTAGTGAGAGATGTTTATGCCATTAAACCACAAGGGTGTTGGTGTCTCTTTTTTTTAGCCTCCTCAAATGACAGGTCTATTGCCAATCTTTAGTTCTTCTTTTCCATTTTTTGAGCAGCTCCTCTTTTCCATTCTGGCAGTCATTAATTCCAATATGTTTCGTGTATGTATGTATGTTTCCCCATTCTTCGCTTGCAAAATGAAGCGTTTTCATTTTTACCTCTCATTATGCACTTAAATTTCTTGTTTTGTTTTGTTAAAGTCTCTATTTTTGCTCAATTTCAGTTCTTACAAGCGTTTGCCTTCAGCCGTCCTTTTGCCATTCGCTTATTTTCCTTTTCATTGCATGAATGTGCAGAATTAACGATCCAGTGGCATTGAAGTTGCTTGGCAAGGCTGGAGAAATGCCTTCTCTGGAGCCTCCTGAAGATGAAAGCATTAGAACCCTGTATGTTGGTGGGCTTGATGCAAGAATTACCGAGCAGGATTTAAGAGACCATTTCTATGCGCATGGAGAAATTGAATCCGTAAAGATGGTTCTCCAACGTGCTTGTGCTTTTGTGACTTACACAACAAGAGAAGGCACAGAGAGGGCCGCTGAAGAACTTGCAAACAAGCTAGTTATTAAAGGCTTGAGGCTGAAGCTGCTCTGGGGTAAACCACAAGCACCGAAGCCTGAATCTGAAGGCTCTGACCAAGCAAGCCAACAAGCAGCAGTAGCCCACAGTGGATTGTTGCCTAGGGCAGTCATATCACAGCAGCAAACTCTTCAGCCCAATGATATACAAAACCAGCCTCCTATGCCGTACTTCAACATTCCTCCGCTGCCTGAACAAGATCGATCATATTATCCTTCGATGGATCCCCAGAGAATGGGTGCTCTCATTCCATCTCATGAGGGGTCTTCCAGTGCAGCTGGCCTTGGAGGATCATATGAAAATAAAAGTGGTTCAGATCAGATGCAGCAACAAGCTCAGCCATATGGTTACTCGAATGTGCCTCCCCCCAATATTCAATTCTACCCGCCATATCATCCACAATATGGATATATGCCACCTCCCATACTTCCACCTCGGCAACAATACCCTCAGCCACCTTATCCAGGGCCGCGGCCTCCTTTACCTCATCCTGATGGTGACCAGCCATCATTTAATACAAAACCTCCGACTGGGGCGTCCCAACTACCATAAATCTGGTTAAATCGTTTGTCTAGAAAGGCTTTCGTATTTGGGTCGATTGATCTGTTTTAACATTTGGGATTGCTTGCATGTAATGAATTTGATATTGCATTTTGGTTGATGCTTTAAGTTAATTAAAATGGCTCGTGGATAACATATTATGCTATATTTTTGTTGTTACTATTAACATGCACAAAGTTTGCTTTAGCTTTACTAATGTTTACTCCTGCACGGGCTCGCACTTCAATATCAAGGTATTCTCCAAGTCATCGAGGGAATTATATTCCTGTTGGGTTATGTTTTGATTAAAAAATAATGCATTCAGCAAGTTTTGCAGATTGGATTTTATGTGAAATAAATAATGGAATGGGTTTTCCAAGGGCTTGTTAAGGATTTAAACAGTTCATTGCAACAGAATTGTAATCAAGAATTTGAAATTTTATAATTCAATAGCAATGATTTTTATTTATCATGTGGCACGATATTTCCCGTCTTTAAAAAATTCAGATCTTCTTTGGATTATCTTCTTTCAAATAAAAACTTAGTGCATCAAACTATATCGTGTATTTTTAGTTGGACACTAAAACTTGTTGTAAATATATTATCGAATATAGCTTTTTCGTGCACATTAAACCATATCGGGTGTTACCATTTGGGTGAACTGACATAACTCTATAATGTATTTACAAAGTTTTAAACATTATAATGTTGAATATATTTTATTTCTTATAAGAGTGGGTGACAAGAGATCGTCTTACGGATCTTAATTTGTGAGATAGGTCAATCCTACCGATATTTACAATAAAAAGTAAGACTCTTAGCATAAAAGTAATATTTTTTCATGGATAACCTAAATAAGAGATCCGTCTCAAAAATACGACCCCCGAGACTTCCCACACAAGTTTTTGCTTTCTTATAAATAATATTAGACATAAAGAATGCATTCATATTACAAAATCTGTAATAGCGATTATAAGTTGATCTAATTATGGCCGTTAGATCTGTATCAGATGTAGCCCGATATTCAACCCTTTTGGTTGCGTCTTTCAGCTATAATTCTTCTGAACCATTTCACTGAGTCACTTCTCTCCGTTGCTTCGCTTGAATCCCGGTGATTTCACAGGTACTATAATAATTTATTCTCAGTATATTTTGCACTTAGGGTCCTGCGTGTTTCGAATTCGATCTGTTCTAAATAAGATTTTATCTGGTATGGGCCTGTATTTCGATTAATTCCGGGATCGACCATCTTTGGCGGTGCTGATTATCTAGAAGGATGCGATTTGTGCAGCATGAATCACACTTGAGCTAAATCTATTGATCTGCGAAAATAATGATTCTACATTACTGATCCAGATCTTGGTCTTTGGTTGCAGTCACGTATCGTAGCGCGCATTTGTATGCGAATCAATTTATGGGAATGAGATGTTTTCTTGAGATTGATGTGAAATTGATTTTTCTTTTCTAGATTTCCAAGTGTTGTTTGTTGATCCGCTTCTTCATTTTCTTTTTCTGCCTGGTGAGTGTTGGTGGAAGTTGAAGGAACGAAATGGTAAATGCCCTCATCATTTTTTTGTTAATTTTATTATCTTGTTTTTTTTAATTATTTATGATTATTTTCGTTATATGTAATTCAGGTTGTGCTTGCCGCTAGCATTATTAGTAAATCTGGCAAAGGTAACCTTCTCAGAGTTCAGCTCTCGGTTCTTTTATCAGTAAAACTTGGATGTGTATAATGATGCTACTATTGATCATCGTACCTTCAGGTTTTAGAGGATAGTGTCTATTTTCTTGGAGTTTCGTTTGACTGTGATTTTGATATAATTGAAAATTGGTGGAAAAATCTATGTCAAATTGGGTTAAATTTTCATTTAGAACTGGCAGGTAATTGGAATCCTAAAGTTTTGCGTGAGGCTTTGAATGGAGACTTCATCTCAACTTCCTGACATTTTTCCGATGGCAAAAGTGAGGTTTTCTTAGGATGTGGCCATTTTAATAAAACCCTAAAATATGTTTCTATTTATACCGAATAATTACAAACATGGTGCATAGGCAGGCGGAAGATATATTGGCAACACATTTGGAATTGGACCTTTTGAAGAGATCATGATGGGATGACTTGTTATTTTGGATTTTGGTTTGAACATGGTGGTGTATGTATTGAATTTTATTTGCATCTATTCCTCATGTTACCAATTGATGTGAAGGTCACTGCGTTAGTGAAGGCCTGGTATAAGATAAAAATTGGTCTCATAACTATATCATAGTTAAGTGCTTGACATTGTCGTGATTTTAGACTCAAATTGACTCTCTTTGGTTTGCAATGATTAAAAGTAATTTAAAATAGATTTTTGTCAAAAAGTTACTGTTTATTAATTGAATTCAACAGTATTTCTGGACAATTTATTTCTTTGCTTATTGGTTCATTTTTCTTTGGCCTTGATGATGAATTTTATGTTTTTCTGTGGAAATTTGATTTGGGCAAGTTTGTAACGAACGTGAAACTACTTGGAATTTGTGCTAGAGTTTTCCATTTCCTCTGATTGCTTGATCAATTTCTCTTTTTCTGTGGCTACCTTTTCTTGTCGTGGTTTTTCTTGGTGTTGAATTGTTTCCCCTCTATTTCCCTTTTCACTCCTTACTGGAGATGCATTAATCTTTGTTTCCCACTGTACGTTTTACCCTTATCATTGTAGGTACATAGTTTTTTGGTTATTTTTTGCATTCAAATTCATTATGTTTGCTATTACAGTTTTTTGTATCTCTACTACTGATGACCATGTTTAACTCCGACTTTGTGTCTTCCACAGCCATTGTCTCAAGGCAGTTCGTTGATATGTCTCGGATACGAATTGAGGGATACCTTGCAGCCTTCCCCAAATTGGTTGGAACAGGAAAACAGCACACATATGTTGAGACCGAAAATGTCCGTTATGTTTACCAGCCGATAGAGTCCCTGTACTTGCTTCTTGTCACAAATAAACAGAGCAACATACTTGAAGATTTGGAGACATTGAGGCTACTTTCAAAGCTTGTATCCTTTTAACCGCAAATGGATAGTGTTAATCTTAACTGAAACTGTTATTGTTTTTATATTGAGTAGTGCTCAACCTTGCCACAGTTGTATTTTGCTCTTTCAGGCTAGGCATGCTTATTTCTTTACATCGGAAATTGAAGTAGTAAAAATAGTGTCTGTTCCCATCCATTTATAGCATGCAGCTGAAATTGTTTTACTTCTTCGAAGTCTTAGTATTTTCCATGGAACAATTTTCACTTGGTGTATTTAATATTGTGATACTATTTCCTTAACCACATTTAGGTTCCTGAATATTCTTATACACTAGATGAAGAGGGCATTGGCAATACCGCTTTTGAGATTCTTTTTGCATTTGACGAGGTCATTTCTCTTGGGCACAGAGAAAATGTTACAGTTGCACAAGTCAAACAGTATTGTGAGATGGAAAGTCATGAAGAAAAATTGCACAAGCTGGTATTACAAAGCAAGATCAATGAGACAAAGGATGTCATGAAGCGTAAAGCTAGTGAAATTGACAAAAGCAAGGTAATTGGTTGAGGCACAACTCATGATTCTTATCATCGATGAATCATTTTGTTGATCACCAGTATACTGATTTACTATGTTAACTTTGTTTAGATTGAGAAGAATAGGGGTGAGAAAGGAGGATTCATGTCTTTGCAGTCAATGGGTTCTGGAAGAATTGACACTGGCTTTGGCAGTGACACCAGCATATCTAGTAATAGTGGTGGTTTTGGAAGTGGTTCTGTCTTTGGATTAAGCACAGACTTGGAACCCCAATCCTCTAATTCTAAAGGTTAATATCTGCTTTACCTCGTGAAATTTTAAAAACTGCTGAATAGTCTGTTCTACTCCATGAACATAAAAATTATGGTGCTATGTTTTTGTTGCTGAGACATCTACTATTATGTCACATCGCTTTCTTTTTAGTTTGTTGATATATAAAATCAAACCCATAAATTATGTCCATTTTATCATGTGATGAAGTTATATTGTTTTTTGGGTGTTCCCTGGGGGACTGGGAATGGAAAAATGAAAGTGTAGAACAATGCAAGGCCATCTTATGATGTTGCAGAAACTAAAAAGATAGGTCTTCAAGTTATGCAGTTGGTCATTCTTCCTTGTCTTCTCATCTTTTGATATGGGAGACACAGAGGTATGGTGCAAGAGGAATGTTGAGGACAAGAATTTTTATCATCTATGCGATAAACTCGGATTTTGAATTTGTGGGTGGCTTTTGTTGCGCAGTTCGCTATAATTATCTATTTTTCTTTTCATTTCAAATTTAATGCACAGATAATTGAAGTAAACTACGCTGGTGAATCTCAACCATTGTCATGAATGTATGGGTTGGTCACGATGCTTGCTGTAGCAGTACAATAAGGCACCATGTAGCTATAGTTTCCCCTGAAAGTTACTTCTAACAGTTGGCATTTAATAAAACCATCTACATCTAGTATAAGCTACAGAATGTCATTTGCTGGAAAAAAGGTTGCTGCATCATTATTATGAGAACCGTTATTATGACGAGTGACTGATAATCGTTGGGTCTGTCGATAATTGTTTGAAATGATCTCAACTTATCAAGTTGATTTTGATGTTCTATTGTTGTATGCTTAGCCTGGTGGATATTGGTTGTGAGATGCTTTTTTGGTGATAGTTTACAAGACACGTGATTTGAGTATCAGTGACTGAGATTGCTGCTTTTCAACTACTATAATAATTAGGTCGTCCACCAGCATCTGCATCAGCTCCACCAAAAGGTCTTGGTATGAAGCTTGGGAAAATGCAAAGGACCAACCAATTTTTGGAATCTCTCAAAGCTGAAGGTGAAGTGATTGTTGAAGATGTGAGACCAAGTATTGGTCAGTCCAAACCAGTTGCACCACCACCCAGTGATCCTGTTACATTAACTGTTGAAGAAAAGCTTAATGTAACTTTAAAGCAGGATGGTGGTCTTGGAAGCTTTGATTTACAGGGTACCCTGTCACTCCAAATACTTAACCAAGATGATGGACTCATCCAAGTTCAGGTCTCTAGTTTTGTCTCTCTATTCTTGCTCCTTATGCTAGCTTTCATCTTCTTGCTATTTGTTTAGTAGGGTTCTCATATTTGTTCCAGGTATCAGGAATGTATATTTCATAAATATTTTTATTTCAAAAAAATTCAGGTTGAAACTGGTGGCAATCCAGGAATCCTTTTTAAAACACACCCCAATGTCAACAAAGAACTGTTTTCGGGCGAAAATATACTAGGTCTCAAGGATCCAAATAGACCATTTCCTACAGGTGATGGTGTTAGTCTGTTGAAGTGGAGAATGCAAAGTGCGGATGAATCTTTTGTGCCATTATCAAGTGAGCTTTGCTGCTATCATACCCCCGTTCTGAACACAACACCCGAGATTTGTTTTCGTGCTTTTTAGTTGTTCACTTTCAGACTTTCTTTGCAGTTAATTGCTGGCCCTCTGTTTCTGGAAATGAAACCTATGTAAACTTGGAGTATGAAGTTCCACCAATGTTTGATCTACAAAATGTTGTCATTTCAATTCCTGTTCTTGCTCTTCGTGAACCACCACGAGTACAACAGATTGATGGGGAGTGGAGGTGAGGGTTTATTTTCGAATTTATTAAAAGTTATGACTAATATTGTTATGAAAATAATATTTCCAGGATCGGTTTGTTTCATTTGTTGAAATGTGTATGGTCTTGATTGATTGCTGGTGTGATGACATGAAAATATTACAATGGAGTTCCAGGCACCTCCTGTACTGCATCTGATAATTTAATTTGGCATGTGCACCATGGTTTTGGGTCAAATTTTCAAAGTTAGATGCTCCAATTGCTGAAACTTCTACATCTTTCTTTGGAGGGAAAATGTTCATAAATTTTAATGGAATGTGGTTCTAGTCCTTTTTGAATGAGACATCATTGAGTGACTGGCCGGGCACTAGTGCTGGGATATTTGTGGAATTTGTTGAGGTGCATGAAAGTGAAATTTCTTAGGAATGGTGTACTAGTTAATATAGAAAACGATTGTGTATTATACATGTTCTCACAATCTTAATTCAACTTACTTAGTGGCCACTACACGTTGTTTTCCATTGCAGGTATGATTCCAGAAAGAGTATTTTAGAGTGGGCTATCGTGCTTATTGATAACTCAAATCGCAGGTTGGTTTACTGTCAAAATTGCTATTCAGTTTCATGTGTACAACAGTCTTGTGGTGTGCTTATTTGGTTGATTGGTGTCGGCTAACTTGCAGTGGATCCATGGAATTTGTAATTCCTGCTGTAGACACTTCTGAGCTTTTCCCAATTTCTGTGTGTTTTACTTCTACAAGCACTTTCAGTGATCTCAAGGTTTCTTTCTTCCCCTTTTTATTATGTCTTTTTTTGTCATTACAAAATTGGTAAGTCTTCGTTTCACAGCATGTTAAAATGATGAACTTTTGAGCAGTCCATAATCATGAGAGTGACTGCATTTTTAAGTAATCTTTTATTCGGGATTGGGACTTATGATGGAAAATGAACTCATTTGAGATGGGAGTTCTCTTGCATTGCTTTTTTTGTTCTAACTATACCCAATCTTACAAATGTCCCCTAAACATGTAATTCTTGAAAGAATAAATTACGATGGTCTTGTTTGTTTGGTCCGTTCGATTTATCGGCAAATATATATGTACGCAAAAACTTTGCCCGCATATGAAAAATTCAGACTTATGTTAGGTTTTAGCCATGATTTTGTAAACATATCGGTTTTTATGCGTTTTGATTTTAACAGAGGGATTTAAGCACAAAGGATGCAAGTTACGCCTATGCAAAAACATACATGAAAACAATTAAGTTTAATCAATTTCTTGCCAAACATATTTTCAAAAACAAATTTCCGAGTTTAAAATAAGAGGAACTTCATTTAAGTAGCACTTCGCACTTTTCTTTTATTTATAAGCATTCGGGATTTTGTTTTTGAAATATAATTCAGGATTTTAACTGTTTTCAATGTTGGCAGGTTGTCAACGTTTTACCACTGAAGGGAGGGAATCCGCCAAAATATTCCCAGAGAACACTGCTTTCTACAGAAAATTACCAAGTTGTCTAATAAATTTTCCTGGTAACAACAGTTACAATAATTTTATGACTTCCATTTTTCTTCTAGGAAATCATTTTCTTTCAAACTTGAGTAAACTTTACCCTACGGTGGCTTTGGATTGTACCGAAGCTTGGCATCTCATGCCATGTTATTACTTTATAAATTTCATGACTTGATGAGATGATACTGAAAATGTTGATTTATCTAACCAAATATTGAAGATTATCGTTTATATTAAATCTTTTTTGTGAAAACGCCGAGTTTCCATTTAATAAATTCATAGAATTTAGTTACAATGGTCACAGCCCCTACCGATGGAGTTATAGACTGGTGGAATGGGGTCGGGACCGTCCCTAACCTTTTTCAAATATGTTAGCCAATTTTTATATTGTTTTTGACTCAATGTTATTTTACTTAAAATGAAAATCTTGTGTTAATAAGATAATATTTTTTTAAAAAAAGTAAAAAAAATATTGAAATAATCAACTCGGATCGAGAATCTGGTTGGGTGGGTATTAGTTTTCCGATCTCTCTCCGGACAACGCCGATTTTCCCTGGACAGGAGTCGATGGGATTCGGGTTGGGTCTCGGGTTTCTTGCCACCCCTAATATTAAGTATGTCAAGATAAAAATCAATATGTATACCTTGGAGTTAACAGATCTTTCTCAAACTTAAACCATCGAACCCTAGTGTTACCCCAAAGATTTGGCAAGCTCCAAAGTGATTCAAATCAATACCGGGGACGATGGAAGTTCGAATTTTAAGAATTCAAAGAAAACTTGATGCTTTCTATATCTTCAGTGTGAATATTTATACCCGGGTAGCAATTTTTGGCGATTAGCATGGCAAGAACACTAACTGATTACAAACAGGATGAGACGATTTATGGGCAAGCCAATGATGATCTCATTGGTATATATTTCTCGGCCACCTCAAGTCGACCAAACGAGTAAGAAGTTCGACAAGGCAAGAGTAATGTTCTTGAGATGCGTTGATTTTGTATTTCTGGTCATTTAAAAAATAGAATCACTTTAAAGGAGAATTGGTGTGGGGACCTGGACGCTAATCATGTTCTTAATCGTCATTGAGACTAATTCAATTATAATAATCAGGGTCTAAATTTTTTTTTTCTTTTAAAATGCGGAAGGTAATGGAATTAAACTCCTATACATATCAGTATAAAAGTATAGATCTGATAAAATATACAAACATACATACTCAGGTTCAACAACTACTATCAAGTGTTTAAATCCTAGCTCTAGTCCAAGTCCGGTATCACCACTCTAATCTCGATCTGTCTTCACCTCTGTGACCATGTACCTGTCCCACCTGTTGCCATGCACACATACAAACAAGACAACAGCCGGATAACTCCGGTGAGATATAAATATCCCAGTATAAATAATGTATTAATGCAATCATATAAAACATATATAAAAGCATAAACAAACATCAAAACATGTATCTAATCTGACTACATGAATCAATGACTCGTGATCTAATCTTATCTTATCTCAAATCTAGGGATCTCAATCTAATTTAGACTTTGGTATTCTGTATCGAGTGTCTGAGATAAACGTCGATCTACATCTAAGGCTCTTCGATACTCCGTAAGTCTAGAGTCTTATCGGTTCTGAGAAAGACTCGGCGGTTCTGCCCTAGCTAGGCTGATCTGCCCTAGACTCGGACTCTGACTCTGTTCTAAGTCAATACATGAACATATCAATCTGACGATTTGCAAATATCAATGCAATAAAGTAAAGTATGTGATTTAGGGAAACTCAAGTCAGACCTACCTCGAGTTGTGCAATCCTGAATCAACATTTATTTATACCTTTCTTGCTGTCGATCTGATATAATCGAAGTCTTGATTCCAAGTCTGTCACTGTTCAATCTGGCAATGACAATATCAATATTCTGTATCAATATTCTAATCAAATCACAACATCTCTGTTTTATCAAATTCTGATGGTACAACAGTACAATCTTGCGATACTGATAATACCATATCAGTCTATATCAATTCCAAACATTTACAATCAATCACCGTACAAATCTGATATCAATTCTGATCAATCTTATTCTGAAAATCATAATAATCCCATATTCAGTCCGTTTCTTAATCTGACTTTGATTCTACGTTGTCTAACATGTCAAGAATAACATATATGACGTGTATTCAATTCTAACAACATCATAATTCCAAAACATGTCAAAACGTAGTAAAAATTACGTCCAGTTGTAGCCTACGTTGCTAGGAACTTGATACTGAAGTCAGATTCAAAATCAGGCGGACGGATTTCTCACAAAAGGCGTAAGGATTTTTCGATACAATTCCTCAGACCCTTTTTTCGACTTTCCTGACTGATTTTCGAAGAATTTCGTACATATATATATCAATGCATGCAACAGCGAGGTGGCACGATTTTCCGCACAACACGTCGCACCGCGGGTGCGGTAGGTGTAAGACCGCGGGTGCGAATCGTGTATTAATCCATATCCATTTTCCACAAGTCAAGACCGCGGGTGCGGTCATGTTTGCACCGCGGGTGCGGTCCTGCACCGCGGGTGCGGTCTTATTTTTACCGCGGGTGCGGTCTCACCTCGAATAAAATTTCCTACCCTACTGGACATCGACCGCGGGTGCAGTCTAACCATGAACGCGGGTGCGGTGTTGCTTCGGCAACACATTCTAAAATTCAGAATAAATGGCCGCAGATTATCTTAAATCATGTCTCAATTGGCCCTTTCGTAATCACGTTAAATTATAAGTCAATAATCCTTGATTACCAGTGATTAATTCTCGGGCATTACAATTGGTTTGGAGAGGAACCACCCGACCATTTTGACGAAAAGATGCAACTCTTCATATCGACTGTTGCATCCATATGCCTTGATTATGGCAGTCCAAATCGTTGATCCCTTAACACGAATGGCATCAGATGACAGCTTTGCTTCAGTGATTGCTCCTAGTTACCATACATCTTTATGATTTCTGCAGAAACGAAAGTGATTGATTCTAAATCTTTTTTCAAGGATTGTCCATGGATCTCCTTCCCAAGTTCTTGAAATTTAAGTTCTCCACAAATACTCAATATCCTTGCTATAGTCACCGAGTCTTGGCCGGTGTTTAGACATGTGCATTGCACGAAAAACACTCGATCAGGAGTGTCCATGCTATAACATTATTCTTCTCCATGTTATGAAACACTTTTAAGCAGTAGTCCAAAACACCACATTTCGAGTACATTATCATCAGTGAAGTAGAAACAGATACACCAGGCAGAAATCCATTCTTGACTGCATCGATCCCTTTTTCCAATGCCCTCAGTTTTCCACAAACAGGAAGAATTGTAGCAACTGTAACAACATTAGGCTTAAACCCTTCTTGTTGCATCCATATAATTGATCTTAACGCCTGCTCAAACTTCCCATTCATAACATAACCTGATAAAAATGCGGTGCAAGAAATAACATCTCTCCATTGATCCATAAAACACCTTTCTTCCAGATATCATATCTCCACATTTGCTAAACATATCACTAATCCAGATTGAATAAACTGTTGGTCCCACGTGCGGAATTTGAGATAGTAAAAACCGAAAATAAAGAATAAACTGGATACCGAGATTTACGTGAAAAACCCCTAAAAATTATTAGGGTAAAAACCACGGGCAAGATGAAAAGATTTCCACTATAATATTTTACTGGTGTACAACTCACTCACTGTGTTTCCAAAGAGAACACAAACTCTCTTAATACAGGAGAACAAAACACCTCACAAATATTATAGAACACACTCAAATATGTGTATACTGAGAGAGGAACTCAGAATGGGATGAATTGAAATGAGGGGAGGGAGCTCTATTTATAGAGCTCCCTCGACGCGTCCTTTACGCGTTTCTCGTGTGAAATCGTATTTGTCAACTTTCAAAATTCAATCTTTTCTGCACGAGCAATTCAAAGTTTTACGCATTGACAGACATGCATTTATTGCATGTCTGCCATATGCATTCTTGCCGACATTTCTTCCACTTGGAGATTTGATTGAGAATCAAACACATCTTTACACTTCCTTCATCTTCACACATCCTTTCAATCTTGCCATCCCTGCTGCTTACGTCTCCGCTAGACCACTGGAAGATCTACACAACTCAAACTTATCAGTGTTCACTGGTTTGGTCAGAAAATCAGCTATGTTGTCTTTCGTATGAATCTTCTGCATATCCACGCTTCCTTCTTCTACTACTTCTCGCACAAAATGAAATTGTACTCCAATGTGTTTCGTCCTGGAATGAAAGGCTGGATTTCTTGCGATGTGCAAGGCACTCTGACTGTCACAAAACAAAGAAACATTCTCTTGTTTGTGCCCGATCTCCTCCAATAACCTTTTAATCCATATTGCCTCCTTGCAAGCTTGAGTAGCTGCCATGTATTCTGCCTCTGTTGTAGATAACGCCACAACTGTCTGCAGTTTTGAAACCCAGCTTACTGCTCCCCCTGCAAGCGTAAACACATAACCAGTAGTAGATTTCCTCTTATCAGGATCACCTGCATAATCTGAATCGACATAGCCCCTGAGTGTAAAATACGATCCTCCATAACATAATGCAGCATTCGAGGTACCCTTAATATATCTAAGGACCCTCTTAACAGTGCTCCAATGCTCTCTTCCAGGATTCGCCATATACCAACTAACTGCTCCCACTGCTTGAGCAATGTCCGGTCTTGTACAGATCATAGCGAACATCAAACTTCCCACTGCTGATGCATATGGTACTCGAGACATCTCCATCCTCTCTGCTTCACTGCTAGGACACATCTCGGAGGATAACTTGAAATTAACAGGAAGAGGGGTCGAAATTGGCTTACTATCTTGCATGTTGAAGCGTTGCAAGATTTTCTTCAAATAATTTTTCTGGGAAAGCCAAATCTTTCTGTTACTTCTATCTCGGTGAACTTGCATCTCTAGAATCTTGTTTGCTGGTCCCAAGTCCTTCATATCAAATTCCCTAGCCAACTGTGCCTTCAATCCTTGGACATGATCTTTATTGGGGCCTGCTACCAACATGTCGTCCACATACAACAGCAAAATGATATAATCATCATCAGACCTCTTGAAATACGTACAAGGGTCTGCACTCAGTCTGTTGTATCCAAGGCTCATGATATAGGAATCAAATCTCTTGTACCAACACCTCGGCGCCTGTTTGAGACCGTACAGAGATTTCTTCAACCTGCAAACCAAGTTCTCTTTGCCTATTTCTGCAAAACCTTCTGGCTGGAGCATATAGATTTCTTCTTCAAGATCTCCATGAAGAAATGCCGTTTTCACATCTAGCTGTTCTAGATGTAGGTCAAACATCGCACACAATGCCAACACTACTCTGACTGTTGTAAGCCGAACCATAGGAGAAAATATCTCATTGAAGTCAATGCCTTCTTTCTGAGCATACCCTTTTACCACCAATCTAGCACGATACCGCTCCACTTGGTTATTGCCATCACGCTTGATCTTATAGACCCATCTGTTTCCAATGGCTTTCCTCCCTCGTGGTAATGTAACAAGATCCCAAGTTTTATTCCTGTCTAAAGCCTCCAACTCTTCTTGCATTGCTATCATCCATAAGGATACATCCGAGCTTTGAATAGCCTCGTGGAAACTCGATGGCTCACCATCCTCTGATAATAGACAATATGCAATGTTGCTTTCAGTGACATAATCTGAAAGCCAACCTGGTGGTCTTCTGTCTCGAGTTGACTGCCTCACATTGGAAACTTCAGACTCAACATGTTCTTGTTCTTCGTGCTCTGGTACTGCTTCACAAGAAACTTGACCTTCGTCCGTCTTATTTTCCACATGAAATATAGTAGTTTCTGAATTCAGTGTGCCTTTGTCTCCCTTTACTTTATCTTCCTCGAAGATAACATCCCTGCTGATGACAAACTTGTGAACAGTAGGATCCCACAAGCGAAACCCCTTTACTCCATCAGCATAACCCAAGAAGATACATTTTTTGGATTTCGAATCCAACTTCGATCTTTCTTGCTCATTGTACAGAACGTACACCGGACTTCCAAATGTATGCAAATGAGAATAATCTGTCGGCTTCCCGGTCCACATCTCCATCGGAGTCTTCAGATCAATCGCCATTGAAGGAGAACGATTGATAATATAACAAGCGGTTTTGACTGCTTCCGCCCAAAATGATTTTTCTAGACCTGCAGTCCTCAACATAGCTCTTGTTCTGTCCAACAAGGTTCTGTTCATCCGCTCCGCCACTCCATTCTGTTGAGGTGTGTAAGTCGTCGTGAACTGTCTCTTGATGCCTTCATGTTGACAAAATTCATCAAACTCGTCACTGATATATTCTCCTCCATTGTCAGTCCTCAGACACTTGATTTTCTTTTCAGAATCAAGTTCAACCCGCGCTTTGAAATCTTTGAAGATCTGGAAAACATCTGATTTTTTCTTGATTGGATACACCCAACATCTCCTAGAGAAATCATCAATGAACGAGACAAAGTATCTCGCTCCTCCTAGGGATACAACCGGTGCTTGCCAAACATCCGAATGAATCAGCTCTAATATGCTTTTGCTCCTGGCAGTAGAAGTGCCAAACTTTAATCTGTGTTGTTTACTGGTAACACAGTGCTCACAAAAGGGTAGTGACACTTTTGTAAGTCCCGGCAGCAGCTTCCGTTCTGAGAGAATTTTCAACCCCCGTTCTGACATATGCCCGAGCTTTCTATGCCATAACACTGTTAATTCTTCTCCTGAACCAATTGATGCAACAGCTAGTTCTGCCTCTTTGTGTGTTTCTCCCAAAAGTACATACAGATTTGCAGCAACCTTTTCCGCCTTCATAACCACAAGCGCGCCCTTCACAATTTTCATGATCCCGTTCTCGATCCGAGTTTTGCACCCGATTTCATCCAATTGTCCCAAGGACAAAAGATTTTCCGTCAGTCCTTTCACATGTCGTACCTCCTGTATGGTGCGAATGGTGCCATCAAACATTTTAATTTTGATAGTACCGACCCCAGCGATTTCCAAGGCATGATCATTTCCCATGAATACAGATCCTCCTGAGATTGGTTCATAATGATCAAAACATTCTCTCCGAGACGTCATGTGCCACGTCGCTCCTGAATCCATAATCCATGTGTCACAAAATTTGTGTCTGCCTTCTGCAACAGTTGCCGCTTCGCTGAATAATATTTCACCACTTCCTGAAGTACTGGCCACATTTCCTTGAGAACTTTTATCGATACTCGTACACTCTTTCTTGAAGTGCCCTTTACCGCCACATTTAAAGCAGTAAATATTTTTCTTCTTACTTCTCGAATTTGATCTACCTCGTCTTTGGCTCCCACTGGAGTCACGGTCCATGAATCTTCCTCTTATCATCGGCAAAGCTTCTGCCTGCTTCGAAGTTACCAACCTGTCTTCCTTATTCTTGCGCCGGCTTTCTTCTCCGAGAACCGCAGTTAAGACATCGTCGAATCTTAGAAAGCCCATAAGAATATTGTTGGTAATGTTGATGATAAGTTGATCGTATGAATCTGGTAGACTTTGAAGTAGAAGCTCCGCACGTTCATTTTCCCCTATTTTATGCCCCATGGAAGTGAGTTGGGCAAATAGAGTATTTAGTGTGTTGATATGGTCGGTCATCGATGAAGATTCCGCCATCCGAAGAGTATAAAGCCTTGTCTTTAGGAAAATCATATTGTGTAGGGACTTGACCTCGTACATCTTTGTCAGAGTATCCCAGATAACTTTGGCTGTTTTTATCTCAGAGATACTTGACAAAACTTCGTCAGCTATAGCCAAGTGTAAATTGGCAACAGCATTATCATTCATCTCGTTCCACTTTCCACCATCTGTAATCTCCACCGGTCTGTCTCCAATAGCCGCCAAGCAATTCTCCTTTCTTAAAACTGCTTGTATCTTTATTTTCCACAGCATAAAATTGCTTCAATTGAACTTTGCTATCTCGTACCTTCCCGCCATTATGTCTACAACAATTTTAGTAGACCGGACAAAATAATCCCGCCTTAAATAAAAAATCTCAAAAAATCTTTTCTGATGTGGAAGATCAGTCTAGGCTGCAACCACAGAGCATACTCAGAATTTTAAGAAATTTTAAACCAAAGCTCTGATACCACTTGTTGGTCCCACGTGTGGAATTTGAGATAGTAAAAACCGAAAATAAAGAATAAACTGGACACCGAGATTTACATGGAAAACCCCTAAAAATTATTAGGGTAAAAACCACGGGCAAGATGAAAAGATTTCCACTATAATATTTTACTGGTGTACAACTCACTCACTGTGTTTCCAAAGAGAACACAAACTCTCTTAATACAGGAGAACAAAACACCTCACAAATATTATAGAACACACTCAAATATGTGTATACTGAGAGAAGAACTCAGAATGGGATGAATTGAAATGAGGGGAGGGAGCTCTATTTATAGAGCTCCCTCGACGCGTCCTTTACGCGTTTCTCGTGTGAAACCGTATTTGTCAACTTTCAAAATTCAATCTTTTCTGCACGAGTAATTCAAAGTTTTACGCATTGACAGACATGCATTTATTGCATGTCTGCCATATGCATTCTTGCCGACATAAACAACTGTTTCGAGTACTCCTTCATTTTGGTCACATAACCATGAGCCTCCTGCCCTATTTTTCGAGCGAAAACTTCTCCGGTCGCTGAAAGAATATTTGTCAATATAACTGAGTTAACTTCTATACCCTCCCTTACCATCCACCTGGTGTATTCCAATGCTTCCCTTTGCAACCTATTTTGACCAAAACCAGCTATCATGGTTTCCCATACCGCAACATCCCTCTCCTCGAATATACGGCTTGCCAGCTTAATCCTGTCACATTTGAAATACGTTTCGATCAAACCGGTCCTAATTATACAACTCTCAATCAATCAACTTATATTCAACATTCTACGAGTTTTCAGTCCCTGGGTCAAAGCACTAGTCCCCACCAAGCTCTTGATCAAACAAGAAAAGCTATAAACATTCAACTTCACACCTGAAGCCCTCGTCTCCAAGAATGATCCCAACACTTCCCGATAATTGTGCCTGCTTTGTTTGCAAGAACTCGTTTTTTTTCGAGATAATTTATCCTTACATGCACGTGCACTTGCTTCGCTGCATCAATGGACTTGACTCTCTCACAAGTAGAATTAAGCGATGAAAATTTTGGGACGTTAGTGGGCAATGCCAGTCACGGTGGTCCCGATAATCCGATATGGCAAGTGCTTCTTTAAGTTTGTTCTGTTCAGCAAATTTCTGCATATCTTTGTAAATAGCATGTGGGTTTTTTTGAATATTGTTACAAAGTTTGGGAAAGCGTCATTTTTCTTGAATTTCTTGGGTTTTTGCTTCGAATGTGTGGGTGGAGAGAGTGATGCTAATGCTTTGATCTTGAAGGTACCATTGTTGTGGTTTAGTTGGGTATCAAACTTATTAGGAGGGAAAGAGTGGATGAAAATTGAAGCTCTAAAGGTTATGGCGGCAGAATGCCTCCATTAAACGTCAATCAGCAATTTGGAACAATCATGGTGCAATTGTTTGGATTGGATAACTTGAAGCTGAGGTTTATAAGTGCTTGTTTATTTTTCATTTTTTAAGATAGAAACTGAATAAAAATTATTAAAATTTTCATTTTTTATTTTATCTTTCCTACATAAATTATTCAAGGGCTTTCAGAATTACAAATCAGTTCAAATAATAATAAATTACATAAAAAAACAGTTTTTCCAAAGTTGTATTGTTGATGGGATCATTTTACCGAAATTTTTTAACTTTCTGTGAATTAGTTTTGGTTTCCATGAAATGCCAACAAAAAACAGGTTATAACCTTAAAGTCTGCTCTCTATGGTCCAATCTCCAATCCTAGGTGAATGTATATTTAGGGCCGGATTAAGATTTGGACGTTTCAGATAATTTTAGCTTGTATAACAAAATCGAAGGAAAAAAATATATTTTTTAAATGACGTACATAAAAAGTAGCAGTTTCTCTAAAAGAAACCATGAATCTGATTTCCAAACTCGAGTCGAAAATAATCTTGGTATGATAAGCTGCAGTTCAGAAACTTTTGATACTTTGTTTCTCTATTTCTCCCATTCTGTTATATCTTATCAGCATCATTCTACCTTCCACAGACAATTTACCGAGGATATATAAAGGCAGAACATAGATCACCACCTGTTCATAAGAACAAGTCTCACATTTCCCACCTCAGAATTGGGTTAAAACTTTTTTAAAAGTAATCTTTCATTTACATTTTCAGCAGCCATTATCCGCAAATTTGAGATCAGCAATTTCAAGACTTACTGAATTTTGATGGACCCATCTTTGTTATTTAGTTCCTCGGAGATGCTACCATTGAACCTGTTGTTCTGTAAGAATCTGTTGAAGCAAAGTTAAGAAATCTGTTAAATATCTTAAACAAAAAAAAAAAATCACAGCAGAATATTAGAGTATATGCATTAGCATTTACGCTTCACGAAGATTAGGTAGTTCAGCAAGTGAGTTTGGGAATGGCCCTTCAATTTGGTTGTTCTCCAAATGCCTTCTCAAGGATCAAACATAGATATTTGATTAATTTTTAATAATTATAATGGATGTGAATCTTGATACGTAAAGGTAAAAGTTTTGGAGCATACAGAATTTCTAAAGACTGCAGTGCTCTCAAATCAGGTAATGAACCTGAAAGGCTGTTGTCTCCAAGCAAACTGAAATTCAAATGATAAAAATTATGTCAACTCCATACATTGATGTACTAAGAATTTCAGTAGCCCTTACAGAAGCCTGAGTGCTGTTAAGTTGGATATACTTGCTGGCAGTGATCCGGACAATCCGAAGCCTGTCAAATTCCTACATTCATATTCGAACCAGTGCGTGAAAAACATGCAGATTTGGGAACTATAAAACCAGTGATAGAGCCTAAACGGTCATACTGGGATACAATATAATATGGAATTTCTAATATGTCAAATTTAGTCATATTTTGGAGGTTATGACTTTGAAGATGTTTTAAATGACTGTATAGTAAAAGAATACATACAAAGAGATAACTCGAATAACATCTCCTTCTGAGCATGAAACTCCAGTCCATGAATTTCCTCTAGACAAGCATGGATCCCCGACCCAATCTTCTGGAGGATTTTTCAGAGCAAGTCTCAAGTCTTCCATTGCCACCACTGTCAAGAAGAATATATAAAAGGCAAGAAAATTGAAAGCATTCTTTCCGTGAAAAGATTTGATCAAGGGAGTGCATTTGAAATTCCACCAAGTAGGATTTGAAACCCTTTATTACGAGTATAAAACATTAAAACCAGTAGTTAAAAAATTTAAAATCCATGAATTGAAAATTATCCAGATAAGTTTAATAGATTCCCACTTATGATTTCAGATTTCCTACCTTTTGAATCTCACTATCCAAATGCAAACTTAGGCTGCGTTTGATTAGGACATCTAAAGTAAAATATTTCCAACCTTCGATCTCGAATTGCATTCCAGTTGTTTTGTTTGGATATTAATGAATAAAGTAAATTACCATCTCTTGTCACAGTTCTTCCTCCAAGTGGGAAAATCTGAAGAACTTCACCAGCATTGATCAATGGCCCAACAGGAATGCCATTTTTGGGAACAAGAGATATCTCAGTTTGCCCGTTAAGTGGCCATTCTGTCCCGAAAACATTCTCACCATCGTCTGTTACATTCAAATCTTGGTAGAATATTTGTCCATTCACATTAATATCAAAAACTCTCCAGCTAAACGGGCTCGGGGATCGATTATCTTGGAAATAAAGTGCAATGTAGTAGTGTCCATTGGAGAGGGAATATGGTGGCCATTTCAGCGTAAGAGTCTTGCCTCTACTCGTTGTTAGTGCTGACAAAAAGGCCATCTGTGGCGGATTATTCCAAAATTTCAAAGGGTCTACGCTGACTTGACTCGAGACATATGGATTGTCATCGGTGAAAGGGTGCCAGTACCGATTGAAACTGTCATCTGGATAACTGACTCGACAAGTGTATTGTTCAAAGATCAGTTAAATATATTGCACTTCATACATCTTAGACAAGAAAATTGGCCACAAAATGCAATAAAGTTAGCAACATGCTTTCATACATTTTGGATAGTGTGCCAATGATTTGTGTTTGGATTTGAAATGTGAACAAGAGATTCACCAACTCTATTTCATCCTATCAACACAAATGCACAATTAGTACTATACTTCTAGCACTCCTGACAGTTAAAAAATCGCATCATTTATTTCAATTTTAAAGTAAAGTCAAAACTCAGAAAGATACAAAATACAAACTTCTATCTCATCTCAAAAGTTAAAAACAGGTACTCATTTTTTATGCAAAGTGTGAACCTCTCTCTATATGTGTGTATGAACTAAAGATTAAACTACACGAGAAATTTAAAAACTGTGCATCGTTAAGGTCCAACCAAGACTATAGGCGAATATTAGGAATAACATGAAACAGAGCTTCATACCTAATGATGTCTCCGCCATAGCCAAAAGAGCTTCTTGCAACAGTGGCTAACGCGTATTTCTCAAAGTTGGTCGAATTATAAACAGAATCA
Source organism: Primulina eburnea (assembly GCF_022965805.1). NCBI lineage: Eukaryota > Viridiplantae > Streptophyta > Magnoliopsida > Lamiales > Gesneriaceae > Primulina > Primulina eburnea. The sequence continues at coordinate 15,907,220 of NC_133103.1, forward strand.
TCAAGATTATATACTTCAAGAGATGAAATGAAAGGGCTGGAACCAACAGCAGTGTGCTCGTTTCTTGCAAGACAAACACTGAGGAACTTATTCTGAGCCATGAAAATGGCTTCATAGTACGAGGTTCCCCCCACGGCGTAATCCTCTGTGGTATTCACAGTGCTCCACTTTGTACCATCAATGATTTGATCGAACACAGGTGGTTCGTTCCCACCATCGAATCCTCCGTAGTAATATATAGTCTTCACAAGATATTTCCCACCCTTGATCACAGGAAAAGTGTAGCAAGTATTTTCTTGCTTTTGCGTTGGGAAAATACCTGAGAGTCTGTAATCTTGGCAAAATGTCTGGTCTATCTAAGGTTGTTTTGTTTCCAACTGATATATATTCATCATCTGAGACATATTCGATCTGTCCTTCTTCTACACCATGGTTTGAGCCACAATTTAGGAGGTAACCTGAATGAATAATTTTTTTTAACAAAAAAATCGTAGAAATAATAATACTCACAAAATCGAAAAGCAATAGAAAATCTACTGAATATATGTAATTATTTTTGAATGTTATATATGATTTCATTCTTTTTGATACCTTTAGGTTGTGGGGTGGCATGGATTGTTAAGGGGATGCTCACCAGCCAAAGGAGGAAGATGGAGGTGGACATGGTGGAGTGGTAGAGGCGCAATGGGAGGATGGAGAAAGTTTCCAGCGTGAAATCACACGGGATGGGGTGGAAGACGATGCATCAAAATGGGATTTTGGCCTGAATATATTTGTGAGAGAACCCCGTTAATTAACGGCTGTGCATGAACATAGATTGCTTTAAAATTTGACTGAACCTCGTTGCTTTAAGTTATTTTTCGGCCCTTCGTTTATCCCCCTTATTTGTGGCTCGTGTATTCCAATCAGCCATGCCACTGCAGACTTCCAAGTTCAGCTTCTATTTATAAAATTTACTTATAAACGTATTAATTCACAAGTTTACTGGTCACAACTTAAACTCATTCGAAGGTTCATCACCAACATTCTATCATAAAAATAAAAATCACTCCCTTATCCTTTAACAATAAAACATCCCTCCTTTAATTCTTTGGAAAATTACCAGATAAAATGTAACATTAAAAATCCATTCTTTGTTACGTCGGGTGATAAAGAATTTTAGCAAAGATCTTTAATTTTTTTTAAGCTCTGTAAAAATTTATTAATTTCTACCATACATACCCAGTGCAAGGATTCGAAAGACCCGGCCTCCATACGCTAAAAGAAAGAAAACAAACACTTCACAAATTTCGCAAAAACCAAACTGAATTTATCCACACACAAAAACAAAAAAAAGAGGATAATTTATCCACACACAAAATAAAAAGAAACCAAACTGAATTTACAAACGAATAATATGGGCATTGCTAAAATGAATGTATTTTAGTATGATTCATCGCTTGCCAGCCATGCTGAAGGACGTAATTTTCTGGGGTGTCGCAACCACCAGCGGAGCTTCGGGAGAGTTGTCGAATGTGAACTTATCGTGCATGAACCGACTTTCGATGATGGACTCGTCCTTGGGCACAATTTTGTAGCAATAGCAGCTCTTTAGTCCGGGTTGGTTCTGGTAGCAACTGGTGTCCACTGTTCTTCACCTGCTGAAAGTTCCATATGACACTAAATTTTCCCACCGTCGCTACCAAATGTTTTTCTTGTTTTCCACTTTCAGTAACCTGACAACATTAAGCAAAATGAGGCAACATTGGTACATAAATAAATTGATCCAGACAAAAAATTCTCCAAAATCTAAATTATTAGGGCCAAAAAAAAAAAACAATAACCGAAAACCAAGAAAACCAAAATATTTGCTTGATTCAAAACAGAAATGAAAACTTCGATTCAGTCAGCGGCCTGCAGAAAGCGGAATTTTCCTAGGCTGTCCAATCCTAAGATGGGGGTTTGGTGCCATTGGACTACGAGGCATATTGGCACATCAGACATTAAAGAAACTTACATGAAAAATAAATATTACCTAACTTGCAACCCCTAAAAACAGAAGCCATGTCCAAATTCCAAACTCTTGTATTGTACAACAACAAATGATTCATAAAGATTCGATGGCGTGAAAGCATTCAGATTTCAACAAGAAAATGTTCACACATATAAAATAAACATTTTCGATCAGTGTTCAAGCAGGATTGACATCGCATCTCGATATAAGGCATCGAGTCAAGGTGTGCACGGACAACATACACAAAAGATTAATGCAATCTCATTCTCATGACATGCAACACATTTCAATTGGCAAGCAAGTAATTACCAAATACTAGAGATTCCACCGAGAGGGTCAATATAATTCTAGGAAGTATAAATAACTTACCCAAGAGAAATGTCCAGCATGGAACTTACTACCAGATCCAGCCAAATGTGCATCCACAGGGGTCAGCTTCAGCAACCTTGGAGCTGGAATTTTGTTTCCCATTCGGCCGCTAAAACCAGTCTTAGTTTTACCATCCTTATCGGTGAATAAAGTGCAAATCAAGATCAAATAAGTGTCTGTGGTTCCCAACACCCATTTACCATCATAAGTAACATCAACTGAAGTAATAGGTGAACCAAGCCCCGGAAAAGCAGTTTTCGCCTGCCTCATTGAAGTCCTCGAGTATAATCTTATTTTCCCATCAAGTGAACCAACTACTATCGACCCATCTCCAGCAGTTGTGAAACATTGAAAATTTGTGCCCCTTGAAAACTGATGCCCTTGATTCCAATGCAACACAGGAGATTTCGAGTTTGTGATATTTTGAACTATCCCTTTCTTGTCGTGCATATCCCACTGACACAATCTATTATCATCCAGACCCAAGAAAGTTGACTCCGATGGGTCCAACTGAGAGCCCTTTGCGTCACTTGTTATCTCACTTATGGTAATATCAGTGCTATCCTTCTCAAACTTCCAATTTGTGACAATCTTTCCGGTCTCAATATCCAATTGGTGGAGCCCTGAGGAGTAAGGTTTTCCTTCCTTCAGGGGACTCATTAGCATCATGTTTGTCTCTCCCCTCATCAAGAGGGCCTTTTTAGGAGTGGTTCCAGAGTTCCCACCACTAGAGCCCAACTTTTGGTCATCAAACTTCACATAGACCCCCTTCCCATGAATCCCATGGCTAAAGTTCTTCACAACTTGAACCCCTGAATCACCAACCAAGAAACTATTATCCAACGCCCCTAAAGCCAAGCTCTGAATCCCACCACCCGTGGCCGCTTCCTCAAACTGCTCTAACAAGTCATGGCCATCTCTCACCGCAAATTCCATTGGCTTCTTCTCCGGAGTCCTCCAGTCCCCATCATCTGCATCCTCCCACATAGAATCATCCGACTCCTCTGGATTTAACCATCCAATGAAATCTTTCCCGTACGTCTTCACTTTGTTTTCCTCTGTCGGCCTCAAACCATAAACATTCTCGAACAAACAATCCTGAAATTTAGTAACGAAATTTCTGTAGTCCACATCCGTAAAAAACTTCAAGGCCCAAACTCCACCATCCACAAAATCAACCCGCTTCTGCTCCTCAAAATATTTCATCTGCATATCAGTAGAAACTCTCACTCTAATTTTCTTTCCTACCTTCAAAACCCAAGATCCCCACTCACGTACTTCACCTCATCATCATTATTATCATCCTCTTCACTTTCAGCCGTAGTGTCCAATTTCTTAACAAACTTATAATGAGCAAGCTTTTCGGAAACAACCCATTTCGCGTTTGGTGTGTTTCCACCAATATGAATGAACAGCTTAACAGCATTTACGCGATTCACATATTTCCTCAGCGAAAAAGATGGGTTTTTCGGGTATTTCAGCTTTAAATCCTGAAGCCTTGAATCAACGTCATCTAAGATTTTCACGCTAACTTTTGGACTCTGATCATCCGCATCAACATATTCTTCAGAATTTTGCTCCTCTATCTCGTCCTCGTCAGAATAATCAGATGAATCAGAAAGCTCAAGTCCTTCACGACTATTTGAACCTCCCATGGCTCAGTCTTCCAGACTAATCCAACAACGACAGCCACAAATTCGGGTCTTTTGAACAACGGGAAAAAGAAAGAAAAACACAGATCAAAATCGAGAATTTCCAAACCGGAAAATGTAGCGTTTCGATGAAGAATCTGATGATAAATGTAGAAGAGAAATTATAAAATATTAGAGAAACGCATCAATCGGAGCCGGTTAGGGCTTTATACTATCGACAGTTCTGGAACTTAGAGAAATCGAGTTGGCGTAGATCCAAGGGAGACACATGTGAGTTACTGAGTCAGCGGCTGCTTCAGTTCGAAGTAAACAAAGTAAATAGTTTTGATCAAAGGATAATAATTTGAGTGAGTCTCATGTGAGACCGTCTCACGGGTCATAATCCGTGAGACGGGTCAACCCTACCCATATTCACAATAAAAAGTAATACTCTTAGCATAAAAAGTAATACTTTTTCATGGGTGACCCAAATAAGAGATCCGTCTCACAAATACGACCCGTGAGACCGTCTCACACAAGTTTTTGCCTAATAATTTTCTCCGAACAGCGTGACAAACTGACAATCTTATTATATCATTTAATTAAATTAAATTAATTTTTTAATTACTCGAAATAATTCAAATATGAAAAAAATGTAATATAATAAAATATTTAAATAAAGCATAAGTATCCAATTTTTCGATAAATATGAAGATTATGATAAAATTAAAAGTAGATCTTTTATGAGACGGTTTTATGAATATTTATCTGTGAAACGGGTCAACTCTATCGATATTCACAATAAAAAGTAATACTCTTAGCATAAAAATTAATATTTTTTCATGGAGGACTCAAATAAGATATATGTCTCATAAAGTACGACATGTGAGACCGTCTCACACAAATTTTTTCTTAGAATTAAATATTAGATGCATGTGGAAATGAATATATAAATGAGATTCAGATGAAAACTACGAATCTTCTAATTTTCATGGAACAAGGCCAACATTATTGGGCCGTCTAATTAAATCCATTCGATATATACAAAAAAATAATACCGGTTCCGAGTTGTTAGTCGGTGCCAGATTTGTGATAACGACGAGCCTCTCACCTAACTATTGAACTCCTCTTCACAAGCTTGGGGCGGCGGATGAAGGGCCCACGGGTACCCAACAACTGCTTGTCGGCCAGCAAAGGGGAAATTGAGCTTCTTTCTGGGGCCGCAAAACTCGAAAGGCTACATCCATCAACAGTGTCAAATGTCCCAAGCCAGACACGCCGCCTTAACATGTAAATTCATATCATAAGAAAATTATATGTGTATGAATTAACTATAGCGATAGCCTATAATTTTGAAGTACGGAACATATACCGCATCAACTTTAGAAAATTAAAGAAAACTCCCGCAATCACTCATTGATGCTATGAGATGCCTGTAAATAGCATTGATTGAAGTCCCTGAGCACACAGATCATAAGAAGAAAATACACCATGTACGGAGAGAGTTGGAGTGCTTAGAAAGCTTCAATAGGAGGAAAACAGAAAACTTACAGATTATTCGATGGCCGAAGATAACACTCAATGTGCTTCCGCATATTGTTACATGATTTTTGAGAAAAAAATTCTTACCTTTGATATCAGAGCCATAATATTTATGCATTGAATATTTTTGTTCTTCTAAGAATATCTTGGACTTGGTTGAAATCTTGAAGCATGAATTGAGGGTTATATGTGGAGAGAATTATGCCAAAATGAAGAAATTGATTTCCGAAATTTTTGAGAAAGAAGCTTGAATATTTTTTTAAAAAAAAAAACTGTCGGTAAAAAAAAAAGACGATGCTATATGTTTTTCAATATAATGAATGTGATGGAATTATATTTAAAAAATTTCTAATACATGTTCAGAAATTACTTTTGCATGTTAGATATTACGTCAAATATTATGGGTATTTATTTGCTATGAACCAGCAAATTTAGTATTATGTTTGCATTTATTCTTGAAATTGCTAAATGTAAATTATATTGAAAAATATTTTTGTACCTTAATATTCACATTATATTCATAATAAATTATATTAAGTTGTTTATAATAATGAACATATCAAGTAAAATGTGAATATAAATTTATTTATGGCTTACGAAGATTCACATAAATGTGGATAATTAAGTTGAATAATAATTATAAGGTAACATGAGAAAACATAATCTGATGAAGTTCTTCATAGATCAGTTTAAACTGTTTTGACTTGCTACGGGTCTCTTTGAGGAACATTGTTATGTCTAGGAGTTACATATTTAAAGAGCCTTAGCCCTAACTATCTTTAATATGAGCACTCTTGGAAAATGTTGATTGCATTACTAAATAATTATCATATAAAACATTAGGTAAAGCCAAAATTTTGTCCAGTGAATCGTATAAATTTAAATAATTGAGAAATAACCACATCATCCTTAATTATGAAAAATTATGCATTAAGTAGATTTGAATCACATAATGGACATCAATTACAATTAATTATATAAACATAATAAATTTTACCCCAAATGGAGTATTTACATAACTAATTAGGATAAAATATCAAAATTATATTATTCTTAATTTACACACAGGAGTTAAGAAAAAATATATTTTGATAGTTTTATCATAAAGTTTCAGAAAAATTATATTGAATAAAAATTTTAATACACAGACAAATTTTATGTCACTAGATTTTTAAAACATAATTTACATTGATAAAACATGATATTACCTCAAATTTTGGAAAATAATAAGCATATTATATTTTTATGCAGTTATGCAACCTACGAGTTTTTCTAATATGAAATGTGACATTCCCGAACTGAAGGGCAATAACTATAAATATGGAAAGGAAGAATTCTTCTTCAATTGAGGTGTATGGACATTGATTATTTTATACGGAAAGACGAATCATCTGCTATTACAGAAAACAACATTCCAGATGATGTTAATCTTTATGAAAAATAGAGCGATCTAATCGACTCTGCATCATGTTCATAAAGACCAAAATCTCTGGTGGAATCACGGTTCTGTTGATTAACATAAAAATGTCAAAGAATTACTAAAGGTTATGGATAAACAGTTTCAGTCTTCAGATACGGCACTTGTCAGCACCCTAATTGTGAAATTCTCTTCATTAAGGCTCACATGTGTGAGATGTGTACGAGAGCGTATCATGAAAATGCGGGACATAACGGCTCGAGTCAAGACACTTGAAGTGGAAATGTCTAAAACTTTTCTTACACACTTTATTTTTTGCACTCTTCCACAACAATATGAACACTTCAAAATTTCCTACAACACACATAAATATAAGCGGTCAATAAATGAATTAATGATCACGTGAGTTCAAGAGGAAAGATTGTTGTTAATGGAAACGAGTGATAATGTTTTTATGACTACACGAAAAAAGTATAAGAAGCAAGTCAAATTCCTCTATATTGTGGTATAGGAGATTGGGACACATCTCCATAGAGAGGATTAAAAGATTAGTGAATGATGGAGTACTTAGTACTTTATATTTTAGTGATTTTCAGACCTGTGTGGACTGCATAAGGGAAATCACCAATAAGTAAAAAAATGTCAAGAAGAGTACGGAATATTAGAAATCATACATTCAGATATTTGTTGTCCAAATATGGACATGCAAAGTCTGAAATACTTCATCTCTTTTATTGATGATTACTCACGATACATGCATATCTACATGCTTCATAACAAAAACGAAGCATTAGAAGCCATTAAGGTTTCTAAGGCTGAAGTGGAGAAGCAATGTGAAAACAGATTAAGATCGTGAGAACTGATAGAGGTGGAGAATATTACAGTAGATACACTGAGAATGGAGATGCAGCTGGTCTGTTTGCGAAGTTTCTCCAGGAACATGGGATTGTTGCCCCATATACTATGCATGATTTTCGGGACCAAAATGGCATAGTTGAAAGGAGAAACTGAACGTTATTGGACATGGTGAAGTGCATGTTTAGTAGATCCAAACTTCCTAAATCTTTGTGGACTGAAACTCTTAAGACAGCTGTTTATAGAGTAAACCGAGTTCCAACTAAGACTGTCCCAAAGACGCCATTTGAATTATTTAATGGCTGGAAACCGAGTTTGCAACATATGCGCATTTAGGGTTGTCCTTCATAAATAAGTGTTTACAACCCACATGAAAGAAACTGGACCCAAGAACGGTAAATGGATATTTCATCGGGTATGCCAAAAAAATCCAAAAGATACAGATTCTATTTTTCATCTCACAACACTAGAATTGTGGAATCAAGAAATGCAAAATTCCTTGAGAATGATTTGATTAGTGGGATTGATCATTCAAATGACATAATTTTTGAGAAAGATCACATTAATTCACAAACTTCTTATTTAAATGATAGATTGGTCGTTATTCACACCCCTCGAGACCAAACGGGTGTTAGGCAACCGGTTACTGAAGTTCCACAAATCGCTGATAAAAATCCAGTAGATCAAGTTGTTAATGAAGAACGACAAGAAATTTTGATCAACCAAACAACCTGAGGAGATCTACTAGAGTAAGAAGATCAACTATATTTAGTGATTATGCTGTGTATTTACAAGAATCAGGATTTTAACATTGGAGCCGAAAATGATTCTGAAACATTTTTACAAGCCATGAGTTGTAATGATTCAAAAGTATGGTTTAATGTTATGAAAGAATAGATGAATTCAATGACATTTAATAGAGTATGGAATCTTGTTCAGTTGCCTGATGTGTAAAAGCTATTGGATGTAGATGGGTCTTCAAAACAAAGAAAGACTCATTAGGCAACATTGAAAATGTTAGAGTAGATGCCCTGCAAGCCAACTGTTGGCTAGGGATTTTATTGACTCAGTTGTAATAAACAATCTTTATTTTAATATAATTCATTATTTCATGTTTGTTATTTCTTTATCTATATACTCATGTGAAAAACATAGATAAAGATCTTGATTATATTTTAATACAAATGAATCATAATTCGATGTTGAAACTCGTTTGTAAACAATGTATGATCTAAATTCGTTCCTAGTCGATTCAGCCGCCTAAAACATGGATAAAGGTCGCTTGAGCTCGAGACTAGCATCTGTGATGTTGTGTACCGCGTTTCTTGGTAAGTGCATAGAGATGTCTAAACATGCAGATCGGTAGTCATATGATGATTATACCGAACAACCCTCCCTCGGACTTTCCAAGTGGTTATCATTCATCGAGAGGATAAGTCCGTTGTTATGATTGTACACCATTAGTCCTTACAACCCGGGACAACACTGAGGCTCTATATACTAGGGCAGTGCTTTGACTCGTTTACTGGCTCCAAGAGAGTCATCAGGTGCGAGATTGGGTACAGTTGCGACACATGTAGGAGCCACTGCATTGTAGCCGGGAATTCACCGCTACGGGTGTGGATATCCTATGTGATCTGATGAAATAATAGTGCGTGGAATCTCTGCCCAGAGTATGAGATGTACATTGGAGAAGGAGTTCTCCAATAGTATATGTGATGCCCCTATTTATATGTATCACATAATTGTCGAATTAATATGCAACCCTCGATGAACCAATGGTTGCAGATCGATCGGGATATATGAGATGAAGGGATCATATTGTACGTTAATCATAATCTACTTGTTCTTGCAGGCACTATCAGTGATACCTAAGGAATTATGGGGTGATGCTACTGGACGCTCTTACCATTATTCGATGGGTTTAATCAGAAATATGATTTCTGACATTCTCATGATCAATTGTTGCTACATAGAATGGGCATATTAGGGTAAACCCGAATAAAGGATTATGTCCTGAATCACAAAGAGTTGTGAACTCACGGCTAGGTGTATCCCTGAACCATTGAAGGTCACACAAACACTAGATCATTTGTTCCTGTTGAGAGAATAAATTTAAGGAGATGAAATTATATTATGATATAGTAAATTCAAGGAGTTGAATGTATGACAATTAAATTTTGAGAGAATAAATTCAAGGAGTTGAATTTATAAAAAAATTGAGAATTTAATTTATTAAACTTAAAAGTTGAGTTTATTAAATATTAAATTTTTGGAAGTAATAAATTCAAGGAGCTGAATTTATAATTTAAATATTAAATTCAAAATATTGAATTTATAATAGATTTAATTTATTATACTCAAAAGTTGAGTTTATATAAATTAAATTAAATATAGTGAAAATTGTGTGTAATGAACTTGTATGATTACAAGTCCAACATACTAAATAATTAAAGTTCTTAATCGATTTTGATTAATTAATTTAAACTAATTGGACTAGCTCAATTAATTAATCAAGTTCATTAAAATTAATTATGTGTATTAGGTCATGACTTAATTACAAAAGATAGTAATCAAGCCATTACCCTAGCCTCTACTTAACACCAAATTTTCGAAAACACTACCATCTCCTCTCAAAGAATTTCAGCCACCCTCTCCTAAAAGAAAGTTTGAGCCGCTTTTCAAATTTTGATATCCTACGTAAAAACTTCTTTCAAATATTCTAGTACTATTTGGAAGAGGAACAAATCTTCCATTCGTTGACTTGGTAGAAGGTTTGAAGAAGGAGTTCTCGAGGAAAGTTCGTAAAGAATTCTAACGCCTTATGAATGTTTGATTATATAAACCATACGAGTGCCCAAAACAAATATATTTTGATTGTCAAAATAAAATAAAAATTTTAAAACTTCCACCGTGTTTGGGCATGAGAAAACTGAGATCCAACAGAAAGATATAAAGCAAGACTCGTAGCTAAAGAATTCACTCAACGGGAAGGAATCGACTGCAAGTAGATTTTTTTCATGTATCTAAGAAAGATTCTCTCTTCATCATTTTACATTAGTTGCATATTTTGACTTAGATTTACAACAAATGAATGTGAAAACAGTTTTTCTCAACAGAGAAATCGTGAAAGAGGTTTATATGAAACAACATGAAGGAACCACAAAGTATGAAGATGAGAATTTAATTATGATCTTGTTCTCGTCCATCTTAAATCCATAGAATATTCGTTTCAGATAAATTCTATGGGGTAAATTCTATTGGGCAGAGCCTTGGTCATATACAATTGTTGTAACTTATTCCACATATAACAAGCAGATTTCTCCTTCACAACTTTCATAAGGATTTGATCGCTTAAACTTAGAACAATTGTATTTCAAGCTTTCCTTAGTATCTCACCTTTGTTTGTAATGGTGTATGGCATCTTCGATTCACCCTTGAGAGCATCATCCAGCCCTAAATTTCCCATATGAGCAATCATCTTTTCCCTCCACAGGTTGAAGTCTTTTCCGCCATCAAACTTCTCCACCTCAAAATCTTGACTTCGTCATGGTTTGAGGATTGCCCATGTCCAGTAGGCTTTCTTCAAATTGAGTTCTTTGGGGCAGAGTATCAATCACCTTTCCGGCAAGCCACCAAGAATCTTGCATTTTGTAGGAACCTGGCTCTTATGCCAGAGAGTTCCTCCAGAATCACAAACATGAAGCAATATATATAACAGAAATACAATGAACCCAAGAACACCGATTTATTTGATTCGGAATTAGAACAATCCTAAATCCAAATTTCTGATAAAAACACCCAAACTGAATCCACTAGTGGAGAATGTATTACAACAAGTTCAGACTTCCACAGAGCCATGACAAGTCCCAAGTACAAAGATGTAGATTATGCTGGAGCATACCAGCCGTTGGATCAAGCTTAAATGGGCTTGGTTTGATCTTAACCATCCAAGTCAGTGTATAAGAGACAAGCTGAAATCTTCACAATTCAGACAATACAAGATAATTTAGTGCCATAACTAATACAGCTAAGATTCCAAACTTTATGTTTAATTTATTTATATTTTATACAAGTGTAAGAACAATAATGGTGCATTTGGCCAGGTCATGATGATATTTTGTGTCTAAATATTTTCTTTCAAACCTATCTTGACTTATATTTTCAAAAATTAAATTATATATCATCACCTTATTTTCAAAATATAATTATATAAAATAATAAAAAAAATTACATTATAATGTTGATATATAAATTAAAAAAAAAACAAAAATAAGAATTGAATCTACAACTTGAAGCTTAAGAAACAAAGACTCTATTCGCTAAGTTATATATAACTTATATTAAATTTTTAATATTTATTAATATATCTAATTATTAAAATAGATCATGACACCAAAAATTAGTTATTTTAAGAGTCTCAAACTTAATAATATAGTATATATATTTAATTCGATTCTTCATAAAAATTGGAAAAATATATTACCATCACATTATATTTTAATCAAATATACTATGTTTTAAACTTTACAGCGTTTAACTCTAATTATTTTCCGTACAAAGACCAATTCACAAATTTTTTTGAAATATATTTAAGCAAATATATGAGAATGTCAAATATAATTTGTGTGATAAATCTTGAAAATGTTAGATACAAATGTGAACAGTGGCAAGACATATTGTATAGGCCATCTTTAAAGCATACGGGTTTCAATTATGAGCCCAAATTGCTTAATCTTTCACTTAATTGTATTTGTTTATCGATATTTTTTTCGTTGTTAATGCAACTTATATTTTTTTCATCGTAAAACATAAATATCATATAAAATATTTGATTTTATTTACAATATATTTATTTTTTTCATGACGATAGAATTTACAATCTCGATTTTTCGGTGCAATTTGGGTAACTCTCGTAACAAATACCATACAATGTAAATCACGTTACTCAAATAAACTAATAAACTTAATTAAACAATATTCTGACTAACCCGATAAAATACTGGGCGACAGGTGAAATTTGAGTGGACAGCCACGTGGGTGGAGTTAGTGAGATATCTTAAAAAGGATTCCCCACTTTCACGTTCACTGCGAGTAGTGCGTACTCCATGATATAGTTAGTTAATTAGGGTTTATTTCATCCTATCTTCGTGGATAATATCTCATGATAAGATGGATGATCAAGATTTGCCCATTCGTATATAGGACTCACTTTTCTAAAAAAAAATTGTGTGTGTGGCAAGATCTTACCTGTTGAAATGAAGTGAGAGTAGTACCTTCATAGGTATGATCTCATCTACCGTTAATTAGAATATGTTTAGATCAAATTTTCATCTCGTTATTAAGATTTAAATGCAAGAACAAAGATTCCAAAAATAAAAGAAAAATGAAAGAAAACTATTTTGATTGAAAATGTTAGGCTCCCGCTATAATTCGTGACAACCACCGCTATGCTAAAAGATACCGTCCAAAAACTAATTCGTTTCAATTGAACTGTATTTTTCCGTGGTCCCTTGAAATCTTGGTTGTCATAATTGTGAATGAAAATAAAATTATTTATTTATGAAAATTTTTATATGTTTCACGTCGGTTGAATTAAGTTTTTTGGATTTGTATATATTGACTTAAACAATTATCCTTCGTTGAGTTAATTTTTAGAGTTGAATTAGGTCAAAGTTGTAATCTTAAAATAATATCATGTCTTAGGTCCGCCGTTATATGTTGAATTGTCCTATGAATCATCCGATAATGTAAGCTTCACGCTCTAGTTGTTCGTTTTTGGGAGTGAGTGATGTGTGTTAGAAGTCTCGCATAAGCTAGATTAAGTCCTTAAGAATTGTAAATCTGGATTGGACAATCATCTCCATTTAAATTAATTTTTGAGATTGAATTAGATCTAAATATCAATCTTAACAACTACGAAATAAAATTCATTTTCAATTATAATAAATTTATATTACTCGTGCAAAATGTGTGTTACCATATTAATATTTTTTTTCGAGCAGTGTGTCATCGACCCCATATCTTGGTAAGAAGTTTGACTATCGTAATTACCACGTTTGGTCAGAAAATTTAATAAATAATTATCAACATCTTAATAAATGCGTTGCTATAATTAACTCGTAATTAACATGTTTGCATTGATTCTGTCGCAAATACATATGAGAAAAAAATAGGTTTCTGTATTAACTCGTAATTAAGAGGATATTTGAAAACAACGAAGATGTTAATAAAATTGGGAAATATAATAGGTAGACAGTCAATAAAGACAATAATTTACAAGATTTGAAGACATGGTCCAACCGAACCCGAAATAAAATTTTGGTATTATCATATTATTATCCACTAATCCACCTCCTTTTATGATTGAGGATGATGGATAGAATTAGTCACAAATACATGGTTTATTGGTTGCTTTTCATTTCCATTTTTACGTATAAGGATATAAACGAACCAAACCGTTTGTGAGTTATTCGAAGCTCGATTCGATAAAAGCTCGTTTCATGAGGCTCGTTAAGATAAACAAACCAAACTCAAGCTTTACAGTGTTCGGCTCGTTAGCTCGTGAACATGTTTGTAAGGAATTGTTGTTGTGCAGGAAATAAATATAAAAACATTATTATAATGTGTGTATCAGAAGTTAGTGTTGTGTCCAGTGTTGTCAACATTGTACGCAACACGGCAGCGGAAGTTAAGTATTTAACACACAAATATAACTTTAATAAATTAACACCAGATTTAAATTATGCACAAGTACGAATACTTGTGCGGTGCCTCATGGCAAAAAATTCACTAGAAAAATTATGTAAATCGTTTACACTGTAGTGACCCGTTCCAGAATCACCTACTAATCAAGAACTAAGCATGCAATTAACCTAATTAACAATAATCAGAGATAACAGCGGAAAAGTCAACAACACTACCGATTATACAACCCAATCGAAGTCTAGAATAACTCAAAAATAAAATATCCAATACAACCATATCGAATCAAAACAATACCGATAAACTAAACCAACCAGATACTCAACGTCCTCCTCCTGCTCCTCCTGAGCTGTCCAACCTGAGGCCTGCCCCGAGGGAATGGGGTGTCCAAGAATAAACAAAACCGAGGACGTGAGCGATAAGAACGCCCAGTACAAAAGTATGAGTATACAGACCTATATGAAATGCACATGCTATGATCATGATACCAGGGTAGTCAAGAAACAGGAATCACAAAAGGATCTCAACAATGCTCAGTCTAGAGGCGCCAAGTGGATAGTGCCGCGCGGTACACCTCTGGGTCACTGCATCCACTACAAGACAGACGTGGACCTAAAATGTCCCGGACCACCGAAGCCCTCCCGACCCGTCGGCCACTGTGTACTCTCGGTGTCCATGCGTCCACAAGACAAGACAGGGCTGAGCGGCCCCACAAGATATAGCTTATCTCGAAAGAGATACAGCTCAACAGTAAAGGCTATCTCGAAGAAGATACGGCTCAACATGAAATGCAACGTGCAGTAATAACCGTGACATAATAACATGCATCATATGACATATAACAATGCACCACATACTCATGCAACACATATATGAATGTATACTCAACCAGGATATCTCGGATAGTACTTTCGTACCTCTATCACAGCAAGCCTAGCCTTACGCAACACCGCTAATCAGGTCTAGCACAAGCCTACGCATCAAAAGCATACTCAATCAATACTACCATGCTAGACTAGCAAAACCAGCACTCCCTAGTACTACCAAAGGTTTAGGGTTTACCTTCGTCCGTCGCTAGCCCGCTGATGCCGCTAGCTCCCAACTAGAGCACAGCTCTGCTACAAGACCAGCAGCTCCCCGCTAGTGCCCAAATCTCGGAACAAGACTAGAACCTGTCAGAAACGACTGAAATGCTATGGAATTCTCTGAATTGGCGAGTCAAAATGAGGAAATCCGACCACTATTTATAGGCCATGTTCGGATCCTCCGAACACCACTTCGGAACGTCCGAACGCTACGTGTCCATTGGCTCTTGACAGCTCATGATCGGATCCTCCGATCATACACTTCGGACCGTCCGAACATGCACGTGTCCAGCTGCTCTTGACACCTAATGATCGGATCCACCGAACCTACACTTCGGACCTTCCGAACTCCCACGTGTCGATCAACTCTTGACACCTAATGATCGGATCCACCGAACTCACTTCGGACCTTACGAACTCTTCGGTGCTTCCGAACCATCTTCGGTCCGTCCGATCATGACTCGGTCAAAATTACACATTAAACCTTCTTAATCACCATTACTCCGTTAATTACCCAATTTGGAATTCGGGCTACTACATTCTCCCCCCCTTAAAACGATTTCGTCCTCGAAATCTAGGCAAGAGAATGAACAAAACGAAAATAACAACATCATTACCCTCCAAATCTAAGGAACAACCCATCACTAGACGCTTAGCTAACCCCGAATGACCCATCGGAGTAGAAACAGAAAGAATGACGTCTAGAGAAACATGCGGTAACTTATGACGCTTAACAGATCGTCCTGGTCACCCCAACGACCTACACTTCCCTGACTACTCTCATCACCAAAGTGGTCAGCCATTGCTACAACATAGAATGGAGAAACTAGTAAATTGGTCAACGGAATTCCCAAAACAGAAATCTATATCCCAAAATCGTACGCATGCTCTGATACCATAAATGTAGTGACCCGTTCCAGAATCACCTACTAATCAAGAACTAAGCATGCAATTAACCTAATTAACAATAATCAGAGATAACAGCGGAAAAGTCAACAACACTACCGATTATACAACCCAATCGAAGTCTAGAATAACTCAAAAATAAAATATCCAATACAACCATATCGAATCAAAACAATACCGATAAACTAAACCAACCAGATACTCAACGTCCTCCTCCTGCTCCTCCTGAGCTGTCCAACCTGAGGCCTGCCCCGAGGGAATGGGGTGTCCAAGAATAAACAAAACCGAGGACGTGAGCGATAAGAACGCCCAGTACAAAAGTATGAGTATACAGACCTATATGAAATGCACATGCTATGATCATGATACCAGGGTAGTCAAGAAACAGGAATCACAAAAGGATCTCAACAATGCTCAGTCTAGAGGCGCCAAGTGGATAGTGCCGCGCGGTACACCTCTGGGTCACTGCATCCACTACAAGACAGACGTGGACCTAAAATGTCCCGGACCACCGAAGCCCTCCCGACCCGTCGGCCACTGTGTACTCTCGGTGTCCATGCGTCCACAAGACAAGACAGGGCTGAGCGGCCCCACAAGATATAGCTTATCTCGAAAGAGATACAGCTCAACAGTAAAGGCTATCTCGAAGAAGATACGGCTCAACATGAAATGCAACGTGCAGTAATAACCGTGACATAATAACATGCATCATATGACATATAACAATGCACCACATACTCATGCAACACATATATGAATGTATACTCAACCAGGATATCTCGGATAGTACTTTCGTACCTCTATCACAGCAAGCCTAGCCTTACGCAACACCGCTAATCAGGTCTAGCACAAGCCTACGCATCAAAAGCATACTCAATCAATACTACCATGCTAGACTAGCAAAACCAGCACTCCCTAGTACTACCAAAGGTTTAGGGTTTACCTTCGTCCGTCGCTAGCCCGCTGATGCCGCTAGCTCCCAACTAGAGCACAGCTCTGCTACAAGACCAGCAGCTCCCCGCTAGTGCCCAAATCTCGGAACAAGACTAGAACCTGTCAGAAACGACTGAAATGCTATGGAATTCTCTGAATTGGCGAGTCAAAATGAGGAAATCCGACCACTATTTATAGGCCATGTTCGGATCCTCCGAACACCACTTCGGAACGTCCGAACGCTACGTGTCCATTGGCTCTTGACAGCTCATGATCGGATCCTCCGATCATACACTTCGGACCGTCCGAACATGCACGTGTCCAGCTGCTCTTGACACCTAATGATCGGATCCACCGAACCTACACTTCGGACCTTCCGAACTCCCACGTGTCGATCAACTCTTGACACCTAATGATCGGATCCACCGAACTCACTTCGGACCTTACGAACTCTTCGGTGCTTCCGAACCATCTTCGGTCCGTCCGATCATGACTCGGTCAAAATTACACATTAAACCTTCTTAATCACCATTACTCCGTTAATTACCCAATTTGGAATTCGGGCTACTACATTCTCCCCCCCTTAAAACGATTTCGTCCTCGAAATCTAGGCAAGAGAATGAACAAAACGAAAATAACAACATCATTACCCTCCAAATCTAAGGAACAACCCATCACTAGACGCTTAGCTAACCCCGAATGACCCATCGGAGTAGAAACAGAAAGAATGGCGTCTAGAGAAACATGCGGTAACTTATGACGCTTAACAGATCGTCCTGGTCACCCCAACGACCTACACTTCCCTGACTACTCTCATCACCAAAGTGGTCAGCCATTGCTACAACATAGAATGGAGAAACTAGTAAATTGGTCAACGGAATTCCCAAAACAGAAATCTATATCCCAAAATCGTACGCATGCTCTGATACCATAAATGTAGTGACCCGTTCCAGAATCACCTACTAATCAAGAACTAAGCATGCAATTAACCTAATTAACAATAATCAGAGATAACAGCGGAAAAGTCAACAACACTACCGATTATACAACCCAATCGAAGTCTAGAATAACTCAAAAATAAAATATCCAATACAACCATATCGAATCAAAACAATACCGATAAACTAAACCAACCAGATACTCAACGTCCTCCTCCTGCTCCTCCTGAGCTGTCCAACCTGAGGCCTGCCCCGAGGGAATGGGGTGTCCAAGAATAAACAAAACCGAGGACGTGAGCGATAAGAACGCCCAGTACAAAAGTATGAGTATACAGACCTATATGAAATGCACATGCTATGATCATGATACCAGGGTAGTCAAGAAACAGGAATCACAAAAGGATCTCAACAATGCTCAGTCTAGAGGCGCCAAGTGGATAGTGCCGCGCGGTACACCTCTGGGTCACTGCATCCACTACAAGACAGACGTGGACCTAAAATGTCCCGGACCACCGAAGCCCTCCCGACCCGTCGGCCACTGTGTACTCTCGGTGTCCATGCGTCCACAAGACAAGACAGGGCTGAGCGGCCCCACAAGATATAGCTTATCTCGAAAGAGATACAGCTCAACAGTAAAGGCTATCTCGAAGAAGATACGGCTCAACATGAAATGCAACGTGCAGTAATAACCGTGACATAATAACATGCATCATATGACATATAACAATGCACCACATACTCATGCAACACATATATGAATGTATACTCAACCAGGATATCTCGGATAGTACTTTCGTACCTCTATCACAGCAAGCCTAGCCTTACGCAACACCGCTAATCAGGTCTAGCACAAGCCTACGCATCAAAAGCATACTCAATCAATACTACCATGCTAGACTAGCAAAACCAGCACTCCCTAGTACTACCAAAGGTTTAGGGTTTACCTTCGTCCGTCGCTAGCCCGCTGATGCCGCTAGCTCCCAACTAGAGCACAGCTCTGCTACAAGACCAGCAGCTCCCCGCTAGTGCCCAAATCTCGGAACAAGACTAGAACCTGTCAGAAACGACTGAAATGCTATGGAATTCTCTGAATTGGCGAGTCAAAATGAGGAAATCCGACCACTATTTATAGGCCATGTTCGGATCCTCCGAACACCACTTCGGAACGTCCGAACGCTACGTGTCCATTGGCTCTTGACAGCTCATGATCGGATCCTCCGATCATACACTTCGGACCGTCCGAACATGCACGTGTCCAGCTGCTCTTGACACCTAATGATCGGATCCACCGAACCTACACTTCGGACCTTCCGAACTCCCACGTGTCGATCAACTCTTGACACCTAATGATCGGATCCACCGAACTCACTTCGGACCTTACGAACTCTTCGGTGCTTCCGAACCATCTTCGGTCCGTCCGATCATGACTCGGTCAAAATTACACATTAAACCTTCTTAATCACCATTACTCCGTTAATTACCCAATTTGGAATTCGGGCTACTACAACACCAAAAACAACAATACTAGTGAGAAAACAAAACCAAATTCCTTGACACTCCAAGGAATTAAAAATGCATCAAAACAAACCAATAAAAACTAGATGCATAAAATAAAAAGCGTGTTGTTTAAAACCAAACGACGACACTCTTCGATCAACACTCTGCGTCAGTGTTGTTCTTGAGTGTTGGCAACACCAATCGGCAACACGGTATAACAGTGAATCAATCACACAAACTTTTCACAATCTGAACTCTGTGTGTGCACTCCCGAAAACCTCCAGCAGATCATCTCCACAACAAAGTGATCACACGATCACACAAAAACGCCTCAACAAAATATAGGTTCGGCTTTTGTATTTTTCTTCTATGTATGCGCTCTTCTGCCGACCTCACGAAAGCGTCACATCAAAGGACTCACACAAAAAGCTTCGACTCTCCAACTCTCTCCTCAAGACTTCTCTCTATCCCACACACATGACGACTACAAGGAACTCAATATTTATATCTAATGGTTGACCTAAATATCTTCCCATAAAAGAGTCCTACAAAATATAGAAAGAAGATTTCATTAGATATAAGAACCTTTTTTAAACAAAGATAAAATATCTTAGAGATACAAATCACATTAAACACAAATCATATAATATATAGAATAAATCAATCAAGATTTTATCATCTAGAAATAAATCAAATAAGATCTCATAATCTAGAAATAAATAAATAAAATATTTTAGTCTAGAAAGGCAAAATCTTAAATTGATAATATCAATTTAACAAAATAATAAAGGAATAAAATATTCCTTTCAATGTTCGTTGGTAAGCTCATGAGTAATCTTTTAGATGAAAAAAATAATAGTTTTGATATTTGATTTATTGATTTTGCATCTATTAAATTTATTTATTATAATAAATTTACAAATTTTAAAAAGAATAATATATTTTTCTTTAAATATATAATATGTTTTTAAATTAATTTAATGAATATTTAAATGTATAATTCATATTTATTAAGCTTGTTTAGGCTCGATAAATGCTTGAATAAGCTCGTGAGCCATGCACATATTCGTTAAATAAAGCTTGAGCTCGACTCGATTATAAACGAACCAAGCTCAAACATTTAAGAATTTGGCTCGGCTCGACTCGATTATATCTTTATTCACGTACACTTGATCGATTATTTTGACCACACACCCTTTTATTCTTTGTGGTGTATACCATTTCTCCCGATTAAGGAGTATAAATCTCTGGCTGGTGAAGATCACCTACCTTTGAACTTCTTGAATAGGTTTTGGATCATTGGGTTGGTTACTCATTTGATTAACGCCTTTGTCACTTGTTTTTTTTTTTTTTTTTTGGTTTCTTTTATGGATGAATTTATTTGCCCAAATAACTTTTTCTCTTCTGTAAAGTGGTGTGTATATTCATCATGGCCACAGAGTTTTCTGTTTGAGTAGGTCTCTCGTGAGACAGTCTCACAGACTTTTATCTGTGAGATGGGTCAACCCTACCGATATTTACAATAAAAAATAGAGTGAGTCTCATGTGAGACCGTCTCACGGATACTAATATGTGAGACGGGTCAACCCTACCCATATTCACAATAAAAAGTAATACTCTAAGCATAAAAAATTATATTTTTTTATGGATGACCCAAATAAGAGATCCGTCTCACAAATTCAATCCGTGAGACCGTCTCACACAAGTTTTTGCCTAAAAAGTAATACTCTTAGTATTAAAAGTAATATTTTTTTATGAATGACTCAAATAAAAAATGCGTCTCACAAAAACGACCCGTGAGATCGTCTCACACAAATTTTTGTCTGGTTTGTTTTGAGATATGAATCGTGTGATTCTTTTAACCTATGTTTACTTGTTAGGATAAGCATACGATTATATTAATAATCATGTTTACTTTTTTTTATGGTCCGTACTAATTTGTAAAGCTTACTTACATAATTTAACTATTAAAACTTGATGATGTATCACAAATAAAATGTGTGATTGATAATTATTTTTTATTAATACTCTTTCCAACTAAGGAAAATTATATTAATACCTTTTACTTTAAAAATAATATATGAAAAGCTAATTTATAAATTAAAAACATAAATAAAAAAATCAAATAATTTAATACATAAATTAAATTTTTGCCACTTAGTAATAATTCCAATAGTAAAATTAATCAATCAAAGTAAATATGGTATAGCTTAACCATCGTTATTTCACATTTTATAAAGTTATTTTAATAATCTCAATATAATTTATCAATACAAACACATCTCGCTAAATAAACTTGACCTTGAGGATAAGCTATGAGTCATATGACCATACCCGAAAACTAGACCAAACCCATATAGCAAATATATTGAATTTTATTATTTGACATATCTACGAAATATAGAAATATATTTTTAAAAAAATTGTGAGACAGATTCATTTGTTAATTTTGTGAGACGAATCATCCATCTGAGTCACACGTGAAAAAATATTATTTTTTATGTCAGAAATATTACTTATTATTGTAAATATAAGTATATTTGACTTGCTTTATAGACTAAAATTCGTAAACCGTCTCCTAAATATATATAAATAAATTATACAAACCATTCAACTTTTGCGACAAGGTATTAGACTATATCAGTTGAATATCTCACGCAAATGACGCAATCGTCTTCTTGTTCGTAGGTAATTGTCTAGACGTGAACAATTTATTATCTTGCCTTTTTCCTTCTATGATACCGAAGAATTTTATTTTTAATAAACTATTTCGGTGAAATAAAGATAATACCTAGTTATTTTGATTTCGTGGGTGGGGTTTGTTAAAAACTTAAAATTTAAATTTTAATATTTACTAATTTTTTCAGAAATAAATTAGTTAAAAAAATATTTAAAATATATATTATAAATATAGAGTGAGTCTCATGTGAGATCGTCACACGGATCATAATCTTAAGACGAGTCAACCCTACCCATATTCACAATAAAAAGTAATACTCTTAACATA
Organism: Primulina eburnea; assembly: GCF_022965805.1. NCBI lineage: Eukaryota > Viridiplantae > Streptophyta > Magnoliopsida > Lamiales > Gesneriaceae > Primulina > Primulina eburnea. The sequence continues at coordinate 15,930,098 of NC_133103.1, forward strand.
AAAAATAATATTTTTTCATGGGTGACCTAAATAAGAGATCTGTCTCAGAGATACGACCCGTGAGACCGTCTCACACAAATTTTTGCCATAAATATAATTGTCTAATATATAAAAAAACTTTTTATTTTTTTTTTAAAAAGTAAAATTTATATCTTATTGTTGGTATCAAATAGTACTTTAATTGAAAAATAAATAGAAATGATAAAAGAAGGATCGAATTTTAGAAAATTCGAAATCATGTATTTAAACCTAAACCCATGTCCACGATTTAAAAGGTTTGGTCTATCAGAATTAGACAATAAGATATAAATTTTAATTTTTTAAAAAAAAAATTAAAAAGTTTTTTATATATCATCTTCGAATAGGTCTTTTGAGAAACGGTCTCACGAATCTTTATCTGTTAGACAGATCAACCCTACCAATTATTTTTAACATCATCTTTCTTAAATACTGTTCACCGTTTGATTCCAATAGCAAAAGGTCTGATTTTATAATTTAATCAAAATATATGGACTTAATTCAAATCTATCTTGTCCGTACTACACGCTGCCCGCACCGAAATTCCAGCCAATAAGAAGCCGCCACTATACGGCTTGTCGAGAATATATGAACGATCCACATACTCCCACGTAGAGCCCTCTCATTGGATAGTCCATCAAATCAAGGACCCTTGGACCTGATTCTTATTGGTCCACGTTTTGGAAAGGCCGACCCGCAGAAATTAAAAAATGAGTAAAATATGTTTATAATGTGTCGAAACGGCACCAGACACTTGTCGACTCCACCAAGAACAAGCCGGTCGGTGAAGAAATCTCCCTCCATAAGGTGATTGGTCTACATATTTCTTTTCATTTTTTTTTTTTCATTTTTTTTTTACTTGGCTAGTTGGGGAAATTAGTTAAATCGGTTAATGTTTCTGGTTATAGAGAGTGATCGATGTTGATCGAACATTTCTTATGTAGTTTTTTTCTTTGGGGGAACGATTACCGGTTTGTCGTAGGATGCGGCAAAGATTAAGGAGTAGGTTGTACTAGTGTTGAACCATTGGTGGTTAGGTGAAATTTATGTACATGGGTTCTGCTTCTGGCTGTTCAGTGTGGATAGATTGGGAATACAGTTAGGCAGAAAAGGGGCTGATTCTTCTGTAACTTCTGACACTGTGTTCCAGTGATTACGGATCCATTTGATTATTGGGAGTAATGGACATGATTAAATTTAGGATTGGATTATCGTGGTGTTTATGTATTGATATTTAGTTGGTGTATATGGGCTTCCAGATGGGTTTTAAAAACATAAAGAAGCGAAATAGAAGCTATGGGGATTATTTTGAAGAACACTGTGCTTTGGTCTTCTGGGTCCCTTTGCGAGTACTCAAGTATGAGAATGACGGTGACCGACATTACACATCTTGGTTTACTTTACTCTCCACTTGTATGATTTGGAGATTGAGAATTTAACGACGTTAGGACTGAAATCTTTTTCTAACTATATTTCCACTTAATCAAGTGAAAACTGCATTGCTCTTGTTTTCTTGGGTTTAATTTAAATAAAAGAGGTTGGTTCCATGTGTTGTAATAATAGTCAAATGCAACCTTGAAACGTTGAAGTGGGATCTTAATTCATGTCGAGCCTCTGAATTTGCATGTTTCATGGATGCAATCATTAATTTGATGTATTGAGTTGGTCTAGTTTTTAGATGGTTTGAAGTATGATACTGGTTTCATTCATGTCTGTACTTTTACATGAGTTTGAGGAAGAACTTTGCATTAAATGGTTGTGTCGGTCTTGTTGTGTAGATTATCAAGATCTGAACTGGTGACTCGTGTGAGTTCAGACAGCTGGTTGCTCTGGTTTGCTATCTCGTATTATGGGGTCTTACATGGACTTCAAGAATTTTGAAGACACGTCGCAAACAGATGACAGTGGTTGGAATCAAACAAGTAACCCCCCTTTTGCGCGACAGTCTTCCATATACTCCTTGACCTTCGAGGAGTTCCAAAATTCTTTGGGTGTTCCTGGGAAGGAATTTGGATCCATGAATATGGAGGAACTTTTGAAAAGCATTTGGACGGCTGAAGAAACTCATGCCTCGACCTCTACCATGGGAGATGGTATTGCACCGAATGGGAATTTGCAGAGGCAGGGTTCATTAACTTTACCACGTACACTTAGCCAAAAAACTGTAGATGAAGTGTGGAGAGACGTTCTCAGAGAGACAATTGGCGTACAAGATGTTAGTGCAAGCGGCGGCTTGAACTTGGGTCCGAGGGAGCCCACTTTAGGTGAGATGACATTAGAAGATTTTTTGGCAAAAGCTGGTGTGGTTAGAGAAGATGCTCAAACTTCTGGGGGGCCAACCGGCAATGGAGTCTATCCCGGTTTACCTCTACAAAACGAGAATAATAATGCTGGTTTGACCACAGAATTTCAACAAGTACCATCTCAGAACAATGTTGTGTTGGGCAATCAACACTTTCTTGCTTCGTCAAATGTAGGGATCTACACAAGTGGTGTTAGTGTAACCACTGTTGCATCACAACCACAACCACAGCCACAATTACAGCCTATTCTTCCTAAGAGAACAACCTTAGCCTTTTCTTCTCCTACAAATGTCGGAAACAACTCCCCAATGAAGGGTTCAATGGCCGGGATAACAAATGCTATGGATAATAAGATATACCAAAATGGAGTAATGGGCATGGCGGGATTATCTAATGGAGTGACAGTCGCACAAAATTCGCCTAGGAATAATCCTCATTGTGATGTTAGTGTTAAGAGTTGTGTAGATTCACCATCATCCCTTTCTCCTTCTCCTTTGCCTTATGCGTTTGGTCAAGTAGGGGGACGAGGGAGGAGATCGACTGCTTCTTTGGAGAAAGTAGTGGAGAGAAGGCGGAGGAGAATGATAAAAAACAGGGAGTCTGCTGCGAGGTCCCGTGCTAGGAAACAGGTGATTCATTTAAATGTTTTATGTTTGATGGAACTTTATGATCTTGTAGTCCTTGTGACTCATCAGGGTTCATATTTTTATTTATTATTATCTTAAATTTAAAACATGAGCAGGCATATACCTTGGAATTGGAAGCGGAAGTAGCAACACTCAAAGAAATGAACTGCGAGTTACGTAAAAAACAGGTACTTTTTATGGGACAATAAGAAAATGCTCCAAAAAATTAATCACGTGAGTTCTTGATTGTAACGCATTTTTACTGTTTCTGCTCTCATGTTTTGCTTCAGCGAGAAATTTTGGAGATGCAGAAAACTCAGGTACTGAATCCCGTGTCGTCTTAAATTGCTATACTTGCAAATGTTGATAGACAAATGCAAACTTTTTCCTCGAATGTACCACCATATCCAGAACATTAAATGCAAAAGTCAGAACATTCGTTGTATAATTTCTTGCACACTCATATAACTTATTTCCACAGGTTGCATGGATAAATTGATTTATATTGTGAAACACGAGTTTATGTTACAGTTCGATATTTTGTTGTATTTGTGCGGCCTATCTATGTCTTACTTATATAAGAATACGATTCATGTGTAATTTTGCATATTCGCAAAGTCTCAGAGTATACTGTTGGAGTATAGTGAGATTTTTTCTTCAATCATGAGAAAAGATATGTAGCCGGAACTTACATATTGTATTTCCAAAATTTTAACAACATTCCTCTCAGCATGCTGAATGTTAAGGGTATACATTTTGAGTTGTATGTTTATCACATGTTCCAGTGTTGAGTGCCATGTATCTTAAAGTAAAGGGTTTTTGTTTGTGGACAGACGCCGGAGACAAAAAAGAAACCAGGGGGAGATAAAAGAAGATGTCTGCGGAGGACGAGCACTGGACCTTGGTAGGGCAGAGGCTTTGTTTGTGTTTAAGGTTCAAGATATCTTGGAAACTGACTCGTGTCCTTAAAATGGATTGTTTGCTTTATGTATTAATCTGTAGTGTAACACCAGTGTATTGAGGTTCCTTGTTTGTGTAAAATCTTTTGATTCTCATTGAAACTTTTGATCTGTAGGGTAACCCTGGTGTAACTTTTTAAGGTACCTTTGTGTAAAATCTTGCTTCTTTATATACATATAATATATATGTATATATTTTATTTCCTTGTCCATTTATTTTCTTCTTTTTCAATTTATCGGCACAATCATTTCTTTAGGTCAAATTTTTTTTGTTTACTAAAAATGTTATGTTACATGCAATAAATTAATTTAAAATTCAATATTATATTATTTTAAGATTATTTTAGACGTTTGCGCTATTTAGGTTCAATCGCACATTTGTACTTTGATCCACAAACTTGAAACATCCATCGAAGTTCTAAACTTGTTTTTATATCTTTCATCTAACTAGCACATTTCTACATACTTGATTCCCATGTTCAAGATATTTCTATTAAAATTACTGAATTATATTAATTAACTTAGATTTATATTAAAAAAATATTCAGAACTTCAAACAACCGTTCAATTTTCATATATATAGATCTAAACTAGCATTTTCATGTTATCTAATGTTATTCATATTACTGCAATATAAAATAATTTACATAATCAGAGTTAAAACATCTTTCGAAATTGACAAACTACAAAACTCAATTTTGATAGGTCATTCCTCATTACTGAGAATGTTTTGTGGAATGTTACACTGACAACTGCTCGTTTCTTGGTTTCAAGACCTGCCAATCTCCTGGAGAACATGTAACACTTCTTGCAGAAAATGACTCACGACGAGCTTCCAACAAGCATATGCGAGGTATCCCCGTTGTCACCTCGGGTACTCGAGAACCAAACCTTCCGCTACGCTCCTTGCTCTTGCTACCCCAAAAAGCTTGCTTACAATAGCCAGCGCAAAATCAGTTGCAGTAGCACGTCCTTTGCTGGTAATAAGTTGCCCATCAATGACGACTCGAGCACCAGTCACCATGTTATTGACATCGCTCATCACAGAGGGGTGAGCGGTGGCGTGCCTATCCTGTTCAAAGAAGAGCCAGAATGAGTTTTGAAATCAACAAAAAAAATACAGAAATATTGAGGTATGAATCCCATCAGCATCTCACCTTCAGCAACCCATAACCTTGCAAAATGGCAAGGGAAGAACAGAGTGCACCAAAAAACCTTCCTGCGGACTCTTGTTCTTTCAACAATTTCTTTAAAATCCTCGACTTCTGAAGCCGTTCATCCGCAGAAACTCCTCCCTAGATAATAATGAGCCAAATGAGGCGCTATTTTGAAGGACGATGATCAGGGGTGCCAATAACTCAAGCTGAGTAAATTCGAGTTACATTGAGCTAAGGATAAGGACTCTATTTTTTTTACTTCGTGCTAAAAAGTTTAAAAAGTTATTGTTTGGGGAGCACAAAAAACAAATATTTAATACTATTTTATATTTTTAATAATATAAAATAAAATTAATATTTTAAGCATCAGATATACAAAATCATCTCTGAATAAAAATAATATATATTATAGAATATCACAGAGCAAATACATTCTCACATGACATACTATATAGAGCAAAAAATGTCATCTTTCGAAAACAAAAGAAGCACAATACGTTATTCCTAAGACAATACGTTATTCCTAACCAAAATACATAATTGGGTATATCACAATTGATGTAACTGATTTCAAGGGAACATGATTCCCAACCAAAAAGAAACGAAAGAAGCACGATACAAAGTATATAAGTGTAAGATACCGGCAGGATGATTAAATCATATGTTGATTCAGCCGCATCACTTATCATCTTGTCAGCAACAATTTTTGTTCCGGTGGATGCCAAAATCTGCAAAGACTTTTCCACTGAAGCAACGATAACATTCACTTTTGCTCGTCGTAAAATATCTACAACAGTCACCACTTCAATTTCTTCAGAGCCATTAGCCACAGGAACAAGAACCTATGGCAGTTATCAGAAGCATAAGAATAAGTAATTGTATTAAGAAAAACAAGGATTATCTAGGATACGCTAGGTTCTGTGAACAACGTGTATCGAAAAGAAAAAGGAAGCTCTTACTTGAGGAGTGTGATCAAGAGCCCACGAAACATCATTAAATTCTTCTTTTTTCAGATCATCAACATCAGCGCTTAACAACTACACAAATTAAATGTTTTCAAAAAAAATCTGAAACATAATGTGGAACATTTAGGGTGTGCGTACAATTCATTAGCACAAACCATGTGTCCTCTCAAATGTAGGTAAAATCAAAACACATCAAATGTAAGAAGCTCTTTCTTACCATCAAGTCAGAAATATCCATGGCCACCGACTTGCCAAAGAGCTGCTCCACCAATGATATAGAAAAATCAAAGCAAGTGCCTGGGCCTCGACTAGTAGTTAGCTCTCCAGAAACCTGAACTTTTGATTTAACGGCCCAAAAAGTGGGAAGCTTGTCCATAAAGGCAGGATGACAAGTCGTCTTGCAGGATAAACTACGATCAAATTAGCCAACAGAGTAATAACATATATCACAAGAAAAAAAATCATTAAACTACAAATGTAGCACAGAATGCAAGTACCTGCTTTCTCTTGAGCAGTCCCCAAGGCAAAAGTGCAACAGCTGGAGCAGCACATATCGCACCGTACAATCGTTTATTTTCAGCATGCTTGCTTGTTATATCTTGAAGAATTTTGCAATCTCTTAGACGAGCAGAGCCTGGCATACCTCCCTACTTGGCGTATAAGGCCAATGTAGGTTGATGCAAACGTCAGTTAAGGTGTATGTTCGCTAACTAATGTACATATAAATACGACTAAAAAACCACACTAGCAATTGGAAAGAGAAAAACAAAGACTCGTAGCTGTGGTTTAGAATAGTTCAAAACCGACCGGTAGTGCAACAAGATCAAAAATCTCATCAGAACAGGAAGATATGAATGTGTCAGCTACAAGCCTGGTGCCTCCAGACGCCTCAACCTCCAGTTGCTCCTCCACTGATGCCAATGTTACCTCTGCACCTGCGCGACGAAGAATACCAATCATTATCACTGCCTCCATTTCTTCTGTCCCGAACCCAATAGGCACCAGAATCTATAAATTGGAAAAAAAAAAAAACAAAGGGTGACCAGCAAATTATAACTTACTACTAACTGCAGGACGATCAGAATGTAGGGGCGAAAATAAATTTTATGCTAAAATGCCAGTTCCACATATGACACTGAAAATCTAGAAACCTCTTAAAATTTGAGGACAGACGAAAGAGAGAAAACAAAAGTCCAGGAAACTAAAAACAAATAACCAATTTATAAAGAAAAGAAACACACACACACATATATAAATCATGGACCTTTTTGCGAGGAATTGAAGATGAGGGAGCTGTATATGGAGTGAGGACTGGAGATGGGGATATACTTTTGTTGGGTTTTGAAGAGCGTTGTTTAAGGGCAGGTTTCTTCTGGGTTTTTGGGCTTTGGGTCACTGCGTGTATTGAGAAGGGTGTGTAGAGGAAAGTGGCGTCAGAAATGACCGCCGCAGGCTTGGCGGTGGTAAGTGGGAACGCCGGCGATAGAGAATTCATTATCTTCCGTGGCTTTGCTTACTTGCCCGGACAACCAAATCCTGAAGGAAAAATATCCAATAAACAAAAGCTTGAAGTGGCAATATGGTTCAATCCAAATGGAAATGATATTTGGAATTGTAATTAAATAAAACCATAAAAACACCAATATCCATAAAGCGCCCGTGGCCTAATGGATAAGGCGTCTGACTTCTAATCAGGCGATTGTGGGTTCGAGTCCCACCGGGCGTGTTTGGTTCACTTTTTGGTTAAACTTTTTGCGAACCGCTACTATTTAATGGACCTTATCTTGAGGTAAAAGGACGGCCCAAAAATCATGCTAATTTCTTCTTTTTTTTTTCTAAAAACAAATTTTTTTCCGGTAAAGTGAAAAAATAATGTTGTTTAAAAACAATCTATTCCATATTTGTATTAGTAGGTCTCTTGTGAGACGATCTCACGAATTTTTATCTGTGAAATGTGTCAACTTTACCGATATTTACAATAAAAAACAATATTCTTAGCAAAAAAATTAATAGTTTTTCATAGATAACCTAAATAAGATATATGTCTCACAAAATACGACCCATAAAATCGTCTCACATAAATTTTTGTCATTTATAATTATATTTTATGAGACATATCTACTATCCATAAAATCGTCGCCCATAAGTTTCTGTCATTTATAGTTGTATCATACAAAATGATTATCTTATTTTGCACAAACGGCTCCCTTCGTCATCAATGCCGCAGCCGTCGTGCTGCCAACACCCATGTTCTGTCGACTGTCGCCACTATTTTTGCAAGTTCTATGATCCCTCTTTGATGACATGTTCGCTGCGACTGATGAATTTTTACCCATTTTATAATGCTATGATGATTTTTTCTACTTTAAGTATGCTTTAACTTAATCGAATGTTGTATGTAATATGTAAATTTGTAGTCATGTTTCTTTCTCTCTTTTTGTTTTAATTTTCTCAAGTCTGCAAACACCATACCTTCTCCATCATATATGCTTCTTGAAACCACTGACATTGGGGAGGGGGAGCATACATGAGAACATGATGTTTTGAAAAGTTCAATATCAATTCTTGGTTACTGATTAAAAGTACTTGGATAATTATTTACTCCAGTCAAAACACCTGCCATAGGATGCAAAATCCATTCCTTTTAAGGCATTCAGGATTCTCACAAAGTTATTGGATTCGGGAAACACAGCAAGCTTCAGACAAATCGATTATTATAAGTGAGATATCGGATTCTAGAACTGGAAATCTCGTGTCTGTGACAAGGATCAGTGACTATGTATTATCAGATGAGCTGGTGAGCATGGCTCTAGCCATGGTTGCAGAAGATAAAAAAATCAATCTGGTACTTGAAGAACTATTTGCTGAGGAGGTATGCTTATCACCAATCAAGCTTTCGGAGGTTTCCTTCAGTAATAACATTATATGTAGTAGGGCAGTGTAAAAATTGAGACTGATAGAGGGAGACTGATTAAGGCTGGTATCCTAATTTTTGTTTTCCTGTTTCGTGTGAAGTTTTATTCCTGTTAGATTTTACCTAGTTGTCCTTCTCAACTAGCTTCCTCCAGTTTGTCACTGTTGGAATAAGGTGTCTCAAAGTTGGGAGAATGGGAAGAAGTGAAGGAGAGTTTATTTTGTTGGTCACAAGATAGACCGAGCAGTTGATCAGGACTAGCTGGAAACGGTTGAAGTCAGTTGACGACAACAGAGTGACATGAGCAATCGGTAATATATATATATATATGTGTGTGTGTGAATGACTCCAGGAAAGGCTTAATATCAATAAACAAGAAATCCAGTCTTCGAATGTGGACTTGATTAGGCGATGAAAGGAGGGAGATTCGTTTGTAGAGATTTACGAGAAAGACTAAATCCGCAAATCCCGGACTATCATGAGGTAGAAAGGAATAGAGATTACGAGAGGCAGAAACCCGAGAGTCTTGGAGAGAGATCAAGGAGATTAGTCTTGGTTGTAAATCTTTGACTGTTATTCATATCTCTGTAATTGTAAAACTTTATGGTGATTGAATACAAGAGTTGACCATTCCTTCCGTGGACGTAGGTGGCCACGTAACTCCTTGTGCAAATTTTACTGTCTTGAATTTCTTATCTGCGTGCTGCTGTTGTATGATTCCAATTGTGACCATCAAGAGCAATCGTAAATACAATATTAACTTGAATCCTAACACTCACTGACTGCAGTGCTTTTTATATATATAGCTTTTTTCTTTATCATTGTGAAAGCTCATAAATTGTTTTTAATTGTTGGGGAAACTGGATGTTATGAAGCGGCTCTCTTGGATATGGTTTCATTTTCAAGTGAAACCATCTTTATTTTGATGTCCTTAGGAAATGGACTATGCTTAGCAAGTCAAAGAATTTGAAATCAACTCAAATCCGTCGATCAAGGAATATATGGAAATATATATTGGTGGAGTACTCACTTGCCGAAATTTGACACATCTGTTCCTGACTCTTCAGGGAAATAAGACGTTTATAAAACCTGCAGAATGCTATCTTTATGACCAGGGAGAGCTTTGTTTCTACGAAATAACGATCAGGAGCCGCCAACGTGAAGAAGTAATTGGGTATCGTCTCGCAACAGCAGAGCATGCTGTGATCAACCATCTGGGCAAATCGACGAAGTGCCTATCCTCAAAATGTCGGGACTACGAAGTTTGCTCAATATTATGCTGCATGACAACAAAGTTGGGAGCAGCACCGTCACATCGAGCAGCAACTACAATGATAATCAAATTAATTATATTCCAGAAAGATGGAGGGAACGTGGAATGTTGCGAGAGGCGTTTGCACTTAGATTTTATGCTCATAAATACTAAAACATAACAATCATCCGAATCTATTTCTGGCTGTTTTGTTGTTCTGTATGTTAACTGCAGTTCAAAAATTAAATAGAAGAACTTGAAATGTTTAAATAAAACCAAACATTAGCAAGTTAAGTCATTTGTTACCCCTCTTACTCTCTCTTTGTCTGAAATTTAATGTTTTCAAAATGATAGTACGATCACCAGGTTTCTTAAGATGGGGGTTTATTTAATTTGTTTCCAGCTTTTATTCTCAAACCAATAAATTGATAATTGAATAAATTATGCAATCAAATTAAAATTTCAAGTACTCGAAACTAACATCATTCTCTTGCAACCTTGTAAAAACCTATATTCGGTTTGAAAGATAGTTGTGTACAGAGACTTGACAGCACATAAATCACAAATCCAGAATGGACAAAATTAAAAACAGAAAAAATTCGACATCTTTATGTACAATACAATGTTGTTGATATACGTCTTTCAAACTAACACTCAAGTACGTTACATTTTACAACGAGAGCTAAAAACCGTTCAATATACAAGTAAACATCACGTCAAACTATAACACAGCAAGAACTCAACATCCTCACTATTTATTCCCACGGAGAATTTGGCAAAAAGTCTGTTCAAGTATCCCCACCCCTAGTGTTTTCCCATGCCTTCATCTCATTGTAGCCGTGCCGCGGACTCAAAACAAACGGGTTCAAAACGACATTCTGCCTTGAAGCCGAGTAGTAATTTTGAGGGACAGGGTCCACTTGGTAATTCACCCCCTCAACTCGGCTGACAGACCTCACAGACATGAGGCTTTCGGGCCCAACACTTCTGTTGAAATCAATAGGTGGCTTGGGAGATTGGTAGGCAGGACAGTGTGGCTGCCTATAACTCTGATAATATTGGTGAGGAATTTGATGAACATAATAATGGCTTGTTTGTTGTGGAGAATTTAAGCTGCATATGTTAGGCATACTGCAAACTTTGTGCATATTGGTACGGATGCTTTTGTGGTTTCCATGAAGCATGGCTTCGCTGTTTATGGTTTCTGTGGTGCAGCTATCTGGTGACCTTGGGGAAGAGCATGCCGAGGAAACTAAAGAGTCACGTTGGACGGAATTGATAGTTTGGAGTTGTTTCGTGCTGAATGGAGTAGAGGGGATTATGCCATTGATGGCATCAATATACCGTTGCTCAAGACCGTGAGGATCTACATAGCCCACATTGTTCTCCAACGAAAAGGGATTTGCAGGGAATAGGAATGACCGAAGTTTTGGAGCTCCGGCAGTTTCATAGTTGGTAGCTTCATCCATCATGTGGCGTAGATCTTCTTCAGATCTCACCGAGACCAAGGAATCAAGTTCCTCAAACAAGACTTGGTACTTAAGGATCATTTCTCCGTCGATTAGATAAGTGAGCTTCTTCTTAAGTTCTGTAAATAATGAAAACCACTCATTGTGAGAACATTTAAAGCCAGGACTGGATGAAAATCAAAACATTTTTCTTTTCTTTCCTTTCCAAGATTCAGCATCTTCTTTCTCACTAGGTCTACTAATAGTATTCGCCATTGCAAATCATGCCTCAACTCTAAATTGATCTTGCCACTGCCATCTGCCACCAACTCCACCACCACAGAAAAGTTTTGCAATCCAAACCATATAAGTAACATGAATAACGAGATGAATAGAAAATAATGGCTACAATGCATAACAAAAACATGCAAGAATTTTTAGAAACTATCTCATCTGCCGTATAAATTATAAATCAGATAAAAGATAATTGATGACTGTGAAATCGAAGTCTTCTCTTCCGTAAATGGAGAAAGCCAAGAGTGGTGACCAATTACTTCATACTGCATTCCGTATAGTTAAGGTTCATTAAAGCTGTGCCGTTTAGGGTTCATGTCAAAAATTCTCGAGGAAATACAGAGTGTTCCAAAACTTTAACTTCCCAACACAAGGAAAATCGTGAGAATTGTGATTTTCCAGATAAAAAGATATGAACATATAGCGAATGAAATGCAGAACCTTGGAAAGGAATGTCCCGAGGAACAGAAATGACACGGGTTTCGCCGCCAACATACTTGAGGTGGCGGTCGGCGGGGCGGGGAAGGATCTTTCCGCCGTGACTGCACAAGAACTTGACACGGTTCTTAGACGAATTGGGGGCTGAATTGGGCGCCGAACCCGAAGCAGGGCCAATATCAACAACTTCCTTCGACATTGCAATGAAACTTTGAGGGCTAAAAATCAATGGAGGAGAGAATTTCCAGAGAGAAGAGGATGAGACCGGAAGAGTTCGTTGGTATTCTATAAGCACCATAATTTTATATTTATTTAATCACTTATTATTATTTAATTACTTTTTGAAATATTTGATTAATAACATTATTAACAAATAATGTTATTTTATGTAATTATTTATCAAAATTAAAATTATTAAAATATGAGAGTAAAATCATAAATATTATGTGATGAACATATTTAATATATAAAAAATATTATAAAAACTATACAAAAAATTATTCTATTTGAGATAACTATTTGAGATAATACTCAAATAGTGATAACTATTTTTTGTGGTAAATTGACTTATTTATCATTGTATTTAATATATTGGATGAGTTGATTTGTTATGAAAAAAATAGAAAAAATTATTTATAAATCATATGTTATTTTATCTATCAAAATTTTTAGAGAATAAATAAATAAAATTTATGTTATTTATTAAATGGATAAATTTTGATTAATTTTTTTTAACTAAAAATAGTAATACCAAGACAAAAATTAAAATATTATTATTATAATACATTTACATTTATCTTTTTATGCAGCTGTGTTCTTTGTCCATGATCGTTGAGTTTTTTTATCTTTGAAATAATTTAATGAGAAACTGATTATATTAAAGTATTTTACTTCTAAATATGTTTTTATGGTCTCAAGATTAAAGTAAATTTAGAGTATGTCTTTTGTGAGATGGTCTCACGAATCTTTATATGTGAGACGGGTCAACCCTACCGATATCAACAATAACAAGTAATACTCTTAGGGGGCGTTTGGTTCATAGGATTAGGTGGGTTTATGATTGTTAAACCCACCTAGTCAAACGTTTGGTACAATTTTTATTTAACCAACTCAATCCCTCCTATAAATGATTAGGTTGTATAAAGTGTGATAAAATTATCACTCATCACCCCCTAAGATTATTTATACAACTCTTAATTCATCTTATTTTTCCAATTTTACCCTTCTCTAATATCCAAACTCACCGCCGCGACCGACCACCGCTGCCGCCAGCCGACCCCGCCGCCGACCGCCGCCTACTGCCGGACGACCGCCGGAATACCGCAGCCGCCGCCTACTGACGGCCGACCGCCGTCGTAGCCGGTCGGCCGACCACCGGCTCCACCGACCACCACACCGATGCCGCCGCCGCCGGAGTAAAGAAGGAAAAAAAAAGACAATTTTATCATTTCATCAAAAAATTCAAAATCATCCCACACTTAAAAAACATACCAAACATAATACAATTTTACATTATATATTACATTTCTATCAAAATCATTTTTTTTAATCATTTACATAATAATCATTAGTTTATTTTATCCTCCAAACCAAACGTAGCCTTAACATAAAATATAATATTTTTTCATGGATGACCTAAATAAGATATATGTCTCACAAAATACGATCCGTGATACCGTCTCACACAAATTTTTGTCTAAATTTAACACGATGTTTCCTTACACATTTGAAAAATTATCTTTTTTTAACGGCATAATTCATGAAAAACTGAGTTATCTGCTGTTAAATTTGTTTGGGAATCAGTTTTTTAGATTTACAAATATTAAAATGTAAATTTAATCCAATTTTTCTTTTTAACACTTGATATGATGTTTTCTCATTAATGCATTGAGTACATATATTTAATAGGGAAAATTGTGTGAGAGGTCGTATTTCAGGAGATAGGTCTCTTATTTATGTCCTCCATGAAAAAATATTACTTTTTATGTTAAGAATATTATTTTTTATTGTGAATATCGGTAGGTTAACTCGTCTCACAACTAAAGATTCGTGAGATCGTCTCAGAAGAGACCTATTCTATTTAATACGGTGCTTCTTCATTAATGCATTAAATACGTATCTTTAATATGGTGATTCATATACCATTTTTAGTAATAATGTTTAAGTGGGAAAATATGTATTATATTTTAGCAAATTTTTATATAAAAATAGATGATCAAGAACATGTGTTGAAATAGAAAACCGAATACTTTAGCATGTCTTGGAATATGTGAGAAGTTTGATAGGCAGAGACGGATGTATTCTAGGGCTGTACTGGGCTGTAGCTCAACCCATTTTTTTTTTTTAATAATTTAGCGTCGTCGCTAATATTTGCGACGGTTTACCGATGTAGATCGGCGACGGTTTTAATTACACCGTCGCTACTAGAGACGGTTTATTCAAACAGTCGCTAATAACAGTCGCTATTAGTACAGCTCATACCAGTCGCTATCATTACCACTTTGATGTTTTTAATGCAGCAATAGATTTCATTTTGATGGAGTTAAATACTCGGTTCAATGAGTCATCGGTGGAACTTATTTCTCTTAGTACAGCTTTAGATCCTAAAAATTCATTTGACTCATTTAACAGTGATGATATTTGCAAGCTTGCGAAGAAGTTTTATCCTGGAGATTTCACAGATCAAGAAATTGTTGCTTTGGAGTATGAATTGATACATTATAAACTTGATGTGATGTAGAATTTAAAGGTTTCTATACTTGATGAGTTGTGTCAGCAATTGACCGAGAGTGGACGGTCAAGTGTTTATGTTATGTTGACTAGATTGATTCATCTTGTTTTGAAATTACCTGTGTCTACTGCCACTACTAAGCGGGCTTTTTCAGCAATAAAGCATGTGAAGACGGCACTTCGCAATAAAATGGAGGATGACTTTCTTGCCGATTGTTTGACACTCTATATTGAACGAGATTTAGCTAAACATATTGATGTAAATTCTATTATTGATGAATTTTATGTTTTAAAATCTCGTAGGACACAACTTCGTTGAACGATATAATGTAATTTTTTTTTAATAATATATAACTTATCATATTGAGTTCAAGCCCCCCCACCCCCCCAACTTTTATTCCTAGATCCGTCCCTGTTGATAGGATCCACGTAATAAATGTTCAAGTTATATTTTGTTTGAATAGAGCGTTTGATATTAGAACAAAAAATATAGTTGTAAATCAATGTACATTTTTATTTTTTTTATATTTGTGACAGCAAAGAATGCATCTATTTGTGTGCTAATGGATCAGATTGTTAGGTCAATCCAAGTAATACTCTCACTCATGCATACTTAACTCAATATTCTCCTCCCTGGAAGTATATAAATATGTTTTTGGATAGACTTGAACTTATGATCTCGCTCTGACATCAATATTTAGAATCAAGTATTTATCACTAGGCCAAAAGTTTAACTTTTAGGCTTTATCCAATGATCAATTTTATTTCTTTGTACTTGTGGAAGCACAAAATATACCTACTTATGTGATAATAGGTCGGGCTGTTAGGCTCATAAGTCCGAGAAGGTGTTTGTATATCTGCTGATCATGTCTCATATCCCTTATAGATCAGTCTTATCATTTTTCATCATCGGTCTTGTTCTCAACAAAGATAGTATTACCCGTCAATATTTGGTGTCATTTTTTTACGATTCATATAGTCAATCAAATCAAGCGACACAACACACCAATAGCTTGACGTGCAAGAACTTTTCAAGAAGTCGCGAATCATATTATTACTTTCACTCATACACACTTATTCTAACATATTTATTTGAAACATAAATATACAATTTGAATTAATTAAACGTTAAGGTTTTTAAAATAAATTTTTTTCTATTTATGAAGCAAAATATTTATACATGTTTTTTAGTTGAATTTTAATGTCCTTAAATCTTTAAATATCTCTAAGCCTTAAAAATATATATTAAATGTTAAGACTTATGAAAATATATTTTAATCAATTTTCAAATAAATTTTCTATACTCGTTTTTTTTATTTAATTTGGTATTGATCTAAATTTATATTTATGCACACTTTTCTATTAAGTTGGCGTATTTGTAAACTTTAATCGAGTTTCCAGATATTAACCAGTTGGCTGCAACATTTGTCGTTATAATAACCGTAATTTGAAACTTTAATTTTTCTTGTATGTCTAAAAGTTTTAATGATATATTACAATCCCACAATTATGTGTTTAAACTTTTCTCAGTAATTCATTAATAATTAGCTATATTTGTCTCAACATGTATGTGTTTAAAAATCTTCAATATGAAAATCATCTTTCAACTCAATCAGATATCTTAACTGTTTCAAAATTTTCAACATAAACATATTCTTTAATTCAATTGAACACCTAATTTAATCACAAATAAAGTGCTTTCTTTATAGTTTTCATTAAAATCAACACACGATGTTTGATTTCCACTAAAATGTAATAAACTCACATGATAATTGTAATGTCCGGAAATTAATCCTAGTAATCTGTAATTATTGATTTATAATTTGATATGATTATGAGATAATTAATCGGGACACGAAATAAGATTACATGTGAAAAAGTATGTGCGAGGACGGTACCATTCGCGCACATGCGCGACAAGATGGGCGCACATGCGCGAAAGGGACAGAGAGTCTCGTGCATATGCGCGACGTGATGGCGTGCATATGCACGAGCTGTGCAGGCCGAGTCCAGAGAACCTCGCGCATATGCGCGAAAGTGAGACACGCATATGCGCGAGTTGCCGAGAAAGTCACATGCTGCAACAGTAGGTCTCGCGCATATGCGCAAGGTTAAGACGCGCATATGCACGAGACATGCAGAAGGGAAAATCGACATTTGGCCTATTGTGCAACGTAGTTATATATATATATATATATATATATATATATATATATATATATATATATATATATATATATACATGCTACAACTGGACGTAAGTTTTGCTACGTTTTGATATGTTTTAAAATTATGGTATTGTCGGAATTGAATGGAATTCATATATGATGTTCTTGACATGTTAAACATCATAGAATCGAAGTCAGATGAAGAAACGAACTGGTTATGAAATTGTTATGATTTTCTGATCATATTGATTTGAAATCAGACAGATTTGGATTATGAATGAATTACAACTTGTATCGGATATGAGTTATGATTTGTAATTGATGTCTGTTGATATGGTATTGACGGGGATACTGAGATTGTGCCATTATGCCGTGATTTGAATTAAAACCGGATTAATCAGATGCAGTGTTGAACTGGGAATGGAATATTGATATTATGATTCTCAATATGTCGTTTCAGATTTACATAGACATTCTTGAGTTCAGAATTAATAGTGCTTCAGACCGAGACTACAAACGAAAGGTATAAGTCAATGTGGTATTGGGAGATCGACTTGAGTCGGTTTGGACTTGAGTTTCCCTAAATCACATACTATTTGTTATTATTTGCATTGACTTGATTTGATATGCTTGTTCTATGGATTTATAGAGAGCATGTGTTAGACGAGTCTCGACGAGTGATCTTGTGACAGAAGTGCCTGATAGTGGCGGGATCGCCACGGGCACATTGCACTATGTCACAAGATAGTATAGGAATCTTGGGACAGATGTGCCTGATAGTGGTGGGATCGCCACAGACACATTGCACAATGTCACAAGATAGGATATTGGCGACAGGGCCACAGTCCATGATGGTTAGGTCAGGACACTAGATGTTTGGTTATATCGACGTTGATAGAACTGGAGTATTTTCTATTACTGTTGGTCGATATAGGAATACCAGCATCTGGAAACCGGGATCTCTGGACTAGGATTGAGTATAGTCTGAGTCGTGGAGTCACGAGCATTGTCGACAGTTTTATATTGATTATGTTTCAGAATTGGATACATATTGCTGTTACCTGCTCATGCTTTTATGTTTATCATTTGATTGCATGTTTCGTTGATTTATACTGGGTTTATATTCTCACCGGAATTATCTGGATGTTGTCTTGTTTGTATGTGTACATGACAACAGGTGGGACATGATCAGGGTCCAGAAGATGAGGAGAGATCGTGATAGAGTGGAGACTTCGACTTCGGACTTTGATGTATATAGGGTTTTGACACTTGATAAGTAGATGTTGAACCTTAGTTTGTACTGAATTGTATACGGTACAGGACTTGTACTTTATTTTATACTGAGTTGTATATTAGTTTGATTTCACTACATTCCGCATTAAAAAGAAAAAATTTTATGACCCTAATTACTTGATTAGTAAACTGATCATGATGATGATTAAGAATTGATTAGCGTCTGGGTCTCCACAATAATGAAGTTGAAGTATTGAAAGAAGGCAAAAACTTGTGTGAGACGGTCTTATGGATCGTATCTTGTGAGACAGATATCTTATTTGGGTCATCCATGAAAAAATATTATTTTTTATTGTGAATATCGATAGGATTGACCCGTCTCACAGATAAAGATTCGTGAGACCGTCTTACAAGAGATCTACTCTAGGAAAAAATAATGTTCATAGTGGATGATATATTCTCGCTCAAATATGACATCCATATACGACAATTGAGGAAAAACTCTCGGAAAATTCCTAATCTAGTATTTTGTGACTCTTCCAACTCTCTCTCATTTTTTTCCTATTTTTGTACCACCATTTTCCACGTATTAAAAAATTTGTTTATATGTCAACTAAAATAATGTGAATGTATCATATTATGCATACAAAAATTGTAGTGCCCTTATCCATGGAATAATAAAATTTAATAAATCATAATCAAAGTAATCAAATATTTAATCCATAATAAGCGGAAATCATAAAACCAGCTGGAATCACATAAACCATAATATCTCAGGGATACAAGCGGTAAACCTTAATAATGCAATCATATCGAATTTTTGGAGTAAGCCTGAAAACAACTGCTGAAAAACAATGGGTAACCTCCCCTAGTAGGACCAGTCTCCAGTAGTCACTGTCCGATTGTCCCGGTTTGTCCAACCTGTGTTAGTTGTCTCACATCGATGGTATTTAATACCTGAGAGTTGTATATATGGTCTTGAGCAATCATCCCCCCTTGAGCTAGCTTTTTGGATTGAGTTAGGTCCAAGTTCCATTCTTAACATGGTATCAGAGCTCAAGTTTTACCGTTATGTGTTGGACCACCCGTTCAATCCATAATTGGGTCATTTGTAAACTCCACGCTCCAGATGTTCATTCCTGGGCGTGAGAGGATGTGTTTGCCCATAGTTGGGACACCCGTTCTGCTCATAATTGGATCATTTGTAAACTCCACGCTCCCGATGTTCATTCTTGGACGTGAGAGTGGTGTGTTTGCCCATAGTTTGGACACTCATTCTGCCCATAATTGGGTCATTTGTAAACTTCACACTCCAGATGTTCATTCCTGGGCGTGAGGGGAGTGTGTTAGTTGTCCCTCATCGGTGGTATTTAATACCCGGGAGTTGTATATATGGTCTTGGGCAATCCTCCCTCCTTCAGCTAGCTTTTGGGGTTGAGTTAGGTCCAAGTTCCAATCTTAACAACCTGAGATTTATCATGTGGGAATAGGGTGTCCAAGATAAAAGCAAGGACGTGAGCTACCTAATCGCCCAGTATATAATGTATGAGTATATAAACTTATATGTACATGCATAAATCATGAACTGATTATTAGTGATTAAATTGAAAACTCACGCTCGATCTGTGTGAGTGTGTAGATCGTTGGTCCGTCGAGCTAGTTGGTATCGCCCACACTCATGTTAAAATCTTGGACATTCAATATCTGGGGTAATCGTAGCACATTGTTCAGTAGTGTCAGTTGGTGTCTCACGATATTCGATCGTTCAAGGAATATGGTTGAACGACCTTTTATAGAACAAGATTTCTCAAAGAATAAACTGGCTCAACATAATATGTGAATTCCACGTATATCCTGAGAAATTAGCTATATTTGGTCCGTAGTCAGCCTTTTGGAGACAGCTTCGTAACTCGATCCTCGTGCTACAGACCACTCTTGAAAAGGCCTGGAATAACACTAGAATCGAGAGGAAAACTATAATTGGTGTGCCTTGAAACAAAATCCGAGTGGCCTATTTATAGACCGAGTTCGGAAGCTTCGAACCGGCTTCTTCCTTACATGTCATGCTCACCTTGACACCTCATCAGACGATAGAGATCAGAAGATCCGATCTTGGTTTGGAAGGTCCGAACTCTTACATGTCGATGTTCATCGGACATGTTACTTCTTTGTCGGCTGCATGGATTCGGATGCTCCAAACTCACACTTCAGAAGATTCGAACTGGTCTTCGGCGATTCCGAACCGGCTACTGAATAATTACTTCACTTGCTTAAGTAATGACACTTAATTATATTTAAATCATACTTTATCAATAACTTAAATTGAGTCGTTACAAACAGAAAATCAAATAATTTAATGATATTATTTAATATTGCATTAACTTATCCTTATTCATGAAAAATATTTTTTAAACTCAATTTATATTTCTTTTTTGAAAAATAAATAATATTTATACCCAATAACTTTCGTAAATGAAAAACAACTTACATGTAAATTAATGATAATTCACATACTTCAATAATAATCAAATTCTCAATCTCATGACTAGCTACATAAATCAACATAAGATTATTGATCATAGATAGAAGGCAAAACTATAATTCGTCACTTATTATAATTTCGATATCAAATTTAATCAATCAAACTAAATACATTATTATTTATCGGTATCATCCAATATTCTATAAAATTATTTTAGTAGTCTAAATATAATTTTATTCACATGTATTATCGTCCACCAAGTAATAGTAACCTAAATCTAAATATTTTATAAAACAAATAATTGATTTTGGTTTAGTAAGCGGCTCAACTTCCATTCAAATAGAATGATTAACTAATTATCTAAGTATATAACAGATTTAAGTTTTGTTTGGTTTGGTTGGATACATGTCTGTTTTCACTTAAAAAGAGAAGATATTTTCTCATTCATTCGAATTAAGATGGTAAAAAATAATTTATATAATGTGTGTGTGTGTGTATCGGCCTCAAGATTCTGAACTTTATCCCATGCCATGAGAGGAAATCAAAATCTAGACTTTTCAAATCATCAAATAAATTCGCAAATAAAGAAACTGGCAATTTAGAGAAAATATATATCCTCCACTACACACTCTTGCAACAATACGAACATGAACTAAGTTTTAGAAACGAGAAAATAAACTACTCATCTTTGTTCTCCTCAACAGCAATGCCATTATCTGTTTCTGCTTTCACTACTTCATCTACCCTTCGCACATTTTCATCAACACCAAGCACATCATCCATCATATCATCCTCCGCAGCATTGATATCTTCCACATCGTCCTCATCTTCGTTGTTGCTTTGTCCAGGGATCTTTCTAGTTTTAGGCCCGTGCTCAAGCTGATGGGTCTCAAGTTCTTTGTCCATTGTTTCTTGTAAGTTTGTCGCTTCGTTGTTTGCTGTCCAAACTCTTCGTCCATTTTGCCACCTTTCCAGACCATTTTCCACATTCGCAATGTACTTTTCTGCCATCTCCTTCTGATACTGTGATAGCTCACTTCTCCTAGCAGACTTCCATTCTTGAAACATCTGATGACAAAAATAAAGGAATTGCTAAATGGAAAATTTATTCTAGCAATGCACAGAAGCACGTTTATTTAATTATAAATAAAAAAACGAGAAAAGGATGGGTTTCAGTACTGAATAGCCCATCTACAGCTTAAATATTAATCTTACTGCAGAATGCTTTCAAGCAATCAAGTGGTAGCAGGAGTAAGTCAAAAGAAAAAACTCACCTGTTCTTTTTGGTGCTCAAGCAAAGCTTCATCACGATCCTCCAGAGGCTTGGCAAACATGTAATAGATTGGAGGCTCTGTCTTTGTCCTGGAAGATCACAAGGCAAGAAAATAGAAGAAATGTGTCATACTCAAAGACAATAAAAATTCATTAGAGCATCTTAACTCCTGTGCAGCAAGAAACCCGGGTCATTTAACTGCTTCAAGGTTCTGCATATGAATGGACACTTATCTTTTGTGTCAATAAAATTGTGAATATGTCCACTTTTGGACCAAAATTAATAATAACCTGCAGCATGTAGAAAATAATAGAATCAGCGGGTTGGTCATGCTAAAGGATATTCAAGCTATTACCACATAAAATGAGGGCACCTTATGAAATTTCCAAGTTTTTTGTGATGCTCACTCCATCGAAGAAACAGCAATTCCAATTTCTTTTCCTCTGCCTTC
The DNA here is from genome assembly GCF_022965805.1 of Primulina eburnea. Lineage (NCBI taxonomy): Eukaryota > Viridiplantae > Streptophyta > Magnoliopsida > Lamiales > Gesneriaceae > Primulina > Primulina eburnea. The sequence goes on from NC_133103.1 coordinate 15,952,809, forward strand.
GCAGCTACACGCGCTCTGAGAGTCTGAAAATTACACAGGCAATAGAGAAAATAATTCAGAAAGCTGCTATTTTGCATACAGCAGAGAGAATAACATAACATTTCAGTATATAGACATAATAGATCAATATTAACATCGAACCAGATCCCTTTTCCGCTTTTCTGCAATCTGCTCACGCTCTTGCTGCCTCAGCTTTTCACTTTCTTCACGTGCTCGTTGTTCAGCCTATATAAACACGTGATATTTCAGGTTAACTGACGTGGAAAGAATATTATCTTTAACCTTTAAATTATAAAAAGTACATAAATCTCTAAGTTCGACTTTTATGGTTACAAGCCAGGCCAAACATGGAGAACAAGGAAAAGGAAGAAAAGAGCACTTCGGATTTCACGAAAATTTCTTCTGGCACACATATGTATATATGTGTTTGTCAATGCATGTGCGTGGACACACACAGACCCTATATAGGATTAGTTCATCATAATATGTTTTAACTTAGATCCTTACAACTTCAGGATGCCAAATCCAAGTTCACAATGACTATGCCGACATACACAAATCAAAGTTTCATGGAAGCTTTTAGAGCCACATTGTCGACCAGCATGATAGTCCAAGACAGCTAATTTCTCTCACCCGACGCTTATGATACACTAGCCCCCTGTGTTAATTTTGTTTACTTCTCAAACGGAAAAAGACAAGGTACTCACCCTTTTCAAAGAATCAGACCTCCGCATGTAGGCTTCCGTACCCGAAAGTTGTTTGTCTTCTTTCCTGAACCTCTGAAAGAGGGCAAACAACAGTAAATGTCCATACCCCATTTATCAATCTTTGCACTAGGGAAAAAAAAGAATCTCGATACCATTTACTAAGAGTAGCACCTTTATTAGGCAATAAGCCAACAATACACATCTCATTCGCATTATGAGCAGAAATAAATTTAAACCTTTAACAAAGAATTCAATGATCAACATGCTTATTTGTGATATTTGGCTGGACTAAATAAAAAAAAAAAGATAAGTAGATTTGAGAGAATAGAACTAAACCACCCAAAAATGTTAGATAGTACAGCACATTGAAAATAAAAATAAAAAAAAAAGTTATAAGAACTAGAAGTGAGCATACCTCCAAAGTCCCCAGTAGCTGACCCAGCATCCTCTTATTCCTGCTAATCAAACTAGGATCCTCGTCTTTAGGCAATACCCTTGGTACATGCTCTGCCGGAGGGATTTCAAAGTCCTATATACACCAAGTACAGAACAGAAGAAAACAAAGTAAATCCAGTAGTCACCAGGACTTCAACACAGCATTAGCTGGATTAAAAAACTCAAATTCTTGTACCAGTTTAGAGGGCAAGGACCTCTTACTACCATCCCGCTGCGGCCAAAGGGATCTCTGACTCGCATTTGATTCATCAATTTCAACAGGTAAATCTTCCCTTTTTACATCCTTCGCAGCTTCAGAGCCATCATCAGCTATTTCCCCGTCCTCAAGCTTCAACAACCCAAATTATAAATAATTAATTTGAACTCAAAATTGTTTACAAGCATTGTCAGCGCCACAATGCTAAAAACAACACAAAGGGATTTTCACACCTTCACCACAGCAGAAGAAAGTCTCCTTTTTGCTGCTGGCTGGTCCTCCATTTCATTTCTCTCCGCCTAACAAATCAATTGACAACCGATTATTTATCTTTCTTTAGCATAAATCATAATAAGGGTCCAAAAAAAGCTAATAAACGAATTACGGGTCGAACAAAGCCACGCTGGCGACCGCCATTGGCTGTAAAATTGCGAGGACCGGAGCTCGCTAAACCACCGCGGCGAATCCCCCTAGGATCTCGGAGCCGCTCTGTAATCTGCGCAAAGAAAACGAGGTATCGTGGATTAATTCAAAAAATTGATGCAAAAAATATTTCCATAAAAATGAAATCAGGAGCTTCAGACAGTATTTTCGACGTATAAAGATATCAAACACGAAAATATACAAACAATTACAAGCAAAAATTTACTTCTCGTTGTTGGCGGTGGAGTTCGTCGATCTCTCTGCGGAGTTCTTCCTCTGTCTTTTCAATTACTACAGCGCTGCCCATTGCGTCAACAGTGAAGCAAAGGGGCGATGAGGGTAATGCGAGCTGCGGATGCAAAACCAAAAACCCTTGCGAAGAATTGAGAGAAAAAGAATAAAAAGATATATAGGATTATCCAAATTATTAATTTTTATTTACAAAAAAAAAAAACCATTACTTTTCTAATGCCCAAAGCTCAAATTTCTTTGATTTTGTTCATCAAAATAGCCACAATTTTATGTTTATATAAACAGATTTTGAGTTTTTTACAAGCTATTATTAAATTGCATTTAATTAAAAAGTTAAGAATAAATAATTATAAGTATGACAATATTGAATGAATGGTTGTGATCGGTTAATGAAGTGATCGTCAACAAGCCAACCTGTCTGTCAGTCATTTTTAAAAAAAAAAATTCATTTGAAATCAACGGCCGAGATTTACAAATTTTGTGGCCGTCGTAAATCGCAGTCGTTGTACAACAGTCACCCCGTAGGATTGGGTCGCCCGGACCGACTGGTCAACTGTTGTAATTTTTTTTGTTTGAAAAATTTTGTCAATAATGACAAAAAAAATTATAGCTTGTTCAATTTCAACCATTGCAGCGGAGCGAAATTTTAGTGTTGGATAAAATATATTGAATGAAATACGTTTCTAGCTTAAAGCCAAAAAAATTGGAAGTCCAATATTTGCTCAACAATTAGTCTAAAACCGTTAGCCAAATACAACATATTAAAAGTGATGAAGAAGGCAAAAATAAAACCGAGAGAACATTCGGAACAATGATGGGAGGAAATGTAAGTGAATGTGATTGAACATTATGGAATGTAATATATTTTTGTATAAGATGTTGAATTGAAATGTAATAGAATTTTTATTGCAGAAATACAATATATTTTTGTTATTGAGATATTGAAATATTTGATAATTTTTTTATAAGTTCAATTGTTTAAGCTTTTTTTATTTATATATTTTTATTCTTTAATATTTATTTAATTTTTTTTAATGTTGTCCCTATATAGAAACAGTGAGTATTGTTTTCATAATCATTGGTCTAATAATTAGTTGTAAAAGTTTAATCAATGATTCAACTAATGCATTTTGTGTATGTAAATAAATGAGCAACATGATGCTCAACAGTGATTCTAATTGGCATGCAATAATCATTGAAACTCTGGAAAGTAAATTCACCAGCATTGTTAAGTTTATTTTTCTTAATTGTATGATCTAAGAATTAAATTCACCGGTATTATCAATTAATATTGCAAATGTCATATTTCGAGTTGATAATAAACATACATGTGACCATCTGCTAGAGACATCGATCAATATCATAAAATATCTAAATGATCCACATGGTAGATGAATTGACCCACAAATATCATTCTGAATACGTTCAAAAAACATGGGTGATTCAGTTTGGATTTTAGCTGGTGATAGTCTTATAATAAATTTTTCAAGAGAACATAATTTGCATTGAAACTTATTATTTTGAAAGATCTTTTTGTCTTTCAGCGGATAACCATGTGTATTTTCTATAATTCTTAGCATCATTTTTGAACTAGTATGTCCTAATCGATTATGCCAATTGATTAATATTGAAGAATTATCAATTATCATGTTTGATTCAATTGGACTTATATGTGTATTGTGTATAATACAATCCAGTAGGGAGCATTGATAGTTTTTCAACTATGTATTTCTTTCTGATTTAAATGTGATAAGACATATATATTTCTCATTTCCTTCATTTATTGTCTGAGTATCATACCCATGAGAATACATGCCATTAAAACTCAACAAATTTCTTTTCGATTGTGGTTAATACAAATCATCATTTATCAAAAATTTGTACCATTAGGTAACAAAAAATATGATTTACCAAAACTTAATCAAGTCTACATGACCTGATATTATATTAACTAATGTTTTTGTTGGTTTTAGTTCCAAAAAATATCTTTTTACGGAGAATAATGTGTGTTGTACCACCATCAGATATGTAAATTTTCATGGGATTAGTTCCTTGTTTAGCTTTCTTCATAACATTTTCTTTATTTGAAATTTTAAAAAATATACAATGAAAAAAAATTAATGATAATACATATGTAATTTATTGACAAATATAAAACATATCATAATTATACAATAAAACGTTAGCATATGAGCATATAAAAATAAAATATTTTACATTTCTATTCCACCAATATATTGACTATTTTCAAGGAAATCATTCAGAAAATCCGCAACATCTAAATGAGTTGATCACTCAAACGGTGACTGTATTCAGTGAAGTTAGTCTCTTTTTCTTTTCCCTTTATTGATTATTTATAGAGTTTACAAAGGTACTTGGGGGCTCAACAAATACGAGATCAATGTCCTTGAGTGCCGCATCTAAAACAAGAACTTTCAAATTGTTTTTAGTGATTTTCATTAATACTCATGTTATCATGATGTCTTTTTAGTTGGTGGTTCGTGACGCCATTTTGAGATGAGTTATAGAAGTAACTATCTCGATTGTTTTTAAAACATCGATGACGACCACGATCACTTCCACCTCTACGATCACGACCTCAATTTCATCCTTGACCAAAACCTTGTCTTTGATGTTTGTTTCGAGATTTAAATTCATTTTTACTTACACTACAAGAAAAATACTATACGACAACGGATTTTATCCGTTGTCGTAGCCCTTTTAAAACTGTTGTTGAAGCCAGTGTTGTTAAATGTTCGCTCAAAGACAACAGTTAAAAACTGTTGTCGTCGCTACAATTGTCGTAGCTTCATTTTGCGACAGTTTTTTAAAACCGTCGCTAATGTTATTTGCGACGGTTTTAAAAATCGTCGCCAAATATAGTGGCGACGGAAAACAATATAAACCGTCGCTAAATGTAGCGAAAGTAAAAAACCGTAGCTATGTAGGGACGGTTTATAAATCCGTCGCTAATATTTTAGATAAAATAAAAAAAATTAAGAATTTAATAAATCTGTGTTGTAAATTTATACAATTTTGTAAAAGATAAAATATTTAAGTGTCGTGAAGTAATAAATCGTGTAAGAGATAAAAATTTTAATTGTTTTGATGTGGTAAAAAAATCGTGTAAAAGATAAAAATTTTAAGTATTGTAAATGGTAAAATTATATAAGAGACAAAAAATTTAAGTGTTGTGAAGTTGTAAAATCGTGTAAGTAAGAAAAATTTTAATTGTTGTGAAGTGAAGTTGAAGAAATTGAATGAAATTTGCATGTATTTTTAGAGATTGATGGAAAAAATGGAGGGAAGTTATGGGGGAACGAATTTTTTTGAAACTAGCGACGGTGTTCACTTAAACCGTCGCAAAAATTTAAATCGGCGACGGTTTAATTTTATTTGTCGCTAGATGTAGCGACGGTTTTATAAAACCGTTGTCTTTGAACCTAAAACCGTTGTCTTTTGCACGCAAAAGACAACAGTTTTTATAAAAGTTTTTTAACAACGGTTTTAACAAAAACCGTTGTTAAAAGTGTGTTGTTGTTTGGGGTTTTTCTTGTAGTGTTACAACATTTACTTCTGGAAATGTTGTTGATCCAGTGGGTAGAGACTGATGATTTCTCATGAGCAGCTCATTATTTTTTTCCGTTACAGGAAGACATACGATAAGTTCAGAATATCTCGCAAATCCACGTACTCTATATTGTTGTTGTAGAGTTATATTTGATGCGTGAAAATTGAAAAATGTTTTTTCAAGCATTTCTGATTCCGTAACCTCATGTCCACAAAATTTTAATTGCGAGATTATTCGATACATCACCGAGTTGTAATCACTAACTTTCTTAAAATTTTGGAATCTTAATGTATTTCATTCATCACGAGCAGTCATAAGTATTACTTCCTTTATATGTTCAAATATTTCCTTTAATCTTTTCCATAAAGTCATGAGATTTTCACATTTTAATCCTTCATCAGGATGTCGACGCAAAAACAATAGCTTTTGCTTTTTTCTTGTGATAATGAGATATCAATTTATTTAATAGTCTCATTCGGACCCAATGACTCAAGATGCATTTCTACATCGAGAGTCAATGACATATAATTTTTTCCTGTAATGTCGAGCGCAACAAATTCGAGCTTTGTCAAATTTGACATGATGATACTATAAAAATAAAAAAATATTTTGTTAGTTAAGTTCTAAATCTATTAATATGATAATACAACTTAACAGATAAATTATAAGTATACGATTATTAAAAATAAAGAAAAAAAACCGAGACAAATATTCCCCTATAAATACAAAACTAGTCAATGTAATAACCAAAATAATTTTGAAAAAAACCATCTTTTTCTTCTTCAAAAATTTTGATGAATACAATTTTTAGAGATGAAGAGTAAGTTTTGAGTGATTAAACGTATTTGTAAAATCATATTTATAAAGTAAAACTAGCCGTTTATGATCGTTACAAAATCTTAAAAAAAAAATAAATTTGTGTATGTGTAAATTTTATGGTAATAATATGATGTATATAATATTAATCATGTTTAAATAATTATGTATACATTCTTATAATGAGACGTAAGATGCTCTTTTTTATATAATATTGTGATATTATAAATAAATATATATATATATAATTATATAACACTATAAAAAATATAAACAATGAAATAAATTATAATGAGATGTCATAAACTTTTTTTATATAATAACATGATATTATTCAAATATATATATATATATATACAATAAATAAACAGTAACACAATAAAAATATATAAACATTGTAATAATATAATCACATCACGCTATTATAATGAGATTTCATAGACTCCTTTTATATAATAATATGATATTATATATTAAATATATATACAATAAAAATAAATCGACAAGAAAATAAATATTCTTACTTTTGAATATTATTACCTTTTTTTGTGTTTTAGAGCTTGCAAAAATATGGAGAACTTTCGAGTATCGTGCTGATAACATGTTAAAAGTAAAAATATACGGTAAAAAGTAAAAATTTCAAACTTACAAAATATATTAAACTACACACTTTATAAAATTTTCTCCACTTAATTGTATTTTTGTTCACAAATCGAAAAATATATTTATAGAATTTCTTTAAACATGATCCAAAAATAAATATATCATTAATATTATCAAATACTAATTTTCAATATTTATATCTTTTATTTTTATCGTTCGATAATTTCAATTCTTATTATCAACGCAACATTTAGGGAGGTGTATTCAATCTAAACTTTTAATGACTTTTAATGACTTTTAATGACTTTTTTTAAAAGGTGGACTTTTGTGGAGTTGATTGATTTTGATTGACTTTTATAGAATCTCATGGAATTGTAAAACAGATTTCATAGACTTTTATAGACTTTTTTTTTCAAGATTTTTGTAGACTTTTGTAAACTTTTGTAAACTTTTATAATTGTGATTTATTTTTTTATTAATTTCTTTTAAATAATTATTGGACATGTATAACCTATTAAATTTTAAATTTTTTTTATTTCATGAAAATGTAAATAAATTTTACTTATTTAAAGGTTAAATAAATTTAATTTGTGAAAAACGAAAAATGAACTATCCAATTTATTGAAATCAAAATTTCAATTCTTTATGTCAATTCAACATATTAATGAACAATATTTTTATAAGTTCGTAATAAAATTTTATTAAAATGAACAATTTATGAAATACAATAATCATAATGATTCAAGAAAAAAACAACAATTCATCTATTTTTACACATAAATATTGGCAATATAATAAATTCAAGATTGACCAATCATACCTTTGAATAGAAGAAATTTTTTTGAGAGAGAGAAATACCCTAGAGATGACTTGAGATAGAAGAGAGATAGCGTATTTTTCAAAAAAGAAAGTCCATCAAAATCTTTGGTATATGTGGAAGAATATTTTAGATTTTCTGCAACTGTACATAAGGCTTCAAGGTTTGTACATGAATAATAAAATAAGAATCCTTGAAAATCTATGGATTTTTTTGGATACCTCTTGACTTTTGTAGAGTTTTAAAAAGTCAAGTTTGAATACCACATGACTTTTTAAAACTCTACCAAAATCATGTTGAATACCACTAAACATATATAGAGTCATTAAAAATTTAGATTGAATACCTCTAGATTTTAAAATTCCATAAAAAATTTTTATTAATAAGAAATAAAATACAGTTGTAAACCTTGAAAAGCTTGTTTCAGAACGAACCCGAAGGCGTATGTATCATTCACTCCCCGGGGGTTCATTCCACGTATAGGTTCGAAAAGTAGGCGATTATATCCTGCAAAAGTCTCGCCCCGATCAATTTCGAGGAGCCAATGTACATACGTATACAATAACTAGAGCTGATCGGCAGACGGATGGCGGAGGAGGGATCGGAGAGGGATAATGGGGGTTTAGCTTCTATGGATTCCATGGAGTCGAGATGGGTGTATCAAGACGACGAGGAAGGGTCGGATGTCGATCATGAAGACGATTACGTCAACGGCGGCGGGGGTTTGCTGCAGCGGGATTCCGATGATGAGGATAATGCGGAGCAGAGATTGATTCGCACGGGACCTAGGATCGATTCGTTTGATGTTGAAGCCCTAGAAATTCCCGGCGCTCATAGGAATGAATTTGAGGTATTACTATAGATATTTCTCGAGTCTTCTAGAATATCTACTATATTTCAAAATGAGCGGAGCAGGGTCCTGGTTTTTGTCTATCTTTTTGTTACCGGCGTTGTGTCAGTGATAAACAACCTGGAAAGGAACACTGGCAAATAATTTATATATCATTTAAATAATATCATTGAAAAAAAATGAAGGCAATTAGGTATGGCGGATGTTGACATGAGGTATATCCAAAGTTAGAATCATCAAACGGCTCAAAGCTGACTGTAGCTGCTTCATCACAATGAGTTCGTATTTTTTTCATGTAGAGCTCAGTGAACAAGAAGTAGACGGCGTAATTAGCTGTGAATGGAAGTGGAAGTGGGCTTAGACACTATACGATATTTAGACAGCCTAAATGGTTGTGTTGAATTTGATGTTTTTCGTATATCTGACCGTGATACTGCCTTAACTGGCTGTAAAATTGTCATCTCCTTTTTTTTTTCTTGAATTTTTGGCATTAATAAGTTTTTGCGGGAAAATAACCATCACAGTTTTGCTAGTTCTGAATTTTCTCGCAACAGAGATGTCTATGGGTGTGCTTGTACTTCATTTTGAAATTTCAGTCGCAGGATTTCACCATGGGCATGAGAGTCATATTGGCCTTTCAGACACTTGGAGTTGTATTTGGTGATGTGGGAATTAGTCCATTATATACCTTCAGTGTGATGTTTAGCAAGGCTCCAGCCAAAGGGAATGAAGATGTTCTTGGTGCACTATCCTTAGTTTTGTACACCTTAATTTTGATTCCGCTGATTAAGTATGTTCTTATTGTTTTTTGGGCGAATGACGACGGTGAAGGTATACGGTTTCTGAGATTTTGCCTTTATGTATATGAAAATCTACATATCGGTTGGACACATGGCCAACATTATTTTCCCAATTGGTGCAGGTGGTACATTTGCTCTGTACTCCCTGATTTGTAGACATGCCAAAGTTAGTCTCTTGCCAAACCAACTTCCATCAGATGCTCGTATATCAAGCTTTAGACTTAAGGTTCCATCTGCTGAACTGGAGAGGTCTTTAAAAATAAAGGAAAGACTCGAAGCTTCTCTGACACTGAAAAGGCTTCTTTTGATGTTGGTGCTGGCTGGTACTTCTATGGTGATAGCTGACGGTGTTGTTACACCTGCAATGTCAGGTGCTTTTTAGCAGATCCATTTTGATAAGTTTTATTATTCCTGCTGGATTTCTTTGTTGTAGGCCAAGAAAGGATCCCTTTTGCAGTAAAAAATACTTTTTTTTTGCTTATCGAAGTTGGTAAAACATCAACAAATTTTTTTTGCAGTAATCTCTGCTGTTGACGGCTTAAAGATCGGAGTCTCATGGGTAAAGCAAGGTGATTGATCCACTCAACTACTGGGTCTCAGCTAAATCCGTAAATAATGTTCTTTTGTTTCTCTGTTGCTCAACTCTTTTGACATTTGTGAAAATTTGGAAAACCGAAAACTTGAACTTATTATGATCTTTTTTGCATCAAGCATATTCTTCTCATGATTGAATTCCCTGGTCAACTTAAGCTGACATGAGATTCAAAATACCGAGAACTACCATTCCCCAAAAGTAAGTAATTGGCCTTAGATAATCAATACTGGCTAAACATGCTGAGCTTATATATCACAAAATGATAAGTGTTGACCATAGCATTTACCAAACTGCCAGCATCTCCTCCTCCATACTTGATGGATGATATATTGCATGACTAGATACTGCAGTTGCATTGTTAAACGATTATTCCTTAATTCGAACAATAAGTCCATTTTTAGGCGCAAATTCAGTCTGCAATTTGTAGTCTAGCTGGCGATTGAGGCTTTCCTTTTTTGAATTGCAGATCATGTGGTGATGATATCGGTTGCATTTCTTATAATTTTGTTCAGTGTACAGAGGTATGGAACTAGTAAAGTTGGGATTGTAGTAGGCCCTGCATTATTCATATGGTTTTGTTCTCTTGGAGGCATTGGCATATACAACCTTGTGAAGTATGATACCAGGGTTCTGAGGGCATTTAATCCAATTCATATATATTATTTCTTCAAGCGCAATTCGACCAAGGCTTGGTATTCCCTAGGAGGCTGTCTTCTTTGTGCAACGGGTATGCTCTCTTGGAATCAGTTGACCGTTATTTTCTGCTTCAATCTAGTGTTCCCCTTGGAATGCAGCATGCTCTGTAATATAGTGTAGTTTGAAGTCCATTGCTTTAAATGGCAGATTCTACATTTCTATGATTTTTTCCTGCACATTCTTTTCTCTCTCTATATATTCATTTATGTTTTCACAATAACAGATTGGACCATATATTTCTTATTGTATTGCAGTTTGCATTTTAATGTGGATGATTTCAGTATAAGAAGTAATCTATATACCTATAAAAGTGTGGATGAAGGGCATTGTTTTTCAATTGTGCAATGACAAAATTAACCTTCTATACAAGTGTGGATGAAGGGCATTGTTTTCCAATTGTGCAATGACAAAATTAACTTTCTATACACACTTCAAGATTAAAATGTAACTCCTATATTAATTTTATTAAATAACTCATCTTTATACTACATTTAAATGTTTTATCCTTTTAATTCTCTCTACATGTTTTTCCAATGATTTTATTGTAATTTTGTAATTATATTTTTATTGTAATTTCTAATTAAGTAATAAATTATAGTAACACAAAAATATTGTTTTTAAGAGTTAGTCATAATGATTTTAAATTGATAATTATTTATCTTTAGTACGCTTTGCTTTTGTAGATTATGATTTATACATCGGTAAAATACATAATTTGGTTGATTTTTAGGTTATTATGATTTATATGTTGTGTTTGAATATATAATTTTTTAAAAAAATTTTGTTTCAGTTCATTTTGTTTTATATATTATGTTCATTACAATTTATTATATAACATAAAATCAACTGTTTGAATTTTTTAATCTGGGAAACAATTTTGAAAGTAAGTTATATAAGTTCTTATAAATCGTCTAATATGATAAGAAATTAAGTTCAGATAATTAACAAAATGATTCAAATTATTTTTTAAAAAATCATATTTTTTTAATTTTTATAATATAATTGAAATTACGTGCAACGCACGTGCATCATGCTAGTTTTTAAAAAAGGTGATAAAGGAAAGGCTTAAGTTGCATAGAAAGAAGTTTATGTGTGCTTCAGTTTCGTGACTTTATTAATCTCCTGAGAGCAGCTTATATTTGATAAATTCTCTATTCTATCTCTTTAATTTGTTCCAAAAGAGTTGTATGTATAAATTTTCAATTATCAAGCTATCACATTCAACTTATGTCCTCTTTAAAAGAATTGTCTTAGAATGTAGCCCATATTCATATGTCTAGATAACTTGGTTTCTGCCACCTCATTTGTGGTACAGTAGCATAAACCTCTCCCAATATGGGAGAGGCCTGGGTTTGATTCAAGGTGATAGCGAAAAAACCCCCGCCCCTGTGATGAAAAAGTTACCCGGTTTCTTAAAAATCATCAGTAATGTATTACTTTTGACTGCTATCTATAGCTCATATATTTGTTGTTACAAAATAGTGCCTGATTAATTTCTGATGATCAGTTTTACGACTCAGGTTCTGAGGCAATGTTTGCAGATCTTTGCTATTTTTCTGTAAGATCAGTGCAGGTAAACTGCCGGAGTTGATTTGTATTTTTATTCACTGGGCGATATAGAAAATTTAAGATCTTTTTTTTTTTTTTTGGAAATTTTATTTTTCTTATTCAAATGTGAATATGTTTGTGGCAGCTTACTTTTATATTTCTTGTATTACCTTGCCTTCTGTTGGGATACCTGGGTCAAGCTGCTTATCTGATGGAGAACCATGCTGATACAACACAAGCCTTCTTCTCTTCTGTTCCGAGTAAGCATGGTTATTTTTTCATCAACTGTGATTTATTTATGATGAAAATTTTAATTTAGTGAATGTAAGACATTTCACTTGTTTAGATTTGCTTGCCACAAGCATAAAATTTTCTCTTTCCTGCTAGAACATCTTTTGATTTTTTTACTTGATATTAATACCTGTATTTTAATGTGCCTTGGAAGAAGTTCAAGGGTGATGATAAATAACCTCTGACTATGAAGTGCTTTATTTCTAATGCTCTGCAGGTGGAGCTTTCTGGCCTGTTTTCTTCATAGCCAACATAGCTGCATTGATTGCTAGTAGGACTATGACTACAGCTACATTTTCTTGCATCAAACAGTCCACAGCACTTGGTTGCTTTCCTCGTCTGAAAATCATTCACACCTCAAGGAAATTCATGGGCCAAATTTACATTCCGGTCATGAATTGGTTTCTACTGGCTCTAACCCTGATACTAGTATGCAATATCTCAAGCATTTATGAGATTGGAAATGCATATGGTTAGTCTCTTCACTTATAGTTACAGTTGGGGTTTCTTTTTACCATATTATTTGCTGTTCTGTTTATCTGCCTTTATGTGTAGCTGATGCTTCCTCTATTGTTGTATACAATCCACAGCTCGTTATTTTCTGTTCATTTCCCCTTGATCTGTTGATTAAGTGCCAATATGCGGGGCCTTGGGGTCCTCACTGTTCCTCATGTGATTTACATTCAAGGAAATTATAGAATAGAAATATTTTTTAAATTAAGCTGGACCCTTACTAAGTAATGGCCTCTTTTTCAAATGCTGTATAATTACATCATCCAAATATAATCATGTTATCCATATGTATCATATTTAAATAATTTCATGTTTTGAACAACCAAACTAATACTAATATCAATAGTATACTAAAACTTATGTGTTTATTATTATATGAATTTTCTAAAATCCTTAGCTCCCATTATAGTTCACTATCTTTTACCTCTAGATGAACCTTCCTGGAGTTCCAGGTTCCTATACTTACCTATTACAAATCCACCAGTGAAGAGATACAAAGTCTCGAAGGTGAGCAAACCCGAAGTTGAGTCCCACAAGCATAAAAATCCATTTATCTATAATATGTTTTCAACTCCAAACAACACCAAAGTGTATAATAACATGTGTGGCATGATTACATGGCCCTCGAAGCATACCATGTGTGCAGCTTTACAGACATGAAACAGCTTTTGAAGTGTATATCATAAAAATGCCGGATTATATTTAGAGTCCTCGTTTGTTGACTGGTGTCTGTCTATCTTACTTGGATTTCAACCTTAAGTTTTGTGGCTTCTTATGACATTGTTAGGTCAGCAATTTTTTACTGCAGTAGTCTCATTTTGTACATGCCAACATCTTCTTCATTAGCTTGAGAACATTTATGTCACATGATTTATAATGAATATGTTGTCCTCCCATACTTATTCTCAAGATTCATTTTTCATCAGCATTTTCATATAGAGCCTCTGATTTCTTGTTGCTTTTCCATGAATCTAAAAGAAGTTGAGAAAATGCTTGATGCTTCCTGCCTTGTTAATCTATTTGATAGCTGTGGCACTATTTATCTCATATTGTAGTCAATTCCATATGGAGAACTAATATGTAATAAACTTTAAGTTAGTGTAATTAATATTGCTGTTGGTGATCAGTGGAATCAAAATAGTGAACCCTTTATATTATATCAATATATCTTACTTCGTATTACTCTGTAGCATAACTAAACCTTTCTATTTACACACCGATCAAACTATTATAAACTATTATTACGATAGCCGACATTTCCTTATTTGACAGGCGTTGCGGAACTCGGAGTCATGATGATGACTACAATCTTAGTGACTCTCGTAATGCTTCTTATATGGCAGATCAACATTTTTGTTGTTATGAGTTTTGCTATACTTTTCTTGGGGTTGGAGTTAACATTCTTTTCGTCAGTTTTATGGAGTGTGGGGGATGGAAGTTGGATCATTCTGGTGTTTGCCATTGTAATATTTTTTATAATGTACGTTTGGAACTATGGGAGTAAGCTTAAGTATGAAACAGAGGTAAAGCAAAAGATGTCGATGGATTTATTGCGGGACCTAGGTCCCAACCTTGGAACTGTCAGAGCTCCTGGCATTGGTCTGCTTTATAATGAGCTAGCAAAGGGGGTACCCGCTATATTTGGACATTTCCTCACTTCTCTTCCTGCCGTGCATTCAATGATCATATTTGTGTGTATAAAGTATGTTCCTGTATCTGTTGTGCCTCAGAATGAAAGGTTTCTGTTTAGGCGAGTCTGCCTTAAAAGCTACCACATGTTTCGTTGCATTGCCAGGTACCGTTTCTCCTGCAATTGTACCATATGTTGCATAGCCTGAATGTCATCTTGACTGGAGTAGGTAAAGACAATTTGCATCCATCTGTTTGACAAGTGAGAGAATGGTTAATTCTGCAGATATTTAAAAATAGTTGACAGTTTGAATGTGCTAAGACGTAGGAAGAGAGTCTTTTTATTCTTTTAGTCAGCTTTCACATTTCCAGAGTTTATGATATTCTATTTTTAGCTTGCACACTATATAATGAGGTACTCGTGTCGTCTCTAAGTTGCAACCGTTCTATATGCTTTTCCAGTGGGGCCTTCTTTTGCAACTTCTAGATCATTACCATAAATTATTGGGTGCTGCACAAAATGTTATACGAGGATATACCATCATATATCTACATCCCCTCACATTACTCATAGGAGAAAAGCATCTAAATAGAGGAATGTTGTCTACATTTGTTTAAAGATGTGGACGTAGCAGCAGCTGGCCAACTATGTAGATATGATGGTTGATTTCATGTTTTGACAGATATGGTTACAAGGATGTCCGCAAAGAAAACCACCAGACCTTTGAGCAGTTGCTGATCGAGAGTCTTGAGAAGTTCATTAGTCGGGAAGCTCAAGAAAGGTCATTGGAGAGTGACGGTGATGACGACTCGGATTCTGAAGAAGAGCGTTCTTTCTCAAGAATTTTAATAGCCCCCAATGGTAGTGTTTATTCACTCGGTGTCCCTTTACTGGACGAATTCAAGGATGCCAACAAGTTCATCTCCGAATCAAGCATATCAGAAGGGTCTAAGCAAGAGTTGACCGCTGATCAAGTTGCTATAGAAGCTGCTATAGACTCGGAGCAAAGTCTTGAGAAAGAGCTTTCTTTCATACGCAAATCCAAAGAAAGCGGGTTCGTGTATCTTCTTGGTCATGGAAATATCAGGGCAAGGAAAGATTCCTGGTTTATAAAAAAGCTTATCATCAACTATTTCTATGCTTTCTTAAGAAAGAATTCACGGAGGGGAACCGCGAATTTGAGTGTTCCTCACGCACATCTGATACAGGTAGGCATGACGTATATGGTATGAAGCAAAACTATAATAGAACCTGCGCTCTTTAGACACAAAGCTGACATATTCGGTGGTTGGTTCTGTATGATCAGGTTTCAACTCATTTTGGAACTCTTTTAACTGACAAATTTGCAATTTTTTTTTGTAGTTTTTGAGTTTTGATGCTCCTGCTTTGGTCATGTAATTATGTCTGAAAGAAATATATCAAATTGATCAGTTGATGGCGGTGTGAAATTTAATTAGGAACATATATTTTCTTCTCCCGCGAACTTCGCGGAGCCGAATATTGGATGTAGTGCAAGTCTGAGACACTTCAGAAACTAAAATGCGACGGGAATATGGTTTTCCCCCTTTTTAGTAAACTGGAAAATTGTTTTAAAATAAAAAGAAGATTATGTAAGGTATAAGGCTATTTATTTTTGACATTGGTCAACCTCTGGAAGATAACCGTGAAAGTTTAATTGCGAAGAAAGGCTGGCCCAGTTTTCCCACAACAGAAGTAACTCTTAATGCATTATTTTTTGAAAAAATGATATTTTAATTAGTTTTGAAAAAATAAATTATGTTGCCCATATAACCCAAATCTCGTGAATATCTTTTATTTTTGTTAAGATTTTATTTAATTATATCAAATCTCACCAAGCACTCATCACGCCTTAAAATTCTATTATAGCAAAACTCAAAATGATATTTCAAATTCCAAAATAGGAAAAAGCTTGGATGATGAGGTGATAATTGAAATTTTTTGGAGGAAAAGATAACTTGTGGGAAAGAGGATATTTATTTTATAGGTGGTCTTAAAATACCACAATATTGTAATCTGAAATAATAAAATTTCGTAAGAGATCCGATCCAGTGACCCTCTAAAAACCATTTTTCACCAGCATCGAAAGAGAAGAATAAAAAGGTCATCGCCCTACGACATTTCTCAAATCATTGTACTATGAAACACCACGAGGTAACCATAATTGTCTCCACTTGCAAAACGACCAAATCATTATGCTTAGAATGCTGCCGTAAATTACATTATTGTCATCAACTATAATTTTAATAAAACGACGATTTTGCAACACGTGTCAGCAAATTAAGAGCATGAGAACATGCAGCAAGCGCCAGAAATTAAAATGCACATGCAAATATATGATATAAAATGATACGCAAGTTTTCTTCTTCCAAAAGTCAGCAAGTAACTGGTATCCGAACAGTTGAATCTACAAATATGGAGCTCATAGAAAATGAATTGAATCTACAGATAAATTAACTCCTAATGCAATACGAGGGGGTGATCTACACAACTTAGCAAGCCATACATACACACACCGAGAAGGACCTCTTTTCGGCACAAGATTAACCACAGTTCTCCAACAAGTCTGGAAAGTGTTTACCGGAATATGTAGCACTGCGATGCAAGAATTAAAGAACAATCAACTACAAATTATCGATATGGCTTTGAAAAGTTATAAAAAAACGGATGTCTTAGATGGTTATCAGAAAAAGCACATGCAAAGTCAGATTGGAGACAAGTGGCGGCACATAGGGTAAGTCAATATAACGGATTTATTGAGAAATTACAAATTGTAATCATTTGGGATGTGAGAAACCTTCATCGTTTATATGAAGAACAGAATAATAAAATCTGCACTACATGAAAGTGAACCAAATGAACCAACTTATAAGAAAATAAGAAAATGAAAAAGACGCAGCTAAAACCTGAAAGAAAATTTTGGTCGTGCCATCGGTTTTACCTTTAACAGAGTTCCCTCCAATTTTAAGCAAGGACGAATCATCTCACTACATCAGCAACGTCACTCAAAACCACGTAATTTATTTCTATGCAATCTTTTGCCTTTCACACAGAATGGGAATAATCAATTACCTTTGAGAGCAGAAGCTGATAAGCCAGTAACACCAGAATCAGAAACCACGAGGATTCATGGAGAGACCGCCATCTAAGTGCCCAGAGATTTTATCCTTGCAAGTTGGACACATATAGCCAATGGATTCTGATGGAGCTTCTGATTCAACACTGTCAAGTTTGAACTCTGCTCTGCACCATACGCACACCGTTGTTAGCTGATTTGCATCTAGTGCGTTAAACGTAACGTCCTCCGAACCAAATGTAACTGAGGAATTAAACCCATCAACAATCCCAGCTATATTTCCTAAATTCATGGAGCTTCCTGAAAAAGATTGCAACTCTTCTCCATTCATAAAGCCGTACTTGAAGGGTTCCAGGTCATCGAACCTCAGCTCCTCGAATTCTGTAGCATTCCCAAGCTTCTGACCAGCCAAAGAAAATTCATGTTCTACCTGCAGTTATTGCATTTAGATAGAATTTATTAGCACGACATTAAATTGATTGAGGGGGAAAAAGCGCTACTACAGTTGTATAATGAGAAAAGAAAATGGACGATTTTGCATAATCCTGGAAATATTATTTTGAGTGCATGTACAGAATTAAGCTCGCTGACATTTAGAAAGTCACAATAAATAGGATGCATTTTATAATTAACAAGACAAATAAAATAATAAAAGAAGATATCAGTTTCCACACAGGAGAGATATTCGGCACTTGTAATCTTGTGCGGTGAAAATAATTTTTGCCAAAAAAAATTAATCATAACAAACAAGATCAAGAAGTGTTACATTATCTTAATTCTAATAATGAATTTGATTTCAAACACTTCAATCATCACAGATGATGGATACGACAGAATGTGAGATCATTCCCCTTTCAAGCATCTCAACTACACATTCATCACAAATCATTGGAGATGACAGAACTTTTGTTCCCCCTTCCGAGCATCTCAAATACACATTGTTTATCCATCATCACAAATCATTGGACATGACGAAAAATGAGATTGTTCCCCTTAAAAGCATCTCAATTACACATTGTTTATCAGGGCTTAGTTAGTTAGTGGCCAAAAGGAAGTAGTGGAGACCAGTCTACCAGACTATATGAATTTCATGTATGCAACAATTGAGTCCAGGTACCTAAAAAATGATTACCCCTCGACCCAAAATAATATAATAATAAAAAATATATGCGAATTATTCACCTTATTTGACATAGAGTCCAAGGAAGGGAAGAACTGAAAGGATTGAGTCAAGGGCACAGAAGCAACTGCACTTGGAAAATCAATTTCTCCAACAGTTAATCCACGAGCATCTTCTAGATGATCATTACTTGGATTTGAACACCCATTACCAAAATTCATTTCTATATTACTCTTTCCGTATTTATCAATGTCACATGACCCAATATATTCCGAGTCATTTACGCACTTGTCATCTATTTTAATGTCCACATTTGAGGTGTAATCATTTATCACCATACTATCAGTATCCATCATGGCTTGGCTACCATGTGCATTCAAGTCTATGTAAGCAGATCTGTCAACCTTATCTTCTTCCTGTACTACAGGAGCAGA
The DNA here is from genome assembly GCF_022965805.1 of Primulina eburnea. Taxonomy (NCBI): domain Eukaryota; kingdom Viridiplantae; phylum Streptophyta; class Magnoliopsida; order Lamiales; family Gesneriaceae; genus Primulina; species Primulina eburnea. Next base: position 15,972,221 of record NC_133103.1, read on the forward strand.
AAACAAATTTAATTCGTGACTACCACAGGCAACAGGAGTTTCTTCCAAGTTAAATGCAACAGGAGGAAGATCTTTTTTGGTTTGTTCACAAGTTTTAAACTTCGGGGTATTATTTATTGAACTTTGGGCTATTTCAACTAACGCATCCATTTTTGATGTCCTTGGAAGCAAAGACTCCTGCGATGGAGATTTTTCATTCTTCTGGATGCTTGGAGGAGCAGTTATTTCACTGGAATTTTTCCCAGAATTCCTCACATGGACACCAACATGGCCATTATAACTTCGCCTTTCTTCAAAGACCTTGTGACAGAACTGACATTCATATTTCCCATCTTTAATGATCACCCCTTCCCCGACAGGAGTCCCAATTCTGCACCTTTTCGTTGTCTTCTGGTGGAATGCAAACAGATGCTGCAAGTACACATTCTTCTCATCAAAAGTCAACTTGCATTTGGCACATTCAAAGGCGTCTTGAACCTGAACTTCAGGAAGGTTTTCTATGCTCTTTGAGCATTCTTTATTCTCATGTGCACCAGATGAGGCTCTATCCAAAGTAGAATGTGGTGGCATGTCATGCCATGTGACACCCTTTTTGATATCAGAATGCACATTCTGTTGCATATCCAGTTAGTTTCATTTAACAAACTAATAGTGAAGATGATAAACACTAAGTGCTTACCTTTGCAGTTGACTCAACACATGCCCGCTGAATGCCATAAGTCTTCTGATCCCTTGGAAGATCTGCATCGCTACTCCCAAAATAAGATTTTAAAAAGGATGCAGCCTCCTGGCATGATAAAAATTGTTGTCCAGTAGGGCTGTGGTTTTTTTGGGGGGTGGGGGAAGGGCAGGGGGAAAGGGGAGAAAGAACAGATAAACAGGTTAAAAACTGTAATAACTTAAACAAAACTAGAAATCAAAGAAAAACTGGAAAATATGAATATAGGGGATGAAAAATGGAACTGCTTGCCAGACAACAAGGTAATTGCTTTTCAAGAAATGTATTCGGCTTTAGAATAATTAACAGCGGTAACAAATCTGACCGATCAATCACTAATTCACATTGCCTAGCCATTATATCCACAAACAAATTAGTTTCACAAATCCCAATAGCAGCGTTAATAACAAAACTGAGAGAAACCTTTCTAGAGCTAAGCTGAAATATAAACAATGTCAGTTTTGTTAGCTGGCATGCAACCAGAATCAGATATTTTCAGAGGGCAAAAACCAAACAGATACAAATGTATGATACCTGAGGAATGTAGACTCTTGACCATGGAATAAATAGAAGGCTTAACACTCCAAATACAAAGTTTAGAAACATTGGGACTTGCTAGACATACGATATTTCTAATGAAATAAATTTCTCCTCAAAAGTGACTATTTTAATCAGATCCCACTTATGAAAATTCCGAAAGGTCAGAAAATAAATACAAAATTATTGCAGCATCGAGGTCATTTATTTGTTCTTATAGCTTACATCAAATGCAATTCAAGAACTTCTAAACATACTGGATGATTGTACTTCACTTCAATATTTTACATAAAGCAGACTATTACCAATTTTGATTTCCTTTAATTTTTCATCCTCTGCAGGCTGTTCGGCACCTAAAGTATTGCTTAGAGTCCCTCATCCGCTTTATTTGTCTAGTAACACGGGGCCTCTAAACACCTTCTAAGTCTTTGTTAAGCATATCAATCGAGTTAAGTTTTAATATGTCCGCCATTCAATAGTTCGTATTTGTAGAGTTTGATTCCATTTCGGATAAGCTGACAGAAAGAAAGTTCCCTTGCTCTAATTGATCCTAATTAAGGGATAAATGTAGTGAACTCATTAAGACAGCCAGAAGTTAAGGGCAGAGCTTTATGTTCTATTGAATGCTGTCTCAAATGTTCCCATATATGTCAAATTGGTAGATTTTATACTGACAAAGAGTAGATTTTGCATTATTTATTCATGAGTATGGTGGGAAATAAAAACAAACCCACCAGGAGGCAGGAACCAGCAGAACAGTTAACCCCAAAAGGCATTACAAAGTAAAGTTGTCACACGTTCACCCGAAAAACAAAACGAAGAAACTTGCTAAGTTCCACAAAATGAATAATAATGCTTCGAATTTGTATTTTCTATACTGCCGCACAAACCAAAAACGTTCATCTCTCAATATATGTGCAACTGCACAGCACAAACTTCAATAAGCGTTAAATCCGTTAACTCCTCCCAGTTCCAGTATCAAACATATGCATCCTCCACATGGTAAATAAATTGATCCATTCATTGATCACAGAGCCTTCGGTGCAAACTGTGGAGCTTTTTGTGGTTACTACCCGTAGAAGAGACTGTGGAGTCTCTTCACCGCCAAAATATATCATATCCAAGGAATTGCACAGAGCCATATTTCTTGTTCATCCGATATTTTATTAGGAGACCATCCTTCTGGTTTTACAAATATCAGCTTCACATTCTTTCTCATCCAACACCCACCTTCATGATGATAAACAAAAGTTCTTTTCTTATTCATCAATTGCACCAGATTTGATCTTTCATTTTTGTCGATGCATATGAATCATTTTAGATATATACATTGATCACTTAGTCAGTGGTAGAAGGCTCATGAATACTACAATGACAAAACATAGTAGTACAGAGAATTGGGTAAGTATAATCATAAAGTAAACATAGATTTTCTCACATTATGACAATTATAGAAAAAAAAGCCGAATTCTACAACCTTATGTATCTGCGACAATAGATGGAAGGACGAAAATCTCGCCTCCTGATTCCAAGCAAGAGCTTCCAGCCAATGGGCAATGAATCTCCAAACATACCTGCATCAACATATTTCCTCTTCTTTCTAGTGCTACACCATTGCCCCTCCAAACTCCATAAAAACCCTAAAACATCCTCCTCGGTTACTAATCCCGCAGTCCTGCTCCTCAATTCTTGAGCGAATAGTTCATCACCATTCTTCTCCAACTCCTCAAAATTCACCACCTCACCCTTATTATTCACTTTTTGCAGCTCACCACCGACGCCACTCTCCAAAAAACCTTTTCTGTTCAAATTATTGTCTTTTATCGCCCTTTTCCGCTTCTTCTCCGCTGCATGGAGTTTGATCCTCAGATTTTCTTGTAATCCTTGAAAAACTGGTCGCTTGGTACCCTCCGTCACGGAAAGCATCGCCTCCGCATGCGGAGGAGCCGGAGGCGGAGCAGGTGGAGGAGGATTGTGGTTGCCATTCATAAAGTGCTTCAGGTAATGGATGATAGAGTGGTTTACGGGGTCGGAGGAGGGGTAAGAATCACGGGGAGGTTTAAGGGATGGGTGTGGGCCGGGAAGTCGGAAGTGGGAACGGTGCAGGAGGCGCGAGTAGGTCTGTCGGCGGCTGCCGGCGGACTCGTTGAAGAGCGAGCGATCGAGTTGGGGACAAACAACATCGTCTGTACTGCGTAGGTCGAAGGAGGAAGCCGAGCAAAGAGAGAGAGCTTGCAGTTCCAATTGGGAGAGCCTTGTGATGTCTATGCACTTCAAAGCTTCCACCTTTAAACAGGACGAGGATCGTGGTGCTTCGGCCGAGGCAGCACTAGCCATTCCTCGGTCGGCGTTTCCACCGTTCACAGTAGGGAAAATGGATTTTGTGTATGCGACAAACGATTTATACTCCGGTCATTCAATATCAGATTTTCTTGCGAATATCTAATTTTTTTTTTTTTAACAAAATTGATTTTATATATTTTTTGAATTCACATGATTATTCAAATATCTTATATACAATACACCCAAAATAATATTCTCGATTTAAAATCACATTGAGGAAGATTTACGATCATGCATGACAAAATTTCGTGAGGATCAAAATATTAGGCTTTTTTAAAAAAAATATATTATAAATTAATAAAGGCAAAAACTTGTGTGATATGGTCTCACGGGTCATATTTGTGAGACGGATATCTTATTTGGCTCACCCATGAAAAAGTATTACTTTTTATGCTAAGAGTATTACTTTTCATTGTGTATATGGGTAGGGTTGACCCGTCTCACAGATTATGACCCGTGAGACGGTCTCACATGAGACTCACTCATTAATAAAATATTTAATAAAATATAACAAATGTGAAAATTTTGCAAAAATGTAACAATCCGAGAATTTGATTCTCGGATTCATATTTAAAAAAAAATAGTCACATATTCTAACTACCACGGATTCAGAAATTGTGGCAGAGGTCACGGATTCTTAATCCGTGTCTTACCCCGTGACCTGGTAGATGAGATCCTACCTATGTGGGCACTATCCTCATTTCATTTCAACGGGTAAGATCTTGTCACACATACAATTTCAAAAAAAAAAATGGGTCTTATATATGCATGGGGCAATGCTCACATGAGTAGGATGAAATAAACCGAGTGACCTCCTCCCTTTCTATTTAATTGCATGCACCCTTCCTTCTTGCTTATCATTCCATTCACCTTTTCAATTTGTTGGCTTCGGTATTTCCATTCGCCTTTTGAATTTGTTGGTTGTCCACGACATTTCCATTTGTTGGTTCATCGGTGACATATTATTTCGTCTTCAGTATTTTTATTTGCGCAACGTTAATATTTTCGTTCGTTGGTAATAATTCTCGTCGATTTGTTATGCTCACAATTTTTTTGTTATCGAGACTTGTCAAGTATTATTTTATTTTATTATTGTTGAATTAATATTGTTTTATAATGTATTTTTTGTAAAAATGTTTAACATTGACATATTATTATATTGTTCATTGATCAATCATTTATTTTATACAACGAAATCTTCAGAGGTAACATTATTATTTTTGTTCATTATATTTATTATTGTTCGTTTATCGAGACACGAACTAAATTGTTATATTTAATATTTTTAATATTATTATATTATAAAATTACTAATACAAATATTGATAATAAAGTAATAATAAATATAAATTGTTGATGTTTGAAAAAAAATTTCAAAGTTCGTATTTTAAATGTAATTTATTATATTATTTAAATATGAAAATATTAGCGGCTTATCATTACACATGTTTAAAAATTTAATTTTTTTTATACAAGTCATAATAGTTTTTTTATTATTAAAAAACAAACAATGGTGTTATTAAATATAAATTTTAATTAAATTGATTTGACAATATAAATTTTAATAATAATAAAAAAAAACTTGTAAGTGATTCTTGAACTTTTATTATGATTGTATACATTATGTCATAGTTTTAATATATGTGTAAAAAATTCATAATTAAATTTTGTTATGATTGTATACATTATGTCATAGTTTTCGGTGCAGACATGGATACTGTGAGGACCTTACTTTACGTAGGTGGCTACGTCATTATCTAATATGGTAGGGTTGGATATAGTATCTCCGCAACCAGGCCCATTAAAATCCCTCGGTCTACTACATTTTCCCAACTAGTGAATTATGTGCATCGCAAGCTGGAGATTGACCAATCAAAATTCTGTATCAAATTGTCAACGAAATATTGTTATAGTTCGTTGTCTCGTTACATTGAAGAGCATGTCTATATCACATATGATGATAGTCTACAATTTATGTTTGAGTTGCCGACACTGGATTGCATGTACTTGTATGTTGATTCATCGCCAATGTTACAAAACGTAAGTGATTACGATTTTGATGCAGTCATGCCGATAACACAAGGTTTGGGAACAATATGTTTAAATGAAGCGGGACCTTCTCTGTATCACGTCGATGAACAGTCAGCTCATAAATACTCTGGGATCGACACTGGTCCTTGGGATCACCATATCACAGGTCACACTGAAGAAGACCATGCATGGGGGATGAATAGAACATGAGAATGAGATTTTACTTCAGGGGATCATCATATCACGGTTCTATCATGATTTGATGTCGCATGGGGTTATAGTAGAACATGCCAATTGGATTTAAATTCATGTGCTGATGAAGAAAATACCATAAATGTCACACATTTTGATAGTTTTGATGGGGCTGCAAATATTCCCGTTCCAATTACGGAACACATGGCTGAACAAGATGATTTATTTGGGGACAGTTCACATAATGTCATGAATAACGATAATGATTTGTATACTACATCAATTGACGGAGAAGATAATGATTTGTTGACAATGCAAATGATGGGACATCGGCGCGTGTGTTAATGTCTAGACCAATAATGACAGAGAACATTCCTATTGCACATGAGCAACATTTACGTGAAATTCCCTAATTTTTCAATGAAGTCTATGACGAACAAATTCCAGATTCATTTGGTATTCCTTTTGCATCACGAACAAACTTTTACAATCTTGAAAGGCCATAGCTCGGTGTAAAAATGGTTTTTAAGAGCAAAAATGATTTAAGAGCTTCAGTAAAGGATTTTTCTGTTCGGGTTTTGAGACATTAATATATCGTTGTCCAAAGTTCTCCGACAATTTGGAAGGTCAAATGCAATAACTGGTCCGAAGGTGGCAATTGTGGGTGGGGACTTCGAGCATCATTGAAAAAAAGTTTAGGCTACTTCATGATTACAGAATATGGTGTCTACCCAAGTCGGTATAGATCACCACAACCTTGACGTAAACATGATAGCCAGTACACTTTTGGGAATCGTGTGTTGTGATCCTGCATACGAGATCAAATATGTGCGAGAAAGTATTAAAGAAAAACATGTGTATGATATATCGTATGCTAAGGCATGTCAGACTTTGCTTCCTAAATATATGGGAGCTTTGTCGAAGTACAATCCAGGAACTGTTGTAGAATGGAAGCATCTTCGATCGTATGACCATCCACATAAAGTTTTGAACCTTGTGTTTTGGACATTCAGACCATGTATAGATGATTTTCGACATTGTCGCAATGTAATCATTGTAGACGGTACCCATATATACACCAAATATAAGCACAAATTACTCATAATATAACAAATATTATAATTTTTATCAAAATGTAACTAGATATTTTATATTAAACGAAATTTATTTGTAATTTTTGACTATAAATAATAAAACGTATATGCTGATGATAAATTGATAAATGTTACAAAGGTGATAAATTTTTTTAAAATATAAATAATAATTTATAATACATAAATAAACTACTTACTGTAAATAGTTATATTATCTTTACTTATAATAGTAACAAATAATTATAATAATAACAATAGACTAATACTATTAAATAATTATTATTAATCTAAATAAAAACGATTAGTTAAATAATCAATATCATAATACATTAATATTTTCCGTTGAATTCTAAATTTGTTTAAACGTGGATGCAAAAATTAGTACACAATTAATACTATTATTATCTAAATTTAATAACTATAAATAAATATATTTAAATTACTGTCATTAGTATAAATAATGTAATTTTTTAACCATGAGATAAAGCCATTATTTTCATAGTTTGAAGAGGAACATGAAAATCTTAATTTGTTTAATTCCCAAAATGCTAAACAAAGTTACCATAACTTCTAAATTCCCAAACAATTAAGATTCTCAAATCATAATAAATTTGGGGAATTAATTTCCAAACAATAATAAATCAAAAAATAACGCTACAAAAAAATTAATTCCAAAACAATAATAAATAAAATTAAAAAAAATCATAACGTTATCTCTTAAGATTCCCTCGTATGAAATAATTTGTCAAAGTTAAACATTATTATAAAAAGTACATTATAAAACAATATTAATATAATAAAACTAGAATAATTTCATACATGATAATTTTCGATAACAACAAACTTATTAACACAATGTCCGACCGAGAAGAATTTTAATTAACAGAAACGGTCGCCGAAAAAATGAAACAAAAAAAAAAAGAAAAACTAATGAAGGGGAAAAATAAGTAAGACGTGCGCTGAGAAAATTCGAAGAAGTGGTGTTCGAATGGTAAGTCTTCGGCACAATTTAAAATGGAAGGCAGAGTCACGGGATTGGAAGGCGGAGTCACGGGATTCAAAGAATCCGCGACAGCCATTGAATCTGTGACTCCACTTCTGTATTTTTTTTTTAAATTGAATCCGGAGTTTATACACCGGATTGTTATATATTTACAATTCTACATATTTTTAATATTTTAATATATACTTTTTAAAATTATTTTATTTTTTAAAAAAACCCCAAAATAATAAACGGTAATAGCTTCATCAAAAAATTATTCCTACACATAATTTATTTAAAATTAAAGAGTACTTTGATTCACATTTGACATTATTATATCTTATAACAAATTAACAATGATAATATTAATTATGCTATAGATTTAAAAATTATATAGTAGAAAATGTTGAAGAATTAAAAATATAGTTTTATGTTCTATAATTTGGATGATATTTTCTATTTGAATGGCATTTCAAGTTTATTTACTATTTTTATATCAATTTTCGTGTTTTTCTTGATTTCTTGAGATCGCCACAAGGCAAAAAAACATGGCTTTCAAATGTCCACTCAGCTCTTCGGCTGCTAGATACGGCAGTCTTCACGCTTGGACATCCACAGTCATACATTCAATCCGACGGCAAAGTCCATCAGCCCCTTTTGTTTTAATTTGTGGGCAACCGGTGGGATTTCAGTGAGGAATGATTTTGGCAATTCTGTTGAAGCTCCACTGAGTTACATCCGTGGCTTTAACGCTGGAGACGGCGCTTTTCGTCCATCAGTTACGCCCGTATTTGTTAATCTTGATTCCAATAATGAGGTTCTCTCTCCTTCTGGTAAAATAATGATATTTGCTTTTAGTTATTTTTTTTCCTGTCTTGTATTTACATGATTTTCCAATAATGCGAGTGAGGAATTTTTGTATTGCTATGAGGAATTTTATGTTATTGGTTTGCTGTATGGATAAAAAATATGAGAAAGAAATTTGTTCTACCAATAAATTAAGTATAACCCTGAAAAAAAAAAACAAGACTAGCTCATCAATTGTGTAAAGTTGTTTTGAAAAATGAGTGAAAAATTTTGTTGGTTGTAATGTAAATGGAACACGTATTTTTGTTTTAGTTGTGGTTGCTACCACATATATTCTGAAATTCCGGAACTACAGGCATAGTTGAAGGAATAGAATTTCAATTGGTCTCGTGGAGTTGCTTAGTTTAACTAAGATATGGAGAGGCATGAGGCCTCTTTTATTTCTCCATGAAGATAAATATGACCAAATATTAGATATTGTCCATGAATCTCATACCCCAGTGCCTAAAGATTCACAGTGAACTTTCATGGGAGTTTCTATATAATAAATAATGCATTGATCTCTATTTTGATTCGTTTCTGCTGATGAACACCATGGCATAGTAGGAATTATATAAAGAAAATTACACTTTGGATTTTTATCTGCCATGAGAAACAAACTGCACTTAGAGTGCTATATGGACATTGGGCGATTTGAGCATCTTTGTTGGTAGCCTGCCCCTGTTAGTTTTTATTGGATAAACAAGAATGCTGATTTTGTGTGCATATTTCTTTGGTTAATACAAGCTATTTGCCATTGGCATTTCAGAGGAGAGAGCGGTTGCGTTGGTTATCGGAGGAGGTGGAAGGGAGCACACATTTTGTTATGCCCTGAAGCGTTCTCCGTCCTGTGATGCTGTGTTTTGTGCACCTGGGAATGCCGGAATATCTAACTCGGGTGATGCAACTTGTATAGATGACCTTGATATCTCTTCCAGCTCTTCAGTGATTGCATTTTGCCGTGAATGGGGAGTTGGATTGGTTATGGTCGGCCCAGAGGCGCCTCTTGTTTCTGGCCTTGCTAATGATCTTGTTGAAGCTGGTATTCCTACCTTCGGCCCCTCGTCGGAGGCTGCTGCCTTGGAAGGGTCGAAAGACTTCATGAAACGTTTATGTGACAAATATGCAATTCCAATCGCTAAGGTATTAAAATCCATTGTTATTAAAAGCCATAAGGCATGCGTGCAGGCTGAACCATAGTTGTCAATAGCCCCTGTAGCCCTCGCTATAGCGAATAGCGTAGCGAAGCGACACCACATCGCTGCGGACCGCTACGCACCATGAACTTTGCAATAGCGCTCGCTATCCTCGCTATTAGCACTATAGCGACAATCGCGATAGCTGAAATAGCGACGCTATTGCAAAGCGAAGCTACATGCTTATTTTCTGTCTTTTTTTCTTTTCTAATTTTGGTTTTTTTGGCGTGTACTTAGTTAGTTTTTGCTGGAAATTATATTTTTCTGCACTTCTTGCTTTATTTTTGTGTCTTCTATGATGCTTCAATGAAAAAACTTGAAATAATTTCAGGTTTTAGTATTTTACAATTAAAATTGATGGAATATTATGCTGGAAATTAAGGTTTTTGAATTGATGTTACTATATGCTTTATATTATATATTTATATACTTGTGGCGCTTTACTTTCAAATAACCCTCGCTACGCTATTCGCTATGCGCTATAGCCATGGGAAACCTTTGCGCTACGGGGCGCTATGCGCGATTGACAACTATGGGCTGAACAAAGCCTTTGCATCTAGAGGAATAACGAGTTGAAGCCCTATTAACGAGGCGCACGCCCCATGGGCATAAAACTTGTGTCATGGTGCGCCTTAAAACCTTGGTGCGTTTTAAGCATGGCTCAAATGAAATGAATGTGTACTTTTAGACGCCGTTTGACCCATGAGATATGATGATAAATGATGAAGTAATCATTGAAAGCGATACATGATATAATTATTTTTGAACTTCAATTATTGTAGAACTTAAGCCGAACGCGGGATGAAACAAGGATGTGGAGATATGATATATTTTGTTTCTCATACATCTAAATTGTGAAATTTAATTACTTAGAGCGCAAAGCTTTGATAAGCCATGCCCTTGACTTGGGCATTGAGCCTAGGCTAAAGGCCAAATGTGTCTTTAATAACTATACTTCATATTTTCGCTACCTGTTGTGCTCTTACCCTATGTGCTCTGATTTTGCAGTATCAAACTTCACAGATCATTTGGCTGCAAAAGAATATATAAAAAATGAAGGTTCCCCCATTGTTGTAAAAGCAGATGGCTTAGCGGCAGGAAAAGGAGTTGTTATTGCAATGACATTAGAGGAAGCATTTGAAGCCGTCGACTTGATGCTTGTGAAAAATGTTTTTGGTTCTGCTGGTTATCGTGTCATTATTGAAGAGTATCTGGAAGGAGAAGAAGCATCGTTCTTTGCTATAGTAGATGGAGAGAATGCCATACCTTTAGAATCTGCTCAGGATCATAAACGAGTTGGTGATGGGGACACCGGGCCTAATACTGGTGGAATGGGTGCATACTCTCCAGCCCGTCTTAACAAAAGAATTCGAATCTGTTGTTATGAAATCTATAATTCTTCCTACGGTGAAGGGAATGGCTGCAGAAGGCTGCAAATTTGTGGGTGTTCTATATGCTGGGCTTATGATCGAGAAGAAGTCTGGAGTACCAAAGCTGATTGAATATAATGTTCGATTTGGAGATCCAGAGTGCCAGGTTAGTCCTAGTTGGTTTCTTTTTGGTGTCCTCTAATTTAAGATACTCCAACTATACTAAAATTATAGGTGAAATGACTTGTGATTTTGATCTGCTCAATAATCACTGGAAATTGTTAGAAGATTTTGCAAAAAGTTTGTGTGAATAAATTGCCGGCCATGTAGCCTCTATACATTGGTTTAGGGAGACACGACTGCTTGTGTGGCTTATTAAGGAATTCGATTTCCTTGCTCTGGTTTCCAGAGTTGGTATTGGTTCAAGCTTGTCATTTTTATTTTGATTTCTCATTCTCTAGGGTAGTCATTGTTCCTTACGTTGTTTTCGTCTCCAAGGATTCTATATTTTGTGAAATCATTTCATTGCATTGTTGCAAGATTTAAAAACTTGATTGTTGATGGAACCATAAGAGAGTCTTTCTTTATATACAGTTTCCAAATTGACTAAGTTATCTAGTTTTCTTTCTTCTCTAAATGATTCAGACTTCCATCAAATTTACCAAGATATCTTACTTCTTACCCTTTCACGTTTAAATTTACCAAGATATCTTACTTCTTACCCTTTCACGCTTTGCAGGTACTGATGGTTCGTTTAGAGTCCGATCTAATACAAGTTCTACTTGCAGCTCGCAGAGGAAAGCTAAGTGGCTTATCCCTCGAAGCTCAGCCATGGTTGTGGTCATGGCAAGTGAAGGGTATCCTGGAAGCTACAACAAGGGGACAGTAATCCGAAACCTCGAAGAAGCAGAACAAATAGCCTCAGCTGTTAAGGTATTCCATGCTGGTACTGGTCTCGACTCCGATGGCAACTTCATCGCCACTGGTGGGCGTGTTCTTGGTGTCACTGCTAAAGGGATCGATCTTAAAGAGGCACGGGGTTTAGCGTACCAAGCTGTCGAGCAAATTAACTGGCCAGAAGGGTTCTACAGGCGAGATATTGGATGGCGAGCTCTGCCTAGAAAACAGTATGTGACAGAAACTTGAAAGCCACTCTTCCGTTGCAACACAAAATTTTGTGAGAGATTCAGATTGGTCAACAAAATATTTGGCCTCAAAATCGGAAGGATCGATGAGATGAGTCCTTTGAAGATCCATGAACATTTCGATTTAAAACGACACGAAAGATCTCCTTCAGTGAAACCTAAGTGATGCCAAATTTTCTTGCTTGACATTCGGTAGCTACACAGACGTCATTTCAAATGATTTCTTTTCTTTGGTTACTTTTTGTTTGTAAATAAGATTGGGATGATCCCTCAGCACAAAGATGTTATATTTTGATTAAAATGCTTCTGTATTGTGTTGAGTTTTTAACATATAATCACTCTCAAACATATCATCAGTAGTAATTGGAATGTTAAATTGACGTGCAATTTATGCATGTGAACGTAAAATAGAGACTAAAGTTAAATACAATCCCATTTATTTTAATATCGAATATGATCCTCCCCCATTTAATAACATGCGGCGATGAGAATGAAATATAAAATATCAAGCATATGGTTAGTTGGTATTTTAAAAAATCTACAACTATGATAGGCAATTTGTGAAAAATTATCTCATTATCCACGTGTCTCAAATAGAATAAAAAATCCAAGTCCTAAACGGACAAATATAAGTTTCAAGTTTAGGCTAAAAAACATGACAATACATAAAGTTTGTATCGTACCATTTGTCATATTGCATTTACAATTTGTGTGTAGAATCCTACGACTATTACATTTGTTTCCAAATTTTGATCATTACCAGTACCATCTAACAATGTTGTGCATCAGAAAAGCTCTTCCAATACAATTTGCAGCACACAAATTGGGCGTGCCCCGATGCTACGTACTACATATATTTCCACCAAGTATTTTTTCAACTGCTTCACACAAGCAATATCTCCTATACATAATTCTTTACTTCTTCTATGAGAAAGAAATATGTTTTAAACTAGTACAATTTTGTACCTTCTATTGACATGATTGCTTGTATTCTCTGAAAATCTACTTGCATTGTCGATTTAGCTACACTTCAAACCAATCAACGTGCTTATTTGAAACGTTAGTGTTCTTTTTCTTAGGACTTGTGTAGCGATTATTCTCGTACTTCGCTTTAACAATCAGGGAATACATCAAGTCTGCCTCAGCTGAAGTATCATATGGCATGCCTATTATGCTGCAAATTATAGTTTGAATGAAATTTACATTAACGAAAGAATGAGTGAACGGATGTTCAGATAGCTGTAACTGAAATTGCATTCATACCCAGAAAGAAGCTCCTCTAGAATAATTCTCTGAGATGGCGTAACATAATGAATACAACTTCTTGGACACTGACCCACAGCAACCCGAACTCGATAATCTTCACCGTGGCCTGAAGATTAAAAGGAGAACAACCACAAGCCAACTTTACAGAGATCAAATATCGAAGGGGAATGAATTTTCCTATTTTCCTTCGTTGGGTATTTAGTCCATCAATAACCGAGTGGTTAAAACAGTAAAAGTTTATATATTTAGTTAATCACATTCCATAAGCTTGAATTTTTTCAGGAAAAGTGGTTTCAAAATGGCATCAAAGCCAGGAGTTACAATATGCAAATGCTGCAGGAGTTACAAGATGCACTACCCGCGACCATTATGCACACGCTGGATATCAATTCAGGGCACTTCGTCTTTGCTTTACAAGTAAGGGAGCATGTTTTTCATTTAAATATTATTGTGAACCACCTCTCATGAACTCGAGTTTTTGGAAAAAGTTATTTCTAACAAAAACTAACCCTGAGAAGCTGCAAATGCTGATCCAGATAGTGAAGAAAATTTGAAAGCATGAGGAGCACTATTCACACACGAATATGGACAGCCTGAAATATCGAAATGAGAGAGGTACAAAAGGTAAGAATTATACTCATCGGTAATGCTATTTACAAGGTACTAGGATTGTCATAATTAAAAAATATAGCATGTTCTCTGCATATTCTTCTTGCATTTCTTACAAGAAGCATTGCACTAATGAATAGTAAAGTACCAAAAGAGCCAAGTCTTGTTTTGCAGAAAAACAAAATCACGAGCTTTAAGGATGCAACATTTTCTATAAACCAGCATGTGTTTACTGTCTTTTTATCTGAATTTTTTTTGCTTGCTGCATATGGATATATAATCACTTCGTTTTCAATATCTCAAGATAATTATAATCAATTAAAATCCAACTTTTATTAGTTCCTAACTAGACATTCTATATCTTCAAATATACTACCACAGTTTTAAAAACTAAAACTGTATGAGCATTTGCTAAACAAAGCTGGATATTGAGTTTGAGCCTAACGAATCGAATTCGAACTTTGAGTTCGATCGAATTTGTGTCACACTAATTCATATCTTGAGAGTTCTGATCTAGCTAAAACAAATTCAAGCTTGAGCTAGAAAATGAAAACTAGCTGATGTTTGGCTCGATTTGGTTAAAATGCACTCTCAATAAGAATCAACTGCCGGCAATAATTGATAATATTGTAAAAGACTTGAAAGGATTGAAGAACAAAGTCAGGGATACCACAAAACCATGTAGTTAATGGCGTCATTAACCACTCGCGAGAAGATTTGGCATCGAGGTTTTAAGGTTTATACATAAATGAGTAAAATTGTAATCAAGTCCATTATTCAGAATTTGGAACATTTAATTATGATTAATGCTTGAAATAAGAAGGAATAGCATAGGATTTGGTACCTTTGCCAATGCAAAGAACCTCGTTCACAAAGAGATCAATAGCCTCAGATTCTGGTTGGTCGAATGGATCCATGCATTCTCTACAAATGCCAAAAATCAGGTGGAAACAAATAAAACATCGTGAACTCAACATCTTGAAAAAATACGGACTAGTTCTTTCAGAAGAAGTTATAGCAACCAAAAAATTATTATACACTGCACTAAATGATCATGACACAGATAGTAGACCATTGACGGCATGCTTAGTAAGCAGAAGCATTCAAATGTCAAGTTTACCTCTCAATAATTTCTGATCTACTGTAGTTTGATAGAATCTGTTCAATATAGCAAATAAGTGTCGGTTAATATCAGCAGATCAAGAAATATATGCAAACAGTCTCTAATATGGGATGATTTATACATCAGGGAATTTTTTTCTGTTGTCAACATTCTAGGCCACTGGGTGAACAACAACAGGTACAAATGCAATTGATGATATTCAGAAAAAATGTAGATATCTTGTCTCAGTATAAGTCAAATTAATGTTCAAAATTTCTACACCTAAAGGTTCAGGAAGCTAAAAACCTTATCATATATCAATTAAACTTGATAAACAATATCTTTTCTACAAACAGCAGTTCTTGAGAAACAAATGCTCAATGGATATGTAGGGGAGAAACTAGGACTTTTGGAAAACTTATAAAAGTGAAATTCCGAAATCCTCTGGTCTGCCGCTGTGAATAGCCAAAACCAGTATTAATAGAAGCTAACGAGATTTGATATGAAATAAATAGATAAATTCAAGCCAAAGTGATTTAACCGAGTCTTTAATCCTAGATAAACAGAATTAATAGGGTCAGCAATTAATCACCTCATAGGCTTGAATCACTCGACGAATCATTGTATCCGAATTTCGCCCATCTCTCATCACATCTGGATGAAACTGCTTAACCTGCAAACCCCATTCAACCAGACACAAAAACCACCCATAAAACAATAATTCGGTAGAAATAACGTAACGCAAGCGTAATTCTCAGCATCGCTCAAAACAACCCATATGATTCCCAACTTCAACCCTCTAAATATATCAATATAATCAGACAAAAACAGTGGAAAAAAGCTTGCTGAAATGGTTACTTTGATTCGAAAAGCAGCTTTCAGCTGTGCAGGTGAGCAATGTGGTTCCGTTCCCAGGATGGCATACGCCGTAGAAGCCGTCACAGGGTCATCATCTGAATCTACGTTCATCCCATTATCGTAACAACACTTGGCTTTGAACGAGCGCGAAATTGACGGGTAGAATTTAGAAGTGCAAATCAATGAGCAGTGACTATTGTTAATGGAGCTCAAGACTAAGAGCGGTGCTCCTGCAATGGTAATCCGATTGCACAGCGAAGCGACTTCCATTTACTAGCGAAAATCCAAGCACAACAACGAAAGACGAGCAAAAGTACCGCTAAAGACAGAGGAAGATGATTTTGTTTATATTTCAGGAATCTAGAAATTTTACATTATTTTGTATTTTTTCTTGATATATGTTTCGTATTTTACTACAAAATTACTATTTTATATTTACTTTTTATCAATACCAAAATAATTTTATTAACATATTTTAATATATTATATGTTAACATAATTCAACATATAATTAAATTTTTAAATAAATTATAATATTTAAAAATATTATCAATGTATTTATCATTTAACTCACGAGTAAACGATAAAACTAATGATCATGTAAAATGTCGAGTTTTTTCTTTCTCAAAACAAAGAGTAGGTCTCTTGTGAGACTGTCTCACGAATCTTTATCTGTGAGACGGGTCAATCCTAACGATATTCACAATAAAAATTAATAATTTTAGCATAAAAAGTAATATTGTTTCATGGATGACCCAAATAAAAGATCTGTCTCATAAATTACGACCCGTGAAACCGTCTCACACAAGTTTTTGCTCAAAACAAATTAAAGACATCATTTTTGTTTCATTTCGACATAATTTTTTGCAATACATCTAACATGATTTATTTTTATAAGTTCTTTGGTAGAAATAATAGTATTTGTTAAAATTCCTCTTGTATGAGTTTTTCTTGTAATAATAGTATTCTTTTTTTTTAAAAAAAATATTATCTTAATGATGCACATCAATTTTCTGAGAAATGCTACTTTGCTCTTTCTTTACATGACTTAATCATTTTTTTCAAAAAATTCCGACATTACACTTTTTGATCCGATGTAAATTTCTAATTCAACATATGATATTATATCGATATCAATTTCGACTTATTGATATAATATTTGAAGACATCGGCTTTAAAAATGTTTCTCACCTCTAAGAACATCGTTTATGATTTTATAACCCAATTTACTCGATCGTTAGATTAATCATTTGCAATTAAGATTACCCCATTTTTATTTTAAAGTCAAATCAATACGGTAAGAACATGTGCTTTGAATCGACATTGGGGTTGTTTTAGTGCACGAAGGCTGTCCGGTTTTCGACATAACCGAAAGCTCCCCGGCTTTTGCTTCCTCCAATCTAGAGACTGATCCAGAATTTTACGTTTGAAGAACCACATATTAAGTAACAGCAGTGCGCGATAATGTCGGAGCTATCGAAATGTCGAACGTATAGATCAATCGAAAACTGAAATAGATGAATTATCCATTAAATAAAATATTATGTATTTGAACCAAATAAAATTGAGAGATACAAAAAGTAAGAGTAAAACATGGATCTTTAATCCATATATAAAGTGTGACATCATTGCAAAAGATAAGTCTCATAAATAATGCAAATCTTTCCAGGTTGGCCTTCTGGGCACTAAGAAGCGACCAAAAAGAATAAAAGACACTGAGATTATTTTTTTTTTTTGATAAGAAAAAGACACTGAGATTATTATTACCCAGAAGAATCAACGAGCTCTCTAGTGCTCAAGATATAATCACCGAAGCTCAAAAACACATGATCTCCAAGCACTACATCGACCGGAGGTTGATCTTCAATGCAGTTGACATTAATCTTACCCTTTCCAAGTTGAAATTCTCCTCTCAAATTATTGTAATCGCGCATCAGCAAATATGCTTGCAATCCCTGCACAAACTTGGTATTGCCAGCATATAACGCAGCAATGGCATCGGTGTTGAACACTAGAGCAGGTCTAGTCAAGATAATAGTAAAGGAGAGATTTGAAATCCCATGAAAACCCTCTTCGGTAAGAATCACTGCACGAGGTGGAATCAGATCCGATGGTAACAATAAAGACCCAAGCACGTCCCGAATGTATTGTTCCTGGGAATTAATTATGTCTTGAAAAACTGTTTTATCATTGTCCAGTGACTTAAAGAAGACCTCTACCATGTCAGTAGGTTCAAGGGAAATTTTCTTTCGCAGCTTTTGAATGCGATTTACAACTTCTCGAGCAACTCCAGCCTCGAACAATGAATCATCCCCACGCAAGTCCAATACAACCAAAACATCACCATCACCAGCTGCGTCCATTTCCTCTTCTTTCACATTATCAGGATACTTGAACTTTCTAGTTATCTTGATATCACTAAGCTTCAATACATGTGTGGCAATAGTAACCTCCCCTGCTTTCTCGAAAGCTAAGATATCTTCAGTTGACATCGCCTTCACCTCTTTCGCGACAATTCCCATCGATTTTCCTAGCCTTTTCCCCAACACACTAAAATCAGGTTCTGCACACAAGGAAGCATACTTCAAAGTGTCGTTGCATGGGTCTAAAGACTTCACATTAAGTTCTTCAAGTACATATTCTCTTAGTTTGCCGGTGATATCATCAAGAAACTCTGCATCAGGATGCACAATCACCATGGCCCTCAGTGGTGTTTTAAGAGGTTTGTTGTGACGCTCACGAATGTTCCGTGCAAGATCTATTATTGTCATCATCCGATTGACACTTTCTTCAATACGATCCCCTGTTTTGCCTTCCACTTCTGGAAATTTGCAATAATGAATGCTATCTTCTGAACCACTTGTAACTTTCCTCAAATTCTGATACAGAACTTCAGTAAAAAATGGTGTGAATGGAGCCATTGATTTACATGCAGTTAGAAGTACATGATAAAGAGTAGAAAGAGCAGTTCTGCAATCCTCTTCTCCTGTGCGACCTTTCAGTCTTTTTCGATTAAATCGCACATAAATATTTGTCAAGTTGTCCAAAAACTTAAGTAGATAAGGAACAACTGTGTAAAGTCTATAAGCATCCATTTCTTGCCTCACAAAGTGAACCAAACTATGCGTCGCTGAGTTAATCCATTGGTCGAGTACATTGGATGACTGCTGAAGAATTTGTTGGTCAATGGGTGCAAATGGTGCAAGTCCTTCAACTTCAAGTCTTTTAGCATTTTGCAGAAGGAACCTATATGCATTATACCATGGCAAGAAAACATCTTTTACCACCCCATAAACTCCATCCTTTTTAAAACGCAAAGGTTCAGCACGAACAACAGGGGAGTTAATAATGTACAGTCTTAATGCATCAGCTCCATAATCATTTATGACTTCTGATGGTGGGGGATAATTCTTCAATCTCTTACTCATCTTCTTCCCATCCTCAGCCAGTACAAGCCCATTACAAATGAGATTTCTGAAAGCTGGTTTTCCAAAAAGTGCAGTCGACAGAACCATGAGAGTATAGAACCATCCACGAGTTTGATCTAGCCCCTCAGCCACGAAATGCCCTGGGAAATTGTTCTCAAATAATTCAACATTTTCAAATGGATAATGGATATAAGCATAAGGCATGGATCCGCTCTCAAACCAGCAATCAAACACGTCTTCAACTCGTCGAAGGACACCAAATTCAGGTCCTCGACTTGAAGGGATTGTGATATGGTCAATTTTATGACGATGCAAGTCTGTCACCTTAGCACCAGAAAGTTTTTCAAGTTTTTCAATGGAATCCATCACCACAATCTCCTCACTATCGTCACTAATCCATATAGGGAGTGGAGTACCCCAAAACCTACTTCGACTGACAGCCCAATCTCTAGCATTTTCTAGCCAATTGTGAAAGCGTTTTTCCTTCACAAAGTCAGGGACCCAGTATGTCTGTTTGTTGTTCTCAAGCAATTGATCCTTTATCTTCTCCACAGCAACAAACCAGCTGGGCACAGCTCTATAGATTAGAGGAGTATCTGATCTCCAACAAAAAGGATAACTATGAGTAAAGCTTCCAGTTTTGACAAGCCTGTCTTTCGACTTCACTGCTTGAATAATATCTTTATCTGCGTCTTTTACGTAACGCCTGCTGAAGTCGGTGATTCTCTCAGTGAAACAGCCATCATCATCTACCGCAACAACTAGGTTCTCCCCCTTGCTAATTATGGAATTCTCCATACAAACACGGTAATCATCTTCTCCAAATGCAGGAGCACAGTGGACAATTCCAGTACCGCTATCACTTGTTACATAGTCGTCTGCAACAACTCTGAATGCCACATGAGAGAAATCCTTGAAATAATCAAACAACGGGATATATTTCTTTCCAACAAGTGAAGCTCCAGTACACTTGTCCAACATTTCATAAGAATCAACATTCTTTGTTTTTGCACCAGAAGATTTGCTCTTTAGGTTTGAATTTTCAGAAACACCAACAACTCCATCAGGTAATTTTTTTTTTGCCTTTTCAACAGGAAGCTCTGCCAAACGAGATTCAGCAACCACATAAACTTTTCCATTGAACTTATTGCGAACCTTCACGTATACAAGATTGGCATTGACACAAAGTGCAAGGTTGCTAGGTAAAGTCCAAGGAGTTGTGGTCCATGCCACAAAAGATGCACCATCTGAATCATCAATAATGGGAAAGGCTACCATTATTTCAGGATCTGGGACTTCCTTGTAGTTGGAATTGGCTTCAAAATTAGACAACGGAGTTTTGCAACCTGTACTGTATGGCATCACCTGCAAAAGTAACAGGCAAAAAATTTAATTTGTAATCAGTGCGATATTATGATGTGCAAAGAAAATAACATCCAAACATCATTGCAACATTAAATTAACAAACTACACAAGAAACTCCCTGAAAAAGTATCATAACAGGAAAAAGAAAGATGATCTCACAAGCCATGACTAACAAAACAGAAAAATACACAGTGAAAACTTGTTAGTACACATTGACAAGATCATATAGTTTTTGTAGGAAACTAAATTTATTAAAAATTATCATCAATAAATCTCAAAGTACTGGATGGTTGGTTTGCTGGAATTCAGGGAATTATTCCCAGTTTCTTAAAAATAATAATTCCCTTTCCTATTAGCTCATGTTTCTTTTAGTTTAAACATCACACTTAATTGCTCTCTCGTTTTGTTTTGACTTGCAGTTTCTTGAGGAAGAGTCGATCCCCCTTGATGTACTTCTGCTTCAGTATTTTCAAACTATACAGGCCGTGTCCACTTAATCCATATAAAAAACTTATGTATTCAGATTAGTAAGCAATAAAAATTGAACAGTGCACGAAAAGGTGTAAGTGCTACTAACACTTATCCCTTGCATGAAATGAGGTTTCCTACATACCGGAGGTTTATCGATAAGAAATCTTCCAATATTATTATATAATTTTAACATTTCCCCCCAGAATGTCTCTGCATTTCTGCAATCCATCGTACTTAATAATCTTAAAGTAGACTCCACGAACCTCACTCTTATCATTATCTTTTGGTACCAGAACATCAAATGCCGCCGAAATGTAGGCAGTTTCAGGGAGCAACCACTATTGGCAACTATCAAATTTTCAGAAATAAGCAGTAAAATACAACATGAGCAATGCACAGCATGGAAGAGCTGTAAAACAAGCGCACCAGTTGAAGTTTTTAAAATCCAAAAAAAGGTAAACTTCATAAGTTACTAAGCAAATTAACAAGAGGCTCTTAAAAAAGGAAAGGTCTAACCTTAAAACCTCTATAAACAAGACCTTTCTGATACAACTGCGCAAACGTCCACCACACAGTTTCCATGAAATTCAAATCCATTGTCTTGTAATCATTCCTAAAATCAATCCACCGGCCCATTCTAACCACCGTCTTCTCCCACTCGCTGACGTACCTCTGCACAATTCCCCTACACTCCTCATTGTAATTCCCAATACCCATCCGAATCACATCCTCTCTACTCTTAATCCCTAATTTCTGATCGATCTCATGCTCCACAGGTAAACCATGGCAATCCCACCCGAATCGCCGGGTCACGTGATGACCAGTCATCGACTGATAACGTGTCACGATGTCTTTGATCGTGCCAGCTAAGATATGACCGTAGTGCGGAAGACCAGTAGCGAAAGGCGGCCCGTCGTAGAAGATGTATTCGGGGAAGTCCTTTGTACGCTCGAGCTGAGTTTCGAACGCCTTTATTTCATCCCACAGTGAAAGGATTTTCTCCTCCTGTGCGGGGAACGAGTACTCTTTTCCTTCACAAACCTCTTCCATGGTTGATCTCCACCGCCGGCGCGGAGGCAATTGCTCGTATTTGGCGTTGTTAGTAGGGTTTTGCGGTTAGGAAATGTATTTTGCTCAAAAGTGGAGCAAATTGCTTTCTGCCCCCAAAATCCAAAGTTTCCATAAAACCCTTCCATTTTAAAATTGCATTTTAGACACCTCGATAAAATAAATACTTACATATTTGTAAAATATAATTTTATTCACTATGACAAATTGAATAAATAGAATTCGTTTTGTTATTTGACCTGATAAAATTACCAAATAAATAAAATTAAATATATAAATGAATAATAAAATGGGAAAATGATAATTATCTCTTTTCAGATGAAGAAGAATTTTTTTCTTCAAATTGAGAAAATAAATTAAAACCATACAAGGCGTATCACACTTCATTTTAGTATTTTTTTTTATTGATATTATTTTTATTTTTATTTTAAATTTAATAACAAATATGCTAAAACATAATCTAGAACCAAATGAAAAATTATTTTATAGATATGATCTTCATTTATAGATGCACTTCAAGGGTGTGAATTTGTAACTAAATACATGAAGTTATATGACCTATTTGATTTCATTCGAAGTAATTATATTTGAGCTCGACTGGTTTAAAATTTGCTTAAATTCGACTTGAATTAAAGCTCGATTCAGAGTTATTTTCCAAAAAAAAATGAAAAACTTAAAATATATTTGATAATATAAAATTATATCTAATCTAATTTATAAATTCTTAAAGCTCGCGACTCACAAATTTCGAAAAATAAAATATACTTTAGTTCCACTTTAAAAAAGTTTAAAATTCGATAATTTTAAATACAAATAAAATATTTTCATGAATAAAAAAAAAAACTTATGTTATATAATAATAATTTTTTATTTAAAGCATTTATGGCATGTGTCTGAATTAGGTCATTTCTTTCCTTGGATTCACTAAGAATTTTCAACAGATTGTATCGGCAACTCTTGATTCTCCCATATTTACTTTAAGCATCAGAATATCTTCCCCTTTCATGCCATATATATGGACAAAAACTTGTATGAGACGGTCTCACGGATCATATTTGTGAGACGAATCTTTTATTTGGGCCATCCATGAAAAATTATTACTTTTTATACTAAGAGTATTACTTTTTATTGTGAATATGGATAGGGTTGACCCGTCTCACAGATTAAGATCCGTGAGACGGTCTCACATGAGAAATACTCATATATATGTTTATCATTTCATCATATCTATGTCATATTCCAAATAATTTAAGGTGCGATGGATTTGAATTTATGAATTTGGTTATAATTTTATTGTAAACAATGAAATAATATATCACGATCTTAAATTCGTATCTTACTTTTTTACACGTTAATTATACAAAATATAATGAATTGTAAATGACATCATCATGAGTGAGTTTTATGTGAGACTGTCTCACGGATCTTAATCAGTGAGACGAGCCAACCATACTCATATTCACTAAAAATTAATACTCTTAGCATAAAAATAATATTTTTTCATGGATGACCCAAATAAGAGATCTGTCTCATAAATACGATTCGTGAGACCGTCTCATACAAGTTTTTGCTCATCATCATTGTATGAATTTGTATTTCATCCTAATTAACATGAAAATCCACGTAAAAATACAAAAGTGGATTAGAATTTCATATTTTTGTTTATCTAAAACGACAAAAATACATTCAAATACATTTAAAATTCATTTTCAACCTCAAAGATTTGAGTCACATCGCTATCACCAACTATAATTTTTTATAAATCGATAAAAAATCAATCTTACAATTGATATAAGATTCAAGATCACGAGTTCGATTCTCATCAAATTATGCAATTATTAATAGACATATTATTGGGATGCAACATATTCAGAGAACAATCGAAACGTGACGCATGTATTATTGTACGTTTAAAAGGTGATACACCATGGATGGACTCATTACCCCTGGCCCATCTCTAGCCCAAATGGAAGACATGCTCATTAAAGATCCATGTATTCTTCTATAAATACGAGGTTTGAGTGTTTAGTTGATGGATTCAATATATTACTTTTCAGCAGCACCCTTAGCTGCTCTCCCATATATCTTAAATCTCTGACTTGAGCGTCGGAGAGGCTACGCCATGACACCCTCATGGCTCCCTTCTAACGATCTTATTTGTGATTTCAGGCTCAGGGTAATTTCAAAGCCTGCATCTGGATTAGTGACACTTACTGGAAGCAGATCCTAAATTTCTCGTGAGTATCAAAAAGATTTGAACAAAGACTCGATTTGACACCATCTATAACCTACCTATATACTTCAATATTCTAGTGGCATACACATACATTGTACGTTAATTGATATTCAATATGATAAGCTTTTAAAATTTGTTAATAGGACAATCACGGCAAGTAGGTTCCAGACCAGAAGAAAGGATAGTCGCAAAGGAATTGTTCAAAATCAACATACAGAGAGCCAAGATTCTCCAAGGAGATGAATTTGGATTCATACATTTGCTATCACCCAAAAATTTCTCAAAAATTCACACCTATGTGTATATATCAAGTACTCTATAATGCAGGATTCAACACACAACATTAAAGGACTATGCAAATGGTGTACATATACACTAAGACATGATGCTACAAATACACAACAGTATTACTGATGAGACTCGGTCTCGGCATGTATTCAGGCCTTCTTGTTAAGAATACAAGTGTAAAAGCCTGGACGACTCGAGACAAAATTGATCAAAGAAGTTTTTTAAGTCACGAACTAGCCTGAGAAACTGATGCCACGACCTTTTGCTTTTTCTACTGAATTTGCTGCCTTCAGAAGGTAATGGGAATACAATGCGGGATTCACAAAAGCAATGCTCTCTTCCGGTGCCTATATACAAGTGACTATCTCTCGAGGTTGATCGTGCAACATTAATGTCTCCGAATAGCATAGATCGTTGGCCTTCAGCTGACTGGTAATAGAAGAACCTAAAAATACCATCCTCTCTCATTTAGGTTAAGGTTTGAAGAAAAAATCATTAAAAAAAGAATACTTTCATACGTCAAATACAGTTTTTTTCTCAGAAACCCATTCTCTAATGGTTAATACTCAAAAAACTCAAGTGGTCGAAGTTTGGCAATTTTTTCCCTCAAAACTGCATCAACATATTCATGAAAAATTCCAAAATGGGCTTTTTGAAAACATTTCAATCCCTACAATTTTTTGGATATGAAAATATTTTTAATAGGTTTTCATCCAAGTTTTCAAAAAAATTCAAATGATAGAAAGACAAGAATCTGAAAGATGCAAAAACTTCATTATTTTCAAAAGTGTAAAAGAGAATCAATTCAAGAATCTGAATCGACGAAAAGTTTTCATACCTTGAATAATTTTGGTGCTAAAATCATCGCTGTTGCTTTCAAAATTAGAGCAGGGTTTGTGTTTTACTTCACAATTCTCAGTTGGCGCAGAAATATCGAGCAGAAATGGCTCCACATACTCTGTTTTCTTACGCTTCTTATTGTTTTTCTTCACAAGATCCTCTTTCAAACACAAAGTGCCACCATATTAAAAATTAAAAATAAGAGATAAATCACCTAACTGGACAATGTCTAAAGCAGAGATTTGATGAAATATTGTAAAAAATAAAAACTATCAAATTTTTACTTGTTGCAAGGTATTACCTTTAGGTTATGCTTGGATGGAGGAATTTACACTATGGATTCAATATATTAATTTATGTTTGATGAAATTTAAATTCACCCCACCCTTGACTAATGAAATGCAGCTGTGATTGTGATGGATTTGAAATCTACACAGAACAAGTGTCATTTCAAATACATTCTTCAGATTCATCCCTCTAAATTAAATCCTTCAACCCAAATGCAAAGTCAAAGAATTAAAGTAAAGAGGCCACAGTACTTGACGCCTTCACGATTAACTTCGACAAAGATTATAATTGATTGATTATCTACTTATTTTAATTCACAGTCAAACACATTGGTGAATCAACCCAATATTTTCTATGGACTTTGTTAGTAAAACATATAACCAAGAGGACAAGAAAAATGATGCAAAGAGTCAAGAAAAACCAACCAGAATCATCGGTTCCTCTACGGGACACATCCAAATTCATGAGACAAAGTGCCGCACTCACGACTTCTGAACGATTAACTCTCACTATGTGTACCTAGAGACCCAATGCTTCATTAGTATGGCAAGCCAATTTTCGAATCCAACCAATATCATATGCATATAAAATTAAATAAATAAGATAACGCATGTTGATGTCAAAGAACTAAGGGAATAAATTTATTGATTTAGAAGAAGTTAGAAAATCAAAATTGTGTGTGTTTGAAAATATAAAAAAAAAATGAATTTCTTTAGGTTGCATTTGGATTGAAGAATTTGAATTTGAGGAAACATTTGGGGGCATGATTTGAAATGACTTCATGTTTGGGATAAATTTGAAATTCATCACAATAACAAAAAAAATAACTATTTGGGAGTTGACATCCTTTGTCAAGAAGATTTGCTCAAACAAACTAATGAATTTGTTATCATGTATCTGAAATCCCTAAATTCAAATTCATCAATTCATCCAAATGCAACCTTATGGTAAATTAAGTGATTTTACTACGAGCTAAAATACTAAATATATCTTTATTCAAGTATTGTTTGATGGTGAATTGGTAAGAGTAATTTTGGATCAGAAAAAAAAAATTGGGGTAAAGTGTCCAAAAAAATTCTCATTTATTTACCAAAATACAAGAATCATTTTTGCAGAATCAGAATCGGCATGAAACCGACTCTCGGTTTTAAGCAAACACTCCCTAAAAATTCTTTCAAATTTAAAGAAGTAGAGATGCCTAGTAAAAAGATAATGCAACATAGAACATAAGTTCCATGGTTAGGATGTTAAGGCCTACATCCACAACACGATATCAAAATGGTTAAAACTCTTATCATCACTAATTATATGTGAGATCATGTGAAAAAATATCATTGTCTTAATTAATAATGTCAAATCCAACAGCAGAATATATTATTTGGCTTTTAACACCATCATCATCGCTATTATCAATTATTAAATTTTAGATGGACAATAGAAAATTTCTGAAGACCTCACCCATTTTCATCCAAATGAGATAAAGGTTACCTTTAATTTGCAAGGTTCAATCAAATGGAAAATCAATATATCTCCTTTTAGTAATCTGTGGGATATGGAAAACCCTCTCCATCCAGCACTCAAACCATGCCTCTCCAAAAGATAAGACGTTTTATACTCATTTCCCCATTCATCCACCAAACAAATAGTGCTATCACGATTGGGAAAATAGAGGGTGCAGAACTTTTTAGGAAGATGCTGTGATGAAAAGCATAGCAAAAAGAGCTTCATCAAAATCATCAGCATTAGCAAAAAGAGCTTCATCAAGATTATCAACACTCGGAACGTCAATTTACAAGCTTACCAGCCAAAATCCATGAGCAACATTTGATGGAAGCATACACTTCACAAAGTAGGGGAGTCCATTCTCTAAATGCGTCAGCACTCTCTCTGCTCTTTCCATGACGGAAAATTTAGCTTCAACATCATCATAGATGTCACTATACCGGGTCCTCTTCCGTGCAATGCTATTAGACATTGTTAAAAAAATATGAATAAATTGGAAACGTTTTTACTTTCAAATGGCAAGTTGATCAGAACCTTGTGATCCATTCGAATATATTTGTGGTACCTTCTTGTTTTCTTGGAACCATTCGACAAAACCTGTTCAAAACTAAAATACATCAGTTCAATAAATTTACTTTCAACTCCAAGTGGGACGTTTCAACGAACTCATATCCATCGCATTGACTGCTGAACTATAAATTTAAGTGGACAAGAAACAGGCATCAAACGTTCAAACACTAATCAATGCACGGTTGGGTTTAATTAGGTACCAAATGCAGCTAAAAGTTGAAAGATTTAATTTCAACATCATTATGAAATAAATTGAAGATATCACTGCTTTATACTTTCTAAAATACTCAAGCATTTAGAACATCACATGTTCAGTTGAAATTTAAGCACATACAAAGTTCAGATCCGAATCAATTGGATTTGAAATTATTCATACAAATTCACCTAGGTTGCATTTGGATTGTGGGATTTTGATTTGAGGGAATATTTGAAGGAATGATTTGAAATGACTCCATATTGAGATATATATCAAATCCACCACAATGACTTCAAAAAATAAGTAGCAGCAATTTGAAATCCACTGTCAAGTGAATATACCCAAACAAACTAATGAATTTGTTATTATGAATTTGAAATCCTTACTTTCAAATCCGTCAATCCACAAGCAATTTTAAATTTCATCTAGATAGAAGGATTTGATTTGAAAGACACGATTTGATATGAGCAATGATTTGAAGAACAAACACCAATATTGACTATATTTGAATCCTTTGTGACTATTATAAATTAAAAGGAGATTATTTTGAAATCTTCTTCATTAAATCCAGCCAAACAACTGTAAGGGATTTAAAATCAAAACCATGATTTCATATGTCTCAAACCAGACGCACCATTAGGCAGCTTTTGGGTTCAAAAAAATTGACTCAAAATGGTGAAATCAGATCAATGGATGTTATATACCTCTATTAAGTAAGAATTTAAAATCCAATGATACGGTGAATAACTAAAAATTATAGCTAAGCATTTTCAAATACATAAAATTGAAAATCACGCAAACAAGTTGAGTACCTTTTGTTTAAGTGAATTATGATACTTAACTTCCGTAACTTATTGAGCAGCAAATTTGAGGAGTGGATTATATGTTACTCCATCAAATACGAATTTAGAATCCACTATTGTTAATGCAAAACAACTAAGAATGAAAGCAAACGAATTTCAAATCCTCAAATCCATGGATTTGAAATTCGTCCAAACAAGTTCTGTGGATTTCCATAATAGATTTGAAATCTCCTGCTTCCGACTCAGCTTCAAATTGTTGCGGTGATCTTCAAAGACATATAATTCAAATCTATCAACTGTGGATCTAAGGATTTCAAATCCACCATTACCGATAGTTCTAAGCAATTAAATACTTCAATCCAATCACAGCGCTAGATCAAATATGAAAGGAACACGTGAAAAAATTGCCCCAATTTGTCATGGATGAATAAATTCCATTAAATAAGCTGTAACACGGCAGACCACCTAAAGTAGTCCTCATCCAAAGGTGGGCATGAATCCACAAACCGAAGGAACAAAAGAAAAAACTCACTTTTTTGTTCTTAGATTTGAGGCTGTTAGAGTTCTTCGATTTCTTGCTTCCCATCGGCATTTTCTTCTTCATCTTCTTCCTTTTCTGCAAGAAATAAAAAACCGACAAATTTAAACAAGAAAAACAGCTAATCTACACCTGCACAAATCTAAATCCAAGGAAAAAAACCATTAAAACACCTCGGATTCAGAACACAAGGGTTTTGCTTTTCCTGAACAAATACCAAAAGTTTCGCCGATTTGAGTCCCCTTCTCAAGTAAATTTTCTTTCACTTTCCTGCTTCTCATGGCGTTTTGACCCTTTTTAACTTTAACTGCTAAATTCACCGACCTTAAACTCGTAAATTACGAAAATTTTATGTATGTATTATTACATATGTCGATAGTAAGGAGAAAGGTACACGAAACCAGGCCACATAGCAGACAGGGCCATGGCCAAGACACCGAAAAATTATCGTTGCTGTAAAGTGAAAATTTTCCTTAAATTCAACTGACCCCGTCTGAAACTGATAACATGAGTAGGTGTAAATGAGTTTAAAATATTTACAGTGTGTTTGGATCAGGAATTTCAAGAGATTTTATACCATTTAGAAGTGAAAATATCATTTTAATATTTGAAAATATAAAATTTCAAAATATAATTGGTATTGAGTGGGTCTCGTGTGAGACCGTCTCACGGATCCTAATATATGAGACATCCGTGAGACGGTCTAACCCTACCCATATTCACAATAAAAAGCAATACTCTTAGCATAAAAAATAATACTTTCTCATGACTAACCCAAATAAGAGATCTGTCTCACAACTATGACATGTGTGACCGTCTCACATAAGTTTTTGATATTGGTATTTTGTTGGGATATGTGCTTCTAATTAATATTTAGTTTTCAAACAATAATTATTAATTCGTGTAAATAACGAAAATGAGTTTAAAATGTTCATTTGGGCCTACAGAAATTTTAGCCCGATCTCCTCGTAAATAGGACATCCTGAAATTTCTGAAAACACAACAGCAACAATATACACTCGAAAATTACATAAAGGTCACAATCAAACAAAACAATATTATACTGTTGCACAGATCAACACTAGATACAACATATCGCAAACAATCCAAAACAACATAAAAACATCCACAATACAACTTAACAGGACATCACTCAGGCAAAAATATCAATCTAGTATAATATATATAGATATTTAGGAACTTGACACAATCCGACGCAACTACTGGGTACTACTCGGTGGCTCTACCAGACGCGTCAAATCCCCTGTAATAACCTATTATGGCATAAAAAACAACCACAACATAAAAAGAAAACAGGGATTGGACTCCAGTACGACAAAACAGTAAAATTATGACATAAATAAATGACATGTAATAATTCCAAGTCAAATACAATGTTATGCGATGCATGAATGATAACAATGAAATAACGAATACCAAACGAAGTCTAAATAAATAGCATCAACAATGGTAATAGTAGCCATCAATGCAAGCAAACATTCAATACATGAAATATATGGTTGCCCAACCAATTATCCCAAGTAAGCTCCTTTACTGAGGGCAACTTAAGTGTAGAAATAATATTTCTGTGTTTCCTGTTCGATGATGCAATATGGAAATATTTTGTGTTCATATCACCCCTTTCAACCAAAAGTATTTTGCCCTTTGTTTCCAGTTGTCCTCTTGTTGAGAAAGTAGCATTCCGTAAGCTTTTTCTGTTTTTTGGAGTTCCTTAATAGATATCAGGTCCCTCTTGCCTCTAAGCATGTTCATCTTTTGTTTGGCCTCTACAATTCTGCTTAGAAAAGTACCCCTTGACTGCTTCCCCCTCTCATTACTCATAGATGCATTTCTTTGAGAAATGGATTACCTCTGCTTCTAAGCCAACTATATAAGACAATTCCCCAGCATTCTAGTTCTCTTAGCCACACATTCTCAGATCTAAATCTCCTCCTTCGGCGCACAAAATTTATAAGCCCCACATCAAGAAATATCGGAGAATGATATGACGTTCAGATTCAATAAACGACATTTTTGATGAATCGATAGCCACACTCTTGATTTGATAGATCTTGATCCAATCTCTCATCCGACCAATTGGGGGTACCTTTCCCTCGTTCCCATGTAAAAGGATACCTCACCATTTGTTGGAATTTTGATGATTAATGAATGAAAATTAAGCAAGTAAATAAATGTGTTTGATTTGGAAAAATTCGGAAAAAAAGAAAAACGAAGCTTGATGAACGAATATTAAGTTCGATTGTTCTGAATAAAACTCGAAAGACTTCATCATATTTTGAAAGAACATAAAACGAGTAGTCGGAACGTGTTGGGGACGAAAATTGAAAAAAAAAAAATTGCGCGTGAACAGTAGCCGGCGCGCGCTTGCCAGTGGTTGGCGCGCACATGCGCGCGGAGCGGCGCGCATGTGCGCGCGCCTGCCGAGCGCTCTCGGCAGGAGCTGCCGAGCGTGCTGGGCTGCCGAGAGCGCTGGGCAGGGGCTGCCGAGCGCTGCTCGGCAGCATGCGAGCAGGCGTGCGCCCCTGCGCGCACAGAGGCGTCCCTTCGGGTTTTTTCGAATTTTCTGATGTTTTTTCATCTCCTTGGCATTGTTTGATGATTGTGATCAGTTACAATGGCCAATGGACACTCCCTATGAATGAAAGATCATGTCTTTTGCATGAAAAACATTAAATGCTTGATATTTTAAAAATAACATACACAACATATCATCTCTTTGCATCTACTTCTTCTTCCTTCTTCTACAAGAGAGAGTTCATCTATTTCTTTGTGAAAGAACTTGAATATTTGAGTGCTCATTATTCAAGTGTTGTAGTTGTATCTTGGGAGAAGATTGCCACAAACTCTAGCACATTGTGAGGGCAAATTCTTCTTAAGGACAAAATATTCAACTATTGACTCTACAAAGCTATTTTCATTGTTTTCTTCTTACTTTCCCTCGTATTTTAATACCCAAAAAAACACCATTCCCAAATCAATTAAGCTACGCTCATCAATAGCTTTGCGAAAGCCAGTAAATAACCAGGACGTGTGTGCACTGCTTTCCCTTTTTTCCGAAGGGAGTAAAAGATCGTTAAAATCTCCAATGAATACCCAAGCTAAATCTGATTTCGAACAGAGACAAGGAAGTAGCTCCCACGATCGGCGTCTACGTGCTGTGCTGTCTCTGGGAAAGCATAGAAGCCGATCAATCTCCACGCCCGCACTCCTTCCAGATTCACTTAAATATCTATATGATTTGAAGAAAAACTAAGGAGCTTGGTCATATTCTTTTTCTATAGGAGCGCAACCCCTCCTCCATGTCCAACACAATCTATAACTATAGCCCCTTCGAAATCGAGTTTTCGTTTTGCTTCCTCCATTAGTTCTTTTTTTGTCAAATTTTCTGAAAGAAAAATAAAGGTTGGCTTTTGCGAATGGACGTACATTACAATAACTGTTCGTGGGTTGCCCAACCCACAACAGTTCCAGCTAAGTGTATTCATTGTTCACCCAGAACCAATCCCCACCAGTTTTTTTCATTTTCATCCTTCTCTTAAGAGGAACGCACGCATCAATGGCGACCCTTGAGCGCATACAGGTCTTCCACTGTCCGCCGAAGTTGTTTGGATCTGTTTCTATGAAACAACCAATATAATTGCTAATATAAACTCCCACTCTTTCCGACATGAAAACTAATGGAAAGTCATGCATCTGCACTCATATCTCAACGTGGAATAGAGAGACTCGAGTAGTTGTATCTCCCTCTGTAAGCCTTTTGAATAGAAGTAATTGGTTGTCGAAAGTCCAGGTGCCATTAGTTTTCACTCTTTGGAGATCCAACTCATGAAAAAATTGGAATAAGAATCTTCAATATTCGTTCGCTAGTTCGCACAGTTCCTCTTAAGTTGGCAAGGTTGAGGGATTCCATCATCAGAAAAAATAAACTACCTTGTCAGATGGCAAGAATGAGAACAAAACTTGCCGGAGGACAAGACAGGAGCAAAATAGAAGATAAACCTAAAAAAAGTTCAACGTAATGAATGTCACACGTGAGTGAGGTATTTTGTTATTTTAAGAAATGACATTTTACAACGTATTTCAAGTATATTTAGTCTGGTTAATTTTTTTTAAAAAAATAGTTGACCAAATCTATTTCCTTAAACATTCCTACGAGAATACGTGAATCTAAGGGTAGCTCGCCAAAATAACAAGATGAGAAAATCATCAAGCTCTTGTCTACGTGTAACTCTGACAAAAACTCGACATAATCGTCGCCACAAGTCGAGAAAACTTTCACCATGCAGCACGAGTGATGTCTCTGAAACCAACACCAAGCTCTCGATTTTCAACTTCAAGTTTATGGATCTCTGCATTTAGGCTTTTAGCCACTGCCTTAACGTTCAGAAGTTTGGCCTCAAGGGCTTTCATCTCGCCCTCCTTTCTCTTTGATTTTATATCCTGTGATTCTTGTGAAATGGTAACTAGCTGATGTATTCGGGATAGCAGAAATCCCACGGCCATGCCTAAATCCATTAAAGCTTTTAGTGTTTTATCCCAAGTTTCTAAATGATTGAGAGGTGTGGTAAGCCTAGCAGATTTGATAGCATCTGCAGTGCTTACAATCTCCGAGATCATTCCGGTGACCGGTTTTTAGACCTTGGACTAGATTTTCGTGGAGAAACTTATTTTGGCTGCAGCAGAGATGGTGATTTTTTATTCGAAGAAGATATGTTGAAATCTTTATAACATTTCATGCCGTTAAATTTGATGTTGGTTTGAGAAAATCTGATGTGTTCCACATCTTCGGATTTAAGATCATTGTGGAGGTTCTTACATTTTTATTGAAGACCATCAAGATCCATCAGCCTTCTCTCGGCCAAGTTTTTCTTGATCTCCCATGTCACCCCGTTCTCCACCAAATTTTTCTGAACTCCCCAAATCTTCTTATGCTGTTACAGATATAGAAACCTGAGTATCTGAAAACCCATTTTTTGCATTAACAAAAGCTTCATTTTTCGTAGAAGTAAAACATTTAATGGAAAGGAAAGAGAGAGTGTGTGATAAAATGAACCAGAGACATTTGGCTTGGATGAAGAAGAAACAGGGACTTTTTTACAGGCATGTTCCAGAGAAAGAGACATAGTTTTAGGCCTTCAAGCTGCTTCACAAGAGCAAGAACTCCACCATAGACTCCATCGTACAAAAATCTACCAATCTCTACAAAAAAAACTAGCTTAAATAGGCTTAGAAAGGACTGCAAGAAGCTATTTTGCTTCTAGGAGAATGCAACACCGCTTAACCTGCGTTTACCTGCCGTGTTTTATTGGATTTTGAGGGGAGACTATGAACGGAAAATAGTGTAAATCAAAATAGTAATTTAGTAAAATTTCAAAATCTTCAGACGGCATAATTATTTCTCATTTAAAATTTGTACATAATTTTGCGCGAATGCACTGAAATCTGAAGACTAAC
Source organism: Primulina eburnea (assembly GCF_022965805.1). Taxonomy (NCBI): domain Eukaryota; kingdom Viridiplantae; phylum Streptophyta; class Magnoliopsida; order Lamiales; family Gesneriaceae; genus Primulina; species Primulina eburnea. Next base: position 16,007,579 of record NC_133103.1, read on the forward strand.
AGCGAAGGGACGCAGAAATGCGTTTGTACAAGTCTCTTTGCTGTGATGTATGTGTTTTGATACATATTCTATAAATAAACTTTATTGAATATGATACCCCGGAAGGCACAGGTCATGGATATCAGACGATCTCAGGTCATGGATCAGATTATGAGAATTTTTGGGCCACTCTGACAAATAACCAAGCAAATATATGCCCGAGACATCATCTTTCTGAGCTATTAGCAGCCGGACATATACCTCGAGCTACCGAAATATGAATATTGAATGACTTTGTGCACTCTTTTTATAAATATAGATATAAAAAGAGATGATATTTCTATAAATATATCTCGAATGTTAGTCCATTAGCTTGGGAATATAATTTTCCATATTGTACGAGCTTCGGTTTCTTGACTTTTCCACTGCACGGGTGATAGAAATGCTAGTACATAAAATGAGGAAAAAGTAACTATATTTGATATAAGTGCTTTATAATTTGTATTTTGATAGTAGATACATTAGTTGTTGTGCACTATAATGGTAGATGTGCATGCAGTCTATCTTTCATCGCTAGAATGGCTGTGGTGCATGGCATATGATGGTAATGCTTCGTTGTGGTTGCTCAAATGGTCGTAGTGTGTCGCAGTACATCGATGGCAGTGGGTATTTTGATGGTAATTGCTTTGTATTGGTTTTCCAATTAAGGATATCGATATTTGGCATATATCGTTTATGCTCGGAAAGTATTTTATGATTCAAGGAATAACTTACAGAACATATATAGAAATTAAAGTTCAGAAGATAAGAGTATCTGGAATTCGACAACACCTCGTAAATACCATAACAACAAAGCATGGATTAATTGAATTCTACGGCACACACAAGTTTCAAGCTACTTTTTCATGAACTCTACCATTTGTTTCATCAACAGCGTAGCCTGGTCACCGTCCGGCTTCAGCAGATGGAACACATGCCCCTCTACCTCTGTCTCGAAAAACTCAGCAACGCCATTCCAATCGCTGCTCTCCAATGCCTCGTGATACTTCACACCCCTTTCCTTCAAGAAATCCTTACTGGCAACGCAAACAAGCACCCTCTCGCACCGCAGATTTGACAGTAAGTTCTTATGGGCAGACGGATTCAGCCTGGAATCGTTCGGGCCCGTCGGTTCGGGGCAGATAAAATTCCACAGGTGTTCAACGTCCCCAATCCCGAAATACGGGTGAACCAGAATCAGACCAATGAATTCGATACCCAATTCGGATTCTGCCCCCGCACGGACCACAATTTCATGAGCTATGTTGGCACCGGCGCTGTCGCCCGCCACGAAAACCCGTTTAAAGTCGACGTGATCAGTGATCCAAGGGTCCTCCCCTTGGCCGACGGTAGTGGAATGAGACTCCACCCATTTCGTAGCAGCCCAGCAATCGTCGTAGCACGCGGGGATCGGGTGCTCCGGGGCCAGCCTGTATTCCACTGAGACGACAACAGATCCAGATTCCGCAGCCAGGGAATTGACGTAGTTGTGGTACGTTGAAGAGAAGGCGGACTCGATGGAGAAAGCGCCGCCGTGGACGTATATGATGAGGGGCAGTTTCGTGTCCGTCTCTTGCGTTGGAGGGAGATATATCCGGGCCGTAACACCGTTTTGCGGCGAAACAACGATGTCTTTGGAAAGGACGCCGGTGTCCGGATGTTTTGATGGGGGCAGGAAATCGTGTTTGATGAATCTTTCGATACGTCCGGTGTTGCGGACGCGGAAGAAGGGCGCGAAATCGTGGGTTACGTGGTCGGAGTGGGGATCCATTGTCGAGAGTAAACTGGAAATGTTTATTCTATTACGGGTTTCTAGATTCCAACACACGGCAGGCTGTCATACCTATGCATGCGTATATCTTATATTGGTTGGGGAATCGACTCAATATGCATCCCATTGCATATAATAAGAATTAAAATTTTGATATCATAAAAAATAATTTGCATTATTTTTTTTATTTAAATTTAATCTCTTATTATATTAAATAAATAAATAACTTTAAATTTATATAATTTACTTTTAAAATTGTTTTCACATTAAAATTCGAGCGGTTGATTTTATGTTATATAATAAATTATAATTAACATAATATGTAGAACATAATGAATGAACTGAAACAAATTTTAAAAATATATATCTAAACAAAAGTTATAAGATATAATAACCTTAAAATCAATCAGTTTATGGATTTGTCAATGCATAAATCATTATTTATATAAGTGAAACACACTTAAGGTAAATAATTATCAATTTAAAATACACGTGACTAACTCATCAAAATAATATCAAAACTAATGAAATAATAATATAGATAGTAAAATATAACTCATAATATTCAATTTAAGTAATATTTAATCTCCAACATAATTTTTTTACCTTCTGTTTTAAAAATTCTATATCATAGATAATTAATTTTATAACAGAATCAATCTACTACATCGATGACTATTAATTTCTTGTTAAATAAAATTTTAAAATAATTAATAAATCAACATATATAATGAAATAGACATTTAAATAAGATTATATGGTAAATATCAAATAAAAGGCAAAAACTTGTGTGAGACGGTCTCACGGGTCGTATTTGTGAGACGGATCTCTTATTTGGGTCACCCATGAAAAAGTATTACTTTTTATGCTAAGAGTATTACTTTTTTTTGTGAATATGGGTAGGGTTGACCCGTCTCACGGATTATGACCCGTGAGACGGTCTCACATGAGACTCACTCCAAATAAAATCAAATAAACTCATGAATAAGTATTAAATATAAATTTTAAATTATGAGTATGATTTTCACCATAAAAAATTTAAAATATAACAAAAAAAAATAAACTCTCATGAAAAATGATTTTTTTTTATATTTATTAAATCAGTTAGTTTGATTTCAAAATAATTAAATAAATATATTAAAATATATTATGTAAAAGTTTTAAAACTTTGGGTAATGTAATAAAATCATAATACAAAAACTTTACATATTATCCACACGTATAATATAGATTTATACATATTTAACAATAACAATTATTCTTTGAATATGTATGTATTAAACTTAAAGAAACTAGTTTTATTTTATTTCACATTTGTACCCACTAATACAATGTCCTTTTCAGTTTTCAACAACACAATTACACGTAGGTGGGGGTCCTTGGGCCTCCAAACTGCTTTTCTTCGATGCTAAACAAAGTTTTATTATGAACCTTAAATTTGTCTCAAGCTACCTGTCACAATTCAGGGATAGAACATCGAAGAAACCATAGGGCTTCTTTTGCAGCCATATATTTATACCGAATTAAATGACTCCAAAATGAGAAAACAAACACACGCTTATAGTTATTAGTTTTCTATGGTACACATCCACCGTACACAGTTATGTGAATATCGATGAGATGACACTCACCTGTTTAATGTGATGAAACTTAGAAAAATTGTTAATCCAACGGATGATTGGCACATCATTTGTACTTACATAACTATGCACGGTGAATGTGTAACATATCAAAATTATATATATATATATATATATATATATTAATTTTTAAGTATCAAGACATTATTATTATTATTATTATTATTATTATTATTATTATTATTATTATTATTTGTCATTTAAATTTTTAAATATTTTAAATATTTCTTATTATATCTTAGTTTTAGGCGAATACACAAATACCAACTTATTTTAATTAATGGTGTTTATAGGTATTTTTTGTGGTATATTAATCTAGCTACATATTTTTAAATTAATATATTAAATAATTTTTAATCGTAATAAATTGATAAAGATACAATAAAATTTTCATAAAATCGTCCATGATTACATGACTTATACGATGGAAATTGAAAAAAGAAAAAAGAAAAAAGGAAAGAAAAGAAAAGATCCGAGCAATTTCAGCAATAACTTGTGATGTAAAGCTGGTAGTGGATACAAATTATTTACGAGAAACTTAAATTATTTTTTGAATTTTTTTTAATGAAGTTGACTGCAATGGATCCATTAAACTTTGGTAATAATTTATGAAGTTAAATTGTCCGTGGATAGCAAATTATATTTTTAATTTAGACATCAATTATGGAGAAAATCTTTTCAGATCTTTCTTTTTCTATTACTATTACTATTACTATTAACAATGGGGATGGGAAAACGTGCGGTTGGTAGGCCAGTAGTGTATTTTCATATACCGAAAATATCTTTAAAGCAAGACGAGATAATAGGAGGCTTGGTTTGGTCAAGATTGTGAACTGGGCAATTCCCTTCTTAAACCGTCACCTGCCCGGAGGAGTGGACAACTCAGTCGATCCAAAACTTACACTTGTTCAACTTGGCATAGAACAAGTTGATCTTTAACATTGATGGAGATAATCAATTGATTGAAGATAATATTTCAAGGAGAGTTTATTTACAGAAGAGAACAAAAATGAATGAGGAAGAATATGAACTTACGTGTGTGGAACTTATTAAGTCTAACAAGAATTTTAACTGTTATTTTACAGCTATTGTACGGCTGTCATTTAGCTCAAGCTATATATCTAACATCCCCCTCAAGCTTGTAAGATGCTAAACAAATCAAGCTTGGACAAGAGGTAACAATGTTGGTCTGAATCCAAGGCTTTTGTGAAGAGATCAGCAGGCTGGTGATGTGTGGATATATGAGACGTGTTGATGATGTTGTCCCGAATTTTTTCACGTATGAAATGACAATCGATCTCGATGTGTTTTGTACGTTCGTGGTACAACGGATTTGAAGCGATGTGAAGTGCTGCCTGATTGTCACAATGAAGAACTGCTGGTTTGTCAAAAGATAATCTCATGTCCGTGAGGATTCCTCGAAGCTATGTAATTTCACAAGCTGTTGTTGCAATGGATCGATATTCAGCTTCAGCTGAAGAACGGGATACTGTATTTCGTTTCTTGGTTTTCCAAGAAATGGTTGATGTCCCAAGTTTAACAACATAACCAGTAAGTGATTTTCGACTCATTAAGCATGATCCTCAATCGGAATTGCAGTAGGCAGAGAGTATGAAGTCATTTGTGATGACAAAAAAATACCCAAGGCAGGAGTTTCTTTAACTAATGAATAAGTCCACGAAGCAAAACTTGTTAGATGTGGCTCATGAGTTAAGATCTTGGCATCATCTTCAACTCATTGTATTGTTTTAATACAAGTTTAACTTTAAAATGATAATTTTTTTTCTTAAATTTAAAAACTTTTCTCCAACTAAAAATTAGACTCTAAAATTTTATTTTTTTTAAATATTATTTATACTTATTTACAACTGTTTTATTACACGTATTATTTATTTATAAATTTATTAAAACATTAAGACAATCTTATATAATTATAAAATTTATAACAAGGACTTAATTTAATCTAAAACAAAAATTAATTGACAAAAGTAGCATGAACTAATTGAATTCTACGGCACACGAGTTTCAAGCTACTTGTTAATGAACTCCACCATCCGTTTCATCAACAGCGGAGCCTTGTTGGAGTTCGGCTTCAGCAAATGGAACACATGCCCCTCTCCCTCTGTCTCGAAAAACTCAACCACGCCATTCCAATCGCTGCTCTCCAACGCCTCGTGATACTTCACGCCCCTTTCCTTCAAGGAATCCTTCCCGGCAACGCAAACAAGCACCCTCTTGCACCGCAGATTCGACAGCAGGTTCTTATGGGCAGACGGGTTCAGCCTGGAATCGTTCGGGCCCGTGGGTTCGGGGCAGATAAAATTCCACAGGTGTTCAACGTCCCCAATCCCGAAATACGGGTGAACCAGAATCAGACCAATGAATTCGATACCCAATTCGGATTCTGCCCCCGCACGGACCACAATTTCATGAGCTATATTGGCACCGGCGCTGTCGCCCGCCACGAAAACCCGTTTAAAGTCGACGTGATCAGTGATCCAAGGGTCCTCCCCTTGCCCGACAGTAGTGGAATGAGACTCCACCCATTTCGTAGCATCCCAGCAATCGTCGTAGCACGCCGGGATCGGGTGCTCCGGGGCCAGCCTGTATTCAACTGACAAGACGACGGACCCAGATTCCACAGCAAGGTAATTGACGTAGTTATGGTACTGCGAAGAGAAGGCCGACTCGACGGAGAAAGCGCCGCCATGGACGTATATGATGAGGGGAAGTTTCGTGTCCGGCCCTTGCGTTGGAGGGAGGTATATTCGGGCCGTAACCCCGTTTTGCGGCGAAACAACGACGTCTTTGGAAAGAACGCCGGTGTCCGGATGTTTTGATGGGGGCAGGAAATCGTGTGTGACTAATCTTTCGATGTTGCCGGTGTTGTGGACGCGGAAGATTGGTGAGAAATCGTGGGTTACGTGGTGGGATCGGGCATCCATTGTGATTCGAGTCGAGAGTAAATACTCTATTAAATAGGAGTACGAGACTCTACGTGTTTCTAGATTCAAATCTTACGCACCAGTGTCACATATATTAATTTATAGATGTGCCAGCTGCATGGTAGTTAGTTAGGAATTGACTCATTTCTTGTCTCCTTTTTTTTTCAAATTTTTGCCATCAATACTTTAATTTTGGAGGTTCAATCATCCAAATAGTTATAGGCAACATCGACCCTTTCATTCGTTGGATAGAATTTGTTGATGTTATTGGAACAGGTATTTGATATCCACGGATGTATCCAAGTCATAAAAAAAGAGGCAGGGTTATTTTTAGTCCGGATTTTGGGTAATTAGGAAGCCAAGAAAGTTGAGTAAAATACCTGTGTTCAGAAGGAGCCGAGCTTGCAACTGAACTGGGGAAGTAAAGAGCTTGGATGGAACAATCAGTAGACAGTGCTCGATAACATTGTTATCCACTCGAGCATCTTGGTATATGTGTCATCTCCAAAGTTCACAGATATGGAACACCGTGACTTGATCATCTAGGAAGATCTTTTGGCTTTCGTGGGAATGATGAGACTAGATTGCAATAAGAATGGTTTGTCAGAATTGACATTTTACTAACCAAGCATGAGCGACTCCTTACCATGAGTAGAAAATGAATATTCCAAATACCAAGTTTGTTTAATATTTAACGTATTGACATATATTATGGGGGGAAAGAGCATACAGACTAAATATACATTCTCCTAACATAAACTCACTTATTTGATTTGAACGTTTTAGTGGATACGCCCCATTAATGATCTTTGTTATCCTAAGTGTGCAGGCTTGCAAGAGCCCGGGTATCCCTAGTTCAAGATCCGGTATATCAAGACAAGAACCAGTCTGACCCGTTGTAATTACCCACCACCATCAAAGTCAATTCACATTGTCAACATCAGTATTAAACTTAAGAAACTAGTTTTTTAATGTTATTTTCACATTATCATTTGAATCTCATGACTCACAAATCACAAGTGATGGAGTCTCAGCTCCTCACAGTTACAAAAGGATGCCATAACCCAAATATTTTGAGCGTTGTAAAATTTTTATTTTAATTACGGACATGTATAGAATATTATTTTCGAATTATGTAAGTAATAATAATGACGGAAATATTGAATAATACATTGTACTCAAAATTTTTTCAGCCAATAATACCTTAAAATCGAAATCAATTGCAAGATATACACATTAATTTCGAATTTTAATATGGATATCAACATGATTAGAAAGAAATATTTCATACAAGACAACTTTCTCAACAAGGAAGCTAGCAATTTGCAATACAGTACGTATACATCATAAATTTGTACGACAAAACAGTCTACATTTAACCAAGAGTGAATTTCAAATCTAATAGCTAGCCACACATTTTTATATTAATTTTGACACAATTTTAAGTATGGAATAGATATCTCGAAATATGGAATGATTATCTCATATTTTTGAAAAGAATATAATCAGTTTATGAAGGATTTTCACCCGACACCTATAAATGCCCACTAGACCATTGCATAATTCACACCTCTCAATTTTGAAATTCTCTCCCTAGAATTTTCGAAACTCTCATCTCCAATTTATGTCGAATAGCGAAGCTCTGCTACCGTCCATACTCGGAGGAATTTCGAACTCCCAGCGTAAAATCCTTCACATTTTTATCATTCAAAAACTGATATAAGTGGGCTTGTTTTAAAATTTAATTTTCGGTTATACAAATTTTCGTTTACGAAAATTCGGCCAAGTACAAATTTTTCTTCTACTTCATTCTTGATACGATTATCGTATGATGTGTGTGTGAGCAATGTGAGGATTCAGATGAATTTGGGTGGGAATCCTAATATGATATATTTATGGCTCTTATACGGTGTGATTGTAACCGTTATACGACATCGCTCCCTTAGAAACGTCAAAAATTAGAGACTATCAGTAAATCATGGAAAGTAGATGAATCCCATTGTTTAGTCAATATTGTACATGTGATATGACTCATTTTGTACATGTTATGTGTTTCGAAATTTATGCATGTTGTGGCTCAAAAACAACCTTCATTTATTGTGTGACGACCATATCATACACCCCTTCTCAGATAGCCAAGGAACAGCTCGAAGAAGTAGAGTCAGACCAGTTTTGAGGCTGGTGAATTTCGAGGTTTAAAGTTTAAGTTTAAATTTAATTTAAGTTGTAACGATTCCGCATTAATTCTGTCGTTTTTCAGTTAGTTCATTATAAAGACAATTATATTTATTTGGAAATTATGATATAAAATGGTTTTGATTTACATTGTATTACGAGCCTTATTTTTTCGATTTTATGATTGTTAAACAACATTAGTGACGACTAATCTCGATCTCGAAACGTGACAGATCCAATCCAAACTTGATCTAGAGTCTCGGTCATCCATAAACAGATCCATATGATCCAACGTCGTTGTATCAAATCGTTTCATTGCCTTCCACGCGCCGCCGCCGTCATTGCACGATAGCTCCGCCTTCTATTACCAGTGGTGAAGCATTCAGGATTCACTATGTTCATCCCTTCAATCGTCTCTCTCTAATATGTAGTAGTTTGTTTCTTCGATCTTAAAAGATACAAAAATGGATCAATCTTTCATGCTTATGCTATCAAATCTCCTCCACCTCCACAACTACCTGGACCCATCCACGTCCCCTCTCTTCTCCGACTCTGCCTTATCCGCCGATGCTTCCTCCTCTTCCGGTCTGCTCTCCTCCACCTCCGCTGCCCCACTCCTCTTCTTCACCCTCGCCTCCGTCCTTTCCTACCTCGCTTCTCACGTCCCCAAAAAAACCACATCCGCCGCCGGTGCCAAAACCTCTTCCCCATCGTCCTCGAAAAGCCCTTCCGAATTCTCCGTTGCTGCCTTCCGGGCTCTGTCCACAGAGCGCATTTGGGCTATGGAAGCCCCTCTTCGAGATGCCCAGTGGCGGTCTTTGTACGGCCTTTCGTATCCCGTCTTCACCACCGTCGTGGATAAGCTCAAACCTTTCATTACCCAATCTCAGCTCTCCCTCCCCTCCGATTACGCCGTTGCAATGGTCCTCTCCCGCCTCTCCCATGGCTTATCTCTCAAAACCCTAGCTTCCCGTTATGGCCTTGAACCCTACCTGATTTCCAAAATCACCAATATGGTTACTCGCCTTTTAGCCACAAAGCTTTACCCTGAATTCATCAAGATCCCTGTTTCACGTCGCCGTTTGGTGGACACCATTCAAGGGTTTCAGGAGCTTACCTCTCTACCCAACGTCTGTGGCGCCATCGATTCAGCTCCAATCAAGCTTCACAAGCTCAGCCCCGATGTCATTAATGGTTCAATGTACTTTTGCAAACATGGGTTTCCATCCGTTCTGCTGCAAGTTGTCTCAGACCATAAAAAAATCTTCTGGGACGTGTGTGTGAAGGCACCCGGTGGATATGACGACGCCACCCATTTTCGCGACAGTTTGTTGTACAATAGGTTAATTTCCGAGGATGTTGTTTGGGACAAGGTAATTAGTGTTAGGGCACAGCATGTAAGACCGTACATTGTTGGGGACTGGTGTTTCCCGTTGCTACCATTTTTGCTCACCCCATTTAGTGACAATAGAACAGGAACTGCCGCACAGAATACGTTTGATGAAGCTTTAATGAAAGGGAGAAAGGCAGTGGAGGAGGCAATTGGGTTGCTAAAAGGGAGGTGGAAGATTCTGCAAGATTTGAATGTGGGATTAAATCATGCGCCGCAAACAATAGTTGCATGCTGTGTGTTGCACAATTTATGCCAGATTGCTAGGGAGCCAGAACCTGAAATGTGGCAGGAGCCGGAAGAAAACGGACAGGCTCCTCGGGTGTTGGAGAATGAAAAGTCCTTTTACTACTATGGGGAGAGCTTGAGGCAGACTTTGGCTGATGATCTGTATCAACGACTATCATCAAGATGAGGACTTGAAACAAGATGTATATTAGCTGTGTTTGGTAAAGATAAGGCATGATTCAGCTGATGATTACCCCCTTTCCTTTTGTCTGTAAGTGTATGTTGCCTGTGGTGATTGTGGCAAACTAAATTGATTTTAGAGTTGGAAACTGATATTGGAAGATATGGATTCAAAGAAGTAATACAGCTTTTCGGCACACTTTACTTCTAGAGTTTAATCATTTGATTGTTCGACTTAGTATTGTCATTTGACAGTTATATAACTGTGTTGCTTAGGATCTTCTCATTTTAATATCCTTTTTGATCTTGCGAACTATGATAGATCATACTTGGCTTGTATTTTCGTCTTCAAAGGATGAATTGTATATATAATATGTTGCTCGAGCTAGAGGAATAACTTTATACCTTAATCACACCCATTATTAGTTTCTCCAGAAAACGTTATGGTTAAGTATCCAGGCATCTAGGGTGCTGGCTTGTATGAATCCTTGATGAAACTTCGAGTTGGAATGTAAACCCCTGATGACGGGCGTCACAGCAGTAATTCTTTTTGTGGAGTTATCGTAAGGCTCGGCTCTCGAGTCTGTACTAGATATTTAACTCCATTTTTATGACCTGTGTATCTATCTTCTCCAGCATGTTGGATCTCAGTTATTTTGGCTAAATTTGCAGGCTTTCCGGTTTACAACAAGTGCTATTAGAGACTCATGATGTCGGTTTAGTTTCGTCAGATTTAAGAAAAACACAAATGTTAAATGATGATCATACCAAAAAAACGTAGTAACTTTTAATTTTATCTCATTTTAAAACCAATTCACTCAAATAATATTTACGAATAAGATGCATTTTTTGTTAAAATGAAGTACTAACGATATTAAATGATTACAATAGTATCTTAAATTTAAAAAATGAAAATAAGATATAAACTAAAATGAATTATTAAAAATAACACCTATTTTTATTAGCAAAACCACCCGTTGTTCTTGTTATGTAGGTTCTCTTGATAAAGACAAAAATTTATGTGAGACGGTCTCACGGGTCATATTTTGTAAGACATATTTCTTATTTGGGTCATCCATTAAAAAGTATTACTTTGTATGCTAAGAATATTATTTTTTTATTGTGAATATCGGTAGGATTGACCCGTCTCACAGATAAAGATTCGTTAGACCGTTTTACAAAAGACCTACTCCTTAAAAAAATGTGTTTTGAAATCAATACTAAGAGATGCAGGGTTTTACTGATAATTTGTATGGTAAAAAGTGAAGAAACAAGTGTTTTAACTAATACAAAGAATCAAATAAAATTGTATTACAGATCAATTTTGTTAGACGATCGATCTTCTACATGCCTCGACTCATGAAAATGTATTTTTTTATGTCATAAGAATTATTATTTTTTATTTCAAATATATATCTAGTCGACCAATAAATTTATTAGACCGTCTCACATATAAGTTTCAACCTCTTATTGAAAGTGCCAAGCAGATAGAATTCCCAAATCATTTATTCGATAAAATAAAGTATGTATAAGACATATTCAAACGTAGGCAAACGACGCAAGAAATCAATCCAAGCAAACAATATGGCAACATAAATTATTCTCAACAATCTTTGGTTCAATAATTCGGACGGATCGAAGGCCAGACCACAAACTTCATCATCCCAACATTGCAATGGAATCCATCGCGTTCCCCGCAAGTGAAATAGTACGGCTGCCACCTCTTGAGCACGAACTCGAACCCGTCCCCGTCTCCCTGTGCTACATCTCCTATTTTCTTCGCCCTCCTCAGGTCACATTTTTGAAAACTCCAGAAATTCGGTAACAAAGAGACGCTGTGAGGCAATGTGGTATCATTTGGTACATCATATTTGAACACTGCAAACAGAAACCAAAACCATACGATCAGTTTCAACAATCAACAAGTACTTCTAGAGTAATACATGTATTTGGTCCATTAGAGATGCAACTGATGATTCAACAGAATTTTTCAAAAAATTATACTTAAAAATTTTTTATCCCACGAGCCAGAAGGGCCTATATCGAGTGTCGTCGGTCCGCCACAGGCTGCAAGGATGATCTATACACACACAAACACAAACACAAACTTTGAGAAATGTATACCTAGTGTGTCATTCAAGTAGAAGGGTCCATTCTTGAGTGCCCATTCGGTATAATTGTAGCCAAAATGCCAATTTTCAGACCCCCCAACCACAATTTTCCTGGAACCCTGAGTACTATAATTCTTGTGCCAGTATCCCCAGTAGCCTTCATTTCGGTTCCAATTCCCTGCAGTATCTGTCCAGTTCTTGTTAGCCACAGCAAGCTCAAATATGGAAAGAGCAACAACAAGAACCATAATCAAAGATCCTCCACATTGCAAAGCCATAATAAATCCTTTATATATATATATATATATATATATTTGCAATTATGAGATCTCAGAGACAGTTTATAATTTTAAATCAACATTTGATTGGGGTATTTATAGCATGCATGGGAACATTTTAGGGTGATTGGTTGGTAAAAAAGGAATTTAGAAAATAGTGTGTGAAAATCAAAAAGTTAGTTTTTCTTGTTAATCTCGTTGCTAGACACGTTTTTTATCCTCTTACAATCGGTCATGCATCACGTTCTTTAATATATAATTATCGAAAATAATTTTGAATCATTATAATACAAAAATTTATATTATTATATTGTATTAATCAGTGTATCATATTTATAAATTTCAAAATACCTCGTATACAATTAAAGTGATTTAATATATATGATGTCACATTATATCTAACAAATTTTATTTTGTCAATTTTTTTTATGATTGTATTTAAAATTGCTGATTTTTTTTAATCAACATTCAACAAATTAAATACATCCAATCACTACTTGTAAATATGGTAAAAGTTTGTGTGAGACGGTCTCACAGGTCGTATTTTGTGAGACATATATTTTATTTGGGTCATCTATGAAAAATATTATTTTTTTATTGTAAATATCGGTAGGGTTGATCCGTCTCACATATAAAGATCCGTGAGACCATCTCACAAGAGACCTACTATTTAAATATATGTTTGTGGAAAATTGCAATATTAGTTTATGGTTGGGTAAATATAATTAAGAGTGAGTCTCGTGTGAGACCGTCTCACGGATCCTAATCTGTGAGACGGGTCAACCCTACTCATATTCACAATAAAAAGTAATACTTTTAGCATAAAAAATATTACTTTTTCATGAATGACCCAAATAAAAGATACTTCTCACAAATACGACCCGTGAGACCGTCTCACACAAGTTTTTGTCTATAATTAATTGGCTAGTCTTCCACTAAGATCTTGGTGGTTTGATGCTTGTACATATTTGAAATTCAACTAAAGACGCAAATTTCTTCCCCCCATACCGAACCTAGTTAGTTGTAAGTCCAACATATATATGTTATTCAAATTGATAATTTATTTGGTGAATCAATCGAGTTATGTTACATTTTCTTCATTAAAAAAATTATAATAATAATTAAAAAAAAGTTTAAAAAAAAGATCCAATTTAGCGGAAAGGTAATGGGATTTTCAGACATGAATTAGTCTCCATGACCGACTTCATCAATTAACCTTGAAATATTCAAACGCACTATGTAATATAATAAATAACAATTATATTTATTTATTTATTTTTTAAAAAAAAATCGACTATGATCCACTTTCAATTAAGTGTTAAGAGATCCTTGACTCTTCGTTGCATTTGGGTTCACAGGTTTTGATTATAGTTTTGTCGTTAATAATAATTCATATCTTATTTATATACACATTAGTTACATAAATTAGAATAAATTTCAAACGACTACAATATTAGGTGAGCTTGAAATTCAATCTAATCTAATTAATATGAAACACTATATAAATATACAAGGAAATTTTGGATTTTATGATTTTGGTTATCTAAAAACACAAAAATATATTTAAATACATATAAATCATCCGTGTATTATTGATTTAAAATCATAAATTTTCAATATAATTAAATTTGCCCTATGTTTCTTGGACCATACTTTTGGGCTTGAGAGCAATGCACACTGGATTTTGATATATTAAAAGGGATAACATATTGGTTATGTTTCTTCTCATCTAATTTAATACAAGATGTTCATATAACGAGCCCAAATATTTTTATTTTGAAATTATATATAATATGAACATCTTGTATAAAAATATATCGAGTCGCATTCAAAGAGAATGTACGTACATTGACATTAATCGCCACTTATTGTTTATACATGTGACATTAATCAAACTTATCTTAGTTTTATAAAATAATATATAACATTAAAATTCTATTTTATTGAATGCTCCAATCAAAGAGATGAGGACCTGAAAGACAATTCAAGCATAAAATTTTGGTAAAAACTTGTGTGAGACGGTATCACACGTCGTATTTTGTGAGACAGATATCTTATTTGGGTCATTCATGAAAAAAGTATTAATTTTCATGCTAAGAGTATTACTTTTTATTGTGAATATCGGTAAAGTTGACACATCTCACAAGTAAAGATTCCTGAAACAGTCTACTCTAAAAATTTTGTTGTTTTCCTCATATTTCCCCACACCCTTTCACCTAAAAAGTTTCCTTTCACCTAAAAAGTTTTGAAATATTAAGGTGGTGGGCTCACTCTCATCGTATCTTGTCTTCACGATTCTTTCTCCATTATTCTGTATGTGAAAGAGATTGATTGTCGAGAATTTTGGATAGACTTGCAACTCTTGGAATTCTTTACTTCGAACAATGGTTCTTTTTGGCATTTCAAAATATACGCGAAAATTCTTAATTGACTTTCTCATGAGTCAATTTTATAAGATTTATATTTTATTTGACTCACTCGTGAAAAATATTAAAAAAATATGACAGGGTTGACTCGTCATACAAATAAAGATCCGTGAGACCGCCTCACAAGATACCTACTTTGAAATATAAATATCAAGTTTAAAATTTTAAATATAGTGCCCATTTACTTATAGAAAAGCCTCATGCTTGGTTGGGGAACATTTTGAATGGAAATTTTAAAGAGATTAGGCATGTAATTTATTAGTATTTTATTAATGGTTTCGTTCTTGTACAAGGTATTAGATTATTTAATTATCGGGTGTCCAATGGATGAGTTAAAATATATATAGTTTTGAAAATACACAATTTCTTTTATCAAACAAAGGTTAAATACATAAACTATCCAGAGAATCGTGGAAACATATCACGTTTCTTCAGTTTTCGGACAAAAATTATGCATCATTTTCCAATCTCTACAATTATTCATTTATTTCATTGAATTTTTGCAACTCGAATAAGAAATGTTTTATTATTTATTTTCTTTAAACTTATTGTTTGAGAAAAAAAGAACGTGGAAAATCAATTAAGATGCGTTTGGATTTATAAATTTCAAATGTATTTATATAATTTTAAAGAAGCAAGACCATATACTTCAAATTCACATCTTGATATGTCTCATGTTAATAAAAATATATTTCAAGTTCACCCGATAATCGAGACACTCAAATTCATTCTACTTTGTGTCGCTAATATATAAATAAGTAAGATTTGATTTAAGATTTCATATATTATTTCATTGTTAATAATGAAATTATAATCGAAATCCATGAATTTCAAATCAATTCAGCCAAATACAAAATAATTGTGGGATTGCCCATATGGAATAACATAAAATGACATTAAACCATTGTGGGACATGGTTTTCTTGTTTGAACTTTGAACAAATCAAGATTCTTTTTATATCTCTACAAATTGTTGCATGTAGATTCCATTAATTAACAATGTATATATTTTCCTTCGGTTCAGTTCGGTTTTATACCAACAGGTGTTATTTGGTTTTGATATAATTATTTAAATTAATAATATAAATATATTATAAAATATAATATGTTATCGTTTTACATGATTTTTTAGTAAAACATTTAAATATAAACTCTAAATTAATAATGAAAAACAATCAACTAAAAATTATTCAAAATATTTCTTAATTCACTAAACATCGTCTCAAAAAATA
Source organism: Primulina eburnea (assembly GCF_022965805.1). Classification (NCBI taxonomy): domain Eukaryota; kingdom Viridiplantae; phylum Streptophyta; class Magnoliopsida; order Lamiales; family Gesneriaceae; genus Primulina; species Primulina eburnea. The sequence goes on from NC_133103.1 coordinate 16,023,972, forward strand.
TATAATATAAATAAAAAATTAATTTAATGAAATTTCGATTTTTCTTGTCAGTTCGATTTTGACATATTTAATCCGAAACCGAACCAAATGAAATTCAATTTTAATATTTATATTTGAATTACAAAATTCGACTTTTCAGTTCAATTCAATATTTGGTTTTTCGATTTGGATTTTCGATTTTTCCGATTTTATTCGAAATATTGAACACGCTTAACTGAAATCAAGGTTAAATAAGGATTTTTCATTCAATGAAGAATGAATCATTAAAGTTCAACAACTTGAGAGTAAATAGTTCATTTTCATGGAGTAAATTAAACAAAATGAGAAAATATCTATAAAGAGAAAGCGTGAATTTCAAATCCATTCATTACATGTTTAATTTATTTATTTAACTAATAAAACAGATTTCAGATTTCTCTATAGAACGATGATATTTATAACATGTCCTTCAATTCCCTTATCTCATATCAAAATCCTTCGATCCAAAGGATACACATCATCACAAGAATAAGTTCAAAAGGAAAGCAAAGAATATAGAATGGGATTCTTTAGAAAACTTTAGCCTACACCAAGATTAGGTCTAATTAAATATTGTTGTGTATTTTGATAAAGTAATTTCATAAAATATATATTGAAAGATACTATGTACGTTTTATTTTATGCATTGACATACAAATGTTTTATTATAATATTATAATTACAATGTATAAAAATTGAGGTGGGTATCACACCAGATAATCGCAATTTGCTTTTACTAAAAAAATAAATTTGTGCGAGATGTTCTTAAATTTGAAAATAAAGTTTCATTAAATTGGAGTATCAGATAATAATAAAATATTTTATAGTGAATTGAAATGGAAAACTATAATTTATTAAATTATGATATAATATAACTATATAATAAATTTACTAAGTGGTCAAAAGGTAAATTTAATATAATAATATATAATGTCGGGAGATGGTAAAAGAAAGATTTATGACTCAAAAAACAGCGAAGTTAATTGTTTTTTGACAAACGTGTGTGAGATAGTTTTACGGGTCGTATTTTGTGAGACAGATCTCTTATTTGAGTTATCTACGAAAAAATATTACTTTTTATGTTAAGAGTATTATTTTTTATTATGAATATCTCGGTAGGATTGACCCGTCTCACAGATAAAGATTCGTGAGACTATCTCACAAGAGACCTACTTTTGTTTTTTTTATTAAAAAAAAAAAAGGCAAAGAGAATTTCATTAAATTAAATCGGATACAATTACATCATAAACAAAAGAAGGCGAGGGGAAGACTCAGCCTTCAAGACCAGTAATAAAACCAATTGTTTATGCCACAACGTGAGTCAATATCAACATTTATTTGCTGAAAACTGACAGAGTTTCGAAAATTAATTCAAATATATTGTAAAGTTTAGTTTGACAGGAGGATTAATTTAAATTGAATGAAGGGATTTGAAATCCATAAATCTCGGAACATAAACTTCGGGGTATATCTGAATTTCCAGAGAAAAGATCCAAGTATGATACTACTACCAGCTTATTTATTTTTTACACATATTAAAAATATCATTGAAAAAACAAAATTTATAAACAGACTTCACATTTTCTCCTTGCTTAATTTATTTGTATATTTTTCGAACTTAGTTAATAAAGGTGTGGAGTATGTAGACAGACAGAATGGGAACTAGCATATTCACACGCAAGGCAACACTTTAAGCAAGACATCATCGGTTCAGAAATTTCACATTGATTAGGTACAACGTTGTTTCAACAGACAAAATACCAAGAAATTTCATGGGAAAAATAGGTCAACCTAATGATTCGCATGTATTCGAATTCGATACAGAGGCCGGAAAACAAGCCTAATCCTGCAAAAATTTCAAGCAACTCGGCCTCAAGATTCTCCTCTGTATGTTTTGTATAGAGTCAGGTTTATCAAAATTCACAGCCAAAGTTTTCCCATTTTCACGTCATCATTGTCTCCTAAAGATAATTGAATTTCATCATCTTCCTCTTCCATCCTCTCCCCTCCCGTCAAAGAAGTTGCTCTAGAAAATCCCGCCAAGTGTGTGTGGCGCTGAGGCGATCCGGACCGAGATTTTCTTTGTTTGGAAAACTTAGAGCATCGTTCTCGAGACAACATCCAAGAAGCTCCAAGAACAATAGGATGATTAGCGCTTGTCGATGCGCCAACTCTACAAGCGTTGATGCGATATTTCTAAGACAAGATCAAATCAAGAAACATGTGGGTTTTTCCTATTGTGAAGATAGGAGGAATTTAAAAGAAGAATAGGCAGGGTGAAACCTACCTGCAGATGACTCTTAACTTCATCATTGGAGAGACCGTCGACTCGCATAAGTTCTCTGATTTGTTTAGGAGTTGCAGCTGCAATGCGTTGAACAAAATTAAATGAGAGACAATGCAAGAATTACTATTTAAGGAAGTATGACCGGGTCCAGAAATCCAAATAGTGTTTCCCTGTGAAGAAACGTAAAAGACACAGTTTTGGAGTTGGAACACAACTCCAGCCTCCAATCACTCATCAATCTAGAGATGCAAGAATAACTCTAAAAGCAGAAATATAAAACACAAACTAAAAAAAAGTCTCACATCAGAGAGAATCAGTGCTTTCCGTATTATACCTCTGAATCGGAGCAGAATAACTAATCTCAGATATGAATATGAGGAACGCAAATACTAAGACCCACCCAAATTTTCATGAATGTCAAATCCAAGACCTGAATGAGCGATGAAACTAGAAACATATAGAGAGCATAAATTCGTTAATAGATTAGAAATGACTAGTCATTGACTTTCGACCTTGAGCACCTCCAAGCTTCTGCAGGGCATCGACAAAACGTCGATGCAACTCAGGTGACCAGCATCTCCTTTGCTTCCTAGTCATTTGCTGCGACTGCTGTCCGTTGCTTAACCTTGAATGTTCTTCAGTGTAGACATTTGAACCTGATCTGCCACAAGTGGATTTTGAGCCAAAAGCACTCGAATTCATCTCTTCCGGTCGGTTATTGGCCTCAGGTGTACCAAGAGAAAGCCTGGGAACCAGAGTTGATTCATCCCCATTTTTCTCCACCACTGGCAGCACTGGGAAATTAGTACACCTTTTAAATGGCCAGAGGGCCGTTCCTGCTATCCTGTTTTTACAACTCTGAAACAAATCATTCATCCCGGATTGATTAAATTTCACTTCCACTTCATATACATCAAGGAATACCACACAAAGCCATAAATACACAGCCAAGAAACCTTGTCATGAAACATGTCTTGGTAAAATACCAAGTTCTGCAATCTATTAATCAAGAAGATACCACAGAAAGATATACAGGCCAAAAAAACATATTTAGATGACATGTCCTCGAAAAATTCCAACTTCTCCATTTGATTATCAGGAAATCGTCTCAAAAATCCAAATATACAAGACCAAAAAACCTTGTCAGAAACAATCCCGGTAAATTACAAATGTTGCCATCTCATTTGTACCTTTATATTGTCCGGTTTTAATGCTTGTTCATCGTTAAGATGCTGATTATCAGAGTTCCACAACTGCACAGAACTCATCCAATTCATTTTATCTCTACTTTTCACGTCATCTTCACTGTTTTCAATTTTCTCACGTTTTTCATCAGCGATTTTCTTCGATGGCATGAATTCTTCCAACGGAACTGCGTTTGATTTCTCACGTTGCACCTCTTTCACTGCCACAATCGCTGAAAATACAATCCAAAACCCAACATAAGAAATCAACGTTCATGTAAAGATTTTTATTTTATTTTCTCAAAGCAAAAATCAAATTAAAAAACATCTAAACAATAACAGTCAGAACCCAACAACGAAAACAAAAATGCTTACTGATTTCCAGGAGCAGCACGCAAAGAGGAAGCTCACTTTTGAAAGGTTCGATCTTTTTCTTCTCAGCTTCGAGCTCATCAATATATTCAGCAAGTTGCACAATCTTTTCAGACGGGCTATGATTCCTCAAAAACTCCGAAATCAACCCACCTATCGACGAACCCATCTCCGCCAATAGAAACTTGAAATCCAAACTCATACCCAACGCTCCCATTATATCTTTATTTTAATCACCTTATTAATTTCCGTGATTGCCAAGAAATTAAGCGACGACCCAAACCACGAGATACGAGGATAATCACGTGAGTTTTAAATGGAAGTGTAGAGAGAGAAAGAGGGAAGGAATTTGGAAACGGAAGATTCTGTCAAACAACTTCGAGTCTTGACATAGATGAAGCGATAAGGGTGAAAGTTTGCGTGTATGTCTTGATAATATTAGAAATAATTCTCGTTGCCACCCTCAACTATAAGATAATTTTATTTTAGTCCGCCAAGTTTTTCATTCTCATGTTTCTATCCTTTTAACATATATGCCCATTTCATATAAACCAGTAAAAGATGTACAAATATAACAAGTGGATGTGTTCATAGGTCGATTTGGTAACAATAAAATGAAAAGAATAAATGATGATTTATTTTACAATAAATTAATTAAAAAAGATAGAAATAAGGGATAGATATAAAATATTTATGATGACGTGTAACAATTATTAGAAATATATATTAGATTAATCAGATAATTATCACAATTTTATAAATAAATTAATTAAATATATTAGAATATTTATCGCGATAGTTTTGACGAGTTGACTCATAATTGAACGCCTAGTGACTTTTAAGTCTTTGGATGTAACAAGTGGATGTGTTCATGGGTCGATTCGGTTTATTCTGTTCAATAACGATATGGTTTTCGATTGATTTTCTGAAAATGTTTGATTTAGAAAATATGAAAATGGAAAGTGGTGCGATTGATTGTTGTAAATTATTGCTTTATGATATACAATCCATAAACTGGAAATGTTTGATTTAGAAAATATTGTTTCTTTTTTACTTTCCCTACTACGAGAATATTAATGGTAATAATATATAATTTGAAATTAATTTTTTGTGATAAATTATGAAATATAACATGTAACGACTCATTGGTTGGGGGAGAAAATAGAATAGCATTGATTTAATCAAATTGTGTCGTGTTAAACTCGATTGGCTTGGGTTAAATCTTATTCTGGCCGTCATACTATAAAATTGTGGAATATATTTTAATATAATAAAATAATAATAAATTTAATAATTATAAAAGTGAATAATAATAAATAATAAATAAATAAATAAAAGTATGTGTATAGCGTAATGCTAAAGTCTTTGTGTTTTTTTTTTCTTTTCTTTCTTGCAAAGCCAAAAGGTAGCGAGATTCCTTTCAGTCCAAAAATTCAATTCAACTATCTCAGTGCATGGAAATTTGGGGAGTAAAAGGCTTCGCTTTTGGTCAAATCAAGAAAGTGACACTCTCATAATTCCATGGTTTTGGATTGATAACAGATTGTTGTTTGGACTAAAACTCTTTTAATTAATAACTTGCGATTTAATTTGTTGAATCGAAAGAGCTAAATTTATGTATAAGAACCCTGTCTTTTAGATTTGTTAAAATCATATAAAGTTAATCGCTACTAAATTGTAAATAGATGAACGTACAAACTTGTGTGAGACGGTCTCCCGAGGAGTAGTTTGTGAGACAGATCTCTTATTTGGGTCATTCATGAAAAAATATTATTTTTTATGCTAAGAGTATTATTTTTTACTGTGAATATCGGTAGGGTTGACATGTCTCACAGATAAAGATTCGTGAGACCGTCTCACAAGATACATACTCATAGATGAACTCGTTACTAAAATGACTCAATTCAAATATATATTATTAGAATTTTAAAATTTAGAAGCAACTCGATGTTGTTAAATTAGTAGTAGTCGTATTCTTCTTCTTGTTCATGTTCATGTTCATTTTAATTAATACCTTGCTTTCAATCAATGTGTATGTTTCAACTTAAGCATATTTGGATATGGAAGTCTCTCTGGTGAAGAATGTCCCCCGGAGCCATCAACCTAGCGTGCACGGAGTATTAGGGTCAGCATCAACTACAATATATATATATATATATATCTATATATATATATATATATATATAAATTTAGGATTTTTTTTTCGATTTTAAAAATATTCATGAAATTTCGAATTTTTTACACCAAAGATGGTTTCCTTTTTTTTGAAAAAAAAAATTTAGTATATAATATTCTATTTAATATTGTTTAAAATTAAAAATAAAATAAAATTAAGTATGTTCCAACACCTTATAATGAGGTGAAAATTGCATAAATATTTCAAGTAAAAATAAAAGAAAAAGAATGGGTTTAAATATATAATTATTACAATCATAAGTGGAAACCGATTCGCCGCATATAGTGACGCCCAAATATTCTCTCCACTCTTCTGCTCTTTCTGCCTTTCACATGCTGCGAACCTCCACCACTCTTTTTAGAATTAAATTAAATTAACTTTTTTAAATCAATTCTTTTTTTCATCTACTTATTTTCTTTGTTTTGGGTAAGAAAAATACAATAATAAATTTTTTGGGTAAGAAAAATACAATAATAAATTTTTTAAAAATTTATTATACAATATAGGAATAAATAATTATTATGTACATACTATGTAGATATCATATGTAAATATGTGGATAATAGGTGAGTTTATGCTAACTTGCAGTGTTCTTGTATAAGATAATTAATCTGTAAAATAACAAAATATTGATGGATCTCATATTTTGTTTTAAAGTGAGATATCGGCATTTGATCTTATATAAAAATAAAAATCTAGAATAAATTTCTAGGTATAACATTGACTCACACATGGATAATTTTCCAACTCTCCATGGTTCACGCCCATCATCATTTCATGCCTTTCTTGTTCCCTTCAATCCGCTGTTACCAATGCCTGCACGGGCAATGAACAGCCCGGATCTCTCCACATGAGTGATCCGGGCCCACCTCCCTGTAAAAAAAAAAAAAAAAAATTGACTCGGAAAAATCCGAGCCGTTGGATCGACCCTTGCGGGCACTGCCAGCAGGGGTAGGGTCGAGTAAACCCTGTTTTCCCACTCACCCATTTTCTTGTTCATGTTTTGGAAAAGAGTTTGTTACTATTGGATTGACCTAAGATCCCGTTCTAAACTTGGAATTTTAGGTTGTTGTCATTTATTTAATTGATAAAAAAATTAATTAAATTTCATAATTATTTGAAGACAAGGTAAGAGAATATGTACTAAGAGGCGGGGTAGAAAATGGTGCATAAGATTTGATAAAGGACAGGCGAATTTGAAATTTTGTTCCCCAAAGATATTAGCCACACCATAAAATTAGGAGAAACAATATCTTGACATTTTTAAAAGAAATTTTTCCATCTGGATTTCAAGTATATATCTTGTCTAGACTCTCTTTTGGTTGGCTGGCTCTTGTCTTTTATTTCAAGACAATAAGGAAGATAAGAAGCGTGATGGAGCGTATTGAATTTCTTGAAATCGATATCTTGTATAAAGTTGTGGATGCTGGGATATGGTATGTGGTGAAGGAAGATTTTTTAGAGTCAAGGAAATATATAATCTTAAACATAATCCTTATATCAATTACAAAAAAGAAATCAATTACATAGTTTCAAGATAACAAAGTGAAATATTAACCGAACACAGACGGCCCAATTGTGGACTATTGATGCTTTACAGGAAAGTTGCCTTTGATTTTCAAATGGAAAACTTTAAGTAGGTTTCAATCGTTTGGTACACTTTCAAGAAGGAATTCATAATTCATATGGGTGTAATCTTCAATTTGATTCACAGGGCTAAACTTTCTATGTTTTCATATTCATTTACATATTGATTGCTTCTTCCTTGTGATTCAAATGAAAACACAAAAAGTGGGAATCAACATATTTGTACTTACATTTACACAACTATGGATCTGCATTTCTATTTTGACATTCTTGCTATTGTATTAAGTGCTACCAAAAAGCTAACTCTGATAATGCTGCACAATGGAGAGCAAGCGCATAGGCTTCATCTTTCAAAAGCTGAAAGAAATGGAGTTTGAGCAACACGATTCCGGGCGAGGGAATTATCTCCGGTCCTCAAATTCACAGGTGAGGCCTGTGTCCTGAGCTCGGACAATCTCATTCTTTCATCCACTATTCGATTCTACAAAGTCAAAAGATAAGCAATGTTAGTCTACGCCCTCTAAAGAACACAAGGTATTGATGCAGAAGGTTGCTGAGTTAATGATCAAAAGGTACTGTAGCCCATTTTTTCTGAGTTAGTCTATTACCTTGACTTTCACATCTTCAAGTTCCATTTCAAGATAAATTACCCGATTCTTTAGCTGCTCAAGTGCTTCTTCAGCCACTTGGAGATTTACCTCACTTGTTGCTGTTATTCCAGCAGCCTGTAGTATTTGTTTAATAGATATAGGAGAAAAAGTTAAAAACATCTGCTGTGTCCTCAATGCATAGGGATCCTCCAGTAAGGTAAATTTTGCGCAGCAGTATGATCAAAAGCTGTTGGGTTCAATTTGATACAATATGGCAACACTCTACAAAAAATAACAATATCTGACCTTTAATACAGTAGTACAAAAGCCAAGTAACTTCTGAGCTAAATGCAATCTCTCCTCTTCCGTTTCCTGTTACGAGCAAACATTCAGAATAAAAAATTCTCTCTTGGACTTGCTCAGTGTGAATATAATAAGCAATGCACCAGGCACTGACCTTCAACTTCTTGTCCAACAATTGCTCCTCATCAAAATTAATGTAGGGCTTTCTCCCATTTGCTGCACGGAATTGAGCTAGCTCTTCCTTGACACGGGAAAAAATAGCCTCTGTTCTCTGCAGCTTCATGCTAAGGTCTTCATTTTGAGTCTTCAGTAAATTGTTCTCTTCCTATGACATTATCAAAGTTTTCTTCAGCAATCATTCGATTACAAATTTGTAAATGAAACTTAAAAGATGCCAATGAACACCTACATATATATCCAATATGACCATTAGGAGGATAATGTTGCCAATAATTTATAAAACTTTACAAGTCTCTTGCCTTAATTTTAGCGTGATGATGGATGCGTTGTTGGATATTCTGTTGACCAGACAGCTTCTTGAGTTCTCCTTCAAGTTCCATCACCAGCTTCTTGTGATTGGAAATGTCCACCTGAGAGAAATTTTAATTATGAATCAAAATGATAATATAAATACGAAATTCGTTTAGGTTTCCCTTAAATTGAATGATTTGGTTTGGGCAAGGTATTTAATTAGTGAATTTCGAACTACTCAATCAAATAAGGATTTGAAATCCATTATTATAAATACAAACTACTAAAAATGAAAGATGAACTTCAAATTTATAGATTTCAAAATGATCGAAACAATTTGAGTGGATTTCCAGTAATTATTTGAAATCCCTACTTTCAAATCCTTCCATACAAACAGAGTTTTGAAGGTGAAGTCAAGCAAAAACATGATTTTCATGATTCTACCTTTAACATCTCATTTTCAGTCGTCAGCAATTGATCATGTTGTTGCAGTTTTTCCAAAACAACATGTACAGCAACCAATTCAGCCTGTTTTCTCTCAATCTTGTCCAGCCACCTGAAATATAATTCTACACGAGATGAGCAACTTAGGAGGAAATAATCATCAATTTTATAACACTGTTCATTACCCGTTCCTCTCTTTGATGAACTCGTTAATCTGACATTTCAGGTCAACTATTTTTTGTTCCTACAAGGCAGCATCCGAGAGATTAGATAGTTAGTATCCCATGCAGCATAACAATAAATGAAACCAATTATGGAGAGAAAGGGTACCTCAGCTTGAGCTTCAGCATTATGGTTTTGAGTGTCATTCACTAACAAGTGAAGTTGTTGATTGTCCATTAAATTCTAGCAGTGACAAGTTAATTCAGAGTTAAAACAGTATTTTTTCCTCTAAGATGCACAAAGGCTCATTCATGCCCAATGCAGATCCAAGCAACATGAATCCATCAGCAGTCGTCCAAAAACTAAATGTTCTCAATCGTTCGTTGCTTTTATATAGTAACTTGTAATACCTCTGGCTTGAAAAAAGTTCAAACAATGTGGTGAGTCAGGGAACTTACGGCATAATTATTCATATTCAATTTCACACCCAATAAATCCCGAATCACATCATGAGTCATGCTTTCAGTAGATGCCAATCTTGCCTTAAGCAGGAATATCTGCAAGAGAACATGGAGAGGTATTTGGAATGAGGACATTCCATTCAGGGGTTCTAGTATTCATCAGACAAAGCTACCTCTTTTTGTCTGCTTGAGGCCAAAGCCTCAAGCTCTTCGATTCGTTGTCTTCCAGCACAAAGCTCCTCATCCCTCTCAGACTTAATCTGTTGAACTAAGCCCAGTCCTATGCATTTGAAAGGAGATCCTGAACCTCGAGACTTGGAAGTATTTTTTTCCAGTTTGGTTGATGATGAATTTGCACTATGAGTGGAAGGGACCTCGATTTTGACTTCCCCTACCATAGCTTCCAATGCCTTGAACTGTTGAGGATTCAGAATCAAAATCTTGTTATTGGAAGTTAAGAAGTTTAAACTCTATAAATTCAATACACAATAAATAAGAATTGGCTCGAGCTCGACCTTTTGCTTGTATTCGCAAGCCTGTGCTTCTGCATGCAAGTTTAGCTCAGAAATATGAGCTTTACAATGAGAGATCTGTTCAAAATATTAGACAAAATAAACATTTTGAGCTTGCTAAGCAAAGTGTACAAGTAACAAAATAATTATCACAAAAGAAAATAAAAAAGAGGACTATCCAGTGTAAAAATTTTTCACCTTCTTGTCTTTCTCTGCTATTTCTCTTTCAAGAATTTGTATGCGTTGAAGGGCTTCTTGAAGATTCTCCTCCTTTTCATCTAGACATCTGAATCAAGAGAACTTATAGTATTTAGAGATGTTTATGGTGTATAGCTGTCATCTAAATCTGAGGCACAAAGAGGATAAATGCTATTAAACCTTTTTATGTCAGAATCATTGGCTTTAACAGTTTGCATTTGTTCTTTGACAGAATAAAGCTCCAGTTCAAGTTCCTCTCTCTGGAGTAGTTGCCTCTCAGATTCTCCTTTGACTAGGTCAACCTTGTGAAGAAATATACCTGTCAATGTATGAATGAAAAATAGAAGTTCATAATGAATCTTACTAGAGATACCTTTCGTTCAAGAACGTTTATGGTAGATTCTAACTCTTCAATAGAGCGTTCTAATAGTTTCACTTCCTCTTCCTTTTCCTCAGCCAAAAAATTTCGAGTTTCAGCAATCTGGCATCAACCAAAACAAAGATATCAAAGGAATATGTAAATAATATGAAACCATCACCAAAAACATTTTCTTGCCTATTCAATATTACCTCTTGAGCTTCACTAGCAATTACTCTACTTTCTTCAGCAAGAGCTCTTTCTCTCTCATGCTCTTTGGTCAAAGTAAAAACTTTTCTATCCAGGTCATCCCTCTGACTGGTGGATGAATCCAAATTTCTCTTTAACAACTCAGTTGCTTTACTCATTTGGGTGAGAGCACTTTCTATTTCAGCAATTTCTGCTTCTAAGAACTCACTTTTAATCCTTGTTTCTATTAATTCTTTCTCCAACAAGTCATTTGCTTCCAAAGCATCTCGGCTGCCAGCTAAAAGCTCGGCATTTTGGCGAGATAGTGAAATTACAATCTCGTGTTCTTTTGCAGAATCCTGTTTGAGAGCAGAAATCGTATCTGTCATTTCTTGTAGTCTTACTTTAAGCATTTGACCTTCAACAACAGCTTCCTCCAGTTCAAGTGATTTTAATTCAAAATCTTTTCCCAGTGCACTTAGAGAAGCCGTCAGTTCTTCATTTTCACTTCTATGATCCTTACTGCTGGATGCAGACTCCTGCAGCATGCTCAAGTCAAATAATAGCCCCTTGAGAATATCATCCTTCCTCGAAATCTCCATTTGAACGGAGCAAAATTCAGAATCTAACTGTGTCGTGAGATTCTTCAGCAATTCAAATCGCTCCATAAATGTGTTTGCCTTTTCCACCTCCATGACAATATTTCTAAACATATAATCTACCTCCACATATTTTCGGGTAATCATGTTGAGTATTTTGCAGATCATTTCATCTTCATATTTTGTCAAATCATCAAGTTGTAGACTTTTAGTGTTCAACGCGTTGAGGAATACCTTCTCGTTAGTCTCATGAACTCTGAGTTCATTTCTTAATAAAATGTTTTCTTCTTTTAAAACATCGATGTCATCCAGTTTCATCTTCAAATCATGGATAGTCGAGCATAAATAATCTTTGATGACATAATGAGAAATCAGATGGTGCTTGGTTTCCTCGCTTGCAAGAAGCAAATCTTCCTTCAACTTGGCCGTGCAATTCTTCAACAGCGAACTGCTATCCCTTAGTCTGCAATTTTCTTTGACTGATGATTCAAACTCAGCCTTTTTATCCTCCAAATCCTGCAGAAGCACACAATAGTTTGCTTCCTGCTCTTTTAACACACTCTGCAATGTTGCATTTTCATTCTCAAGGAAGCTTAGTTTACTAAGTTTTTCATCTTTTGTTTCCAGCTCAAGTTGGAGTCTGTTTGATTCTGTTTCCAGAAGACAGGTGTCACCCTTCAACTTCTGGTTTTCTCGATATAATTCTGAGGTGTGAATAGAAGATGTTTCGAGGGCTGTTTCCTTCATCTTAATGTTATCTAGTAAATTTCCAATTTCAGATTCAAGCTTATGAACTTTGCAAGATAGAATTCTATTAGATTCAATCGCCTCATCATGTGAGGATATCAAGTCTTCACTGGAACGAGTAACCTCCTTTAATGACTGAACATCTTGATGAAGAACTGTATTTAAAGCCTCCATCTGTGCAATTGTTGAAATTTTCTCGTCAAGAGCCAGCAACAATGCATTCTGCTTCATGGTTGCTTCTGCAACTTCAGTTTGCAGAAGAGCATGCTCAGTTTCAATTCCGAGTGATAGCGACTCACCAAATGCAGCATCCATGCTACAGAAAATTACGTTCTTTTTTAAGTTCTCAAGGATTTCAAGAATGCTCCTATTTGTGTTCTCCTTATCAAGCTTTAGAACTGTCATCTGCTTTAACTCGGAAAATGCAATTAACGACTCGAACTCTTTTGCAAACAATTCCAACATGAAATTTTCTTCTTGGCATTCCAAAAGTTCATCTTTATGCTTCAATAATTTTTCTTGATCCAAAATAGACAATAACGTTTGTCTGTTACTGAGATCCAGCTCCCTCGTCAAAATAGCAAGCTCAGATCCCATATCATTTGACCTTTTCAGCATCAACTCCTCCTGAAACAGTAGATCATGTATCTTCTTCTCAAAAGAGGCAAGCTTCTGGTTAAGGTCCCCGGATTCTTCAACTTTGCTTGAAATGCGATCAAAGCCTTTCTTAACATCTGCCAACAACTTCCCTTTGAGGATTCTGCACATTTCTAGCTCTTTTCTGGACCTTGAATTTTGCTCCCTTAGTGCAGATACAATGGAGTTTGACTCACTTAATCCATGGTGAAGAAAACCGTTTTCAACATTCAGTCCATTAGCCGTTTCTAAGAGAATTCCCATGTGACACAGATGCAATACAGACACAGCACAATCCTTAACAAAAATATCTGACCAGACTTCCTCAAGCAATGACTTAATCAGTTTTGTTGATTCAAAAACCTGGGACTTAACAGTGATAAAATCAAATGCTACAGGCATCCGTTCTTCCATTGAATTGGTCTGAACTTGTAGAATCATATCCTCTAACTCTGACAACATTCGTTTCATGAAGATGATATCTGTCTCATACATTTTCTCCAACTTCTCATGATGCTGATCTTTCTGATTGCTGGACGCCTTCAAACTTTGAACTTCATTAATGAGTAGATCTCTCTCATTTGCTGTGCAATTTTCCTTAGCTTTCAATTCCTGAGCATTAAGTTTCAATGCTTCATTTGCTATCATCAACTCATTTATCATTATGTCTGCTTCCTTCATGGTATCTTGAACCTCCTCAAATTTCTCAAGAACGCATGAAGCTTCAATAGTTTTCTGGGCAGCAACTAACTTAGCATCATCAAGTTCATTCTCAAGCAACTGCAAAAGATAAGAACCAACAAATCAAAAGAGAGCAAGTCAATAAAAGTAATTTTAAATTACAAATGATCATTTACACGTTTCTCTTCTATGGAGTGTTGATTTTTCACCTTCCCCTAATGTATAGAGTCATGATTCAGTTGACAGTTTTAAGTGATTAAAAGCAGTCGATTAACCATTGGAAGAAGGTCAATGTCTAAGTGCTGAAGACATGGAAACTTTTTCAAGCAGTTTGATCTATGAAAGAGTGCACAGATTTTCTTTCTTTTCAAAAACAAATACCAACCTCTCTTTGTTTGAACCAGGAAGTGCAAGAGTTTTGTAAGATCGCTTCCATGCTCAATAGCTTATTGTTCAAAGAAGTAATGTTGAGTTCAAATTCACCTTCAAACTTATCCATAGCATTTTGAAGCAAAGATGCCCGATTCATCAACGAGACCAAGCTTTTCTGTCTAATTTTCTCAGACAATGAAATCTCCTCTTTCTCTTGATGCAACTTAACCATCTCAGTCTTTACTTCTTGTAAGCTTTTGAGGGCAGATTCTACCTCTTTCTTAAGGATTACACTCCTCGAAGTACTTTTGGATGTCAAATGTTCCTCGACGATGGAAGCATTCATAGAATATGTTGAAGTCTCAGTTCTTACAGCTTTTGTGTTACATGAGCCGATGTCATTGATGTGTGGTCCTATTGTGGTACCTGTCTGCAACAAAAATATTCAAGTAAGCGGTGAACCATATACCCAAAATATAAAAGCACACTGAAGAGTCCAGGATTGAGTAAGGAATTATGGAAATACCTGAGATCGACACTTATCCAAGGACGAAAAACCAATTGACATTTCTGGGGAATTATCTTTTTGAGGATCTCCCATCTGCTTCACATACTCGTCCATGCAAAACTTCAATGTCGAGACTCCAGAATTCAGCTCCTCGAGTTTTACGCAGGTTTCTAAGATTTTGCTCTCCTCAGTTTCTTCAAGCTTAACCTGAAGTTCTTTCAAAAGTTTCTCCTGCTCGGAAAGCTGCAGTTTTAATTTAATTAAATTTTCCTCTGGTGCATCTAGTTCGCTTTGCAGATGCTCATTCTGCTTCTGTACCTCATTAGTTACTGAGGCCTGATTGTTGATAATGGCATAGTTTTGAGAAATAATTTCTTGAGTCTCCCTGAGACTCACTTCGTTGTAACAAAAAGAATCCTGATAGTTGGAATTCAGTTCTGTCAGTCTGTTAACAATAACAAACGCTGCTGTTGCACAAACTGATGTTGTTCTAAGTTGATCTTTACCATGTCTGATTAAGTTCTCCAACTCTGAAATTCTGGATGCCTTAGCATTTAATTCGGATGCTAATAGTAGGATCTCTTTGTCCTTTTCACTACATTCTTGTTGGTGCGTCTCACTCATAAGCACAGCTGCCCCTCGTAAAGACCTTAACATGCACTCCATATCATTTTTCCGATCTGTTGCATCCTTCAAGCATTGCTTTATTTCATTGATTGCTAATTCTTTTTCAATAATAAATTTTTTAATCTTCCCGAATTGCTCAAAAATCCAACTTCCTTGTGTAGGGAATGAACCAGATATATGATCAATTTGGTCAGATGCATCCTTGAGAGAGTCTTGCCCACCGGAAAGAATACATTCAATTTCACAGGTTACCTGCTCCCATTCTTTTGTTAATTTTCTTAACCGATTTTCTCTATCTTCTAGCATTTCTGTTAAATTTTTATTATCTTTGGCCTTCACATTTAAATTGTCCTCCAAAATTTTCATCTCAGTTTGTAAGAGCATCAACCTGTCTCTCGTCTCCATTTCTTTCATGTTACTAACTTGGACTTCTTGCTGAAGTAAAGAAAGTTCATCCTGCAAACAAACAATCACCTCAACAGTCTCTGCCTCAACCTGCTTTCGGGCTTCTTCCATTTCTTCATCACTAGTTGATTGAAAGGGGAGATCACTTTGATACAATTGATTCAGTCTCTTAGCCTTTTCAAGAGAATCATGCATCTTCTTTAACTTTGCTTCTATAAGAGAGCGTTCGCTTTCTGATGAGAAGGCTTCAGACTGTGTACCATGAGCCTGATCTTTTAAAGAAGAGATTTCAAGCTCTTTTTCATGTAAAAGTTGTTCATAGCGGTTATTAGAGAATCTGAGATCCTCTAACTCATTTATTGATAAAATCTGCTGAGACTCAAGAGCTTCAATAACCAACCTTGATTTCTCAACCTCTTCCAGAGCATCTTTGTATTCTTTGGTTATAGATGCAAACATTTCTTTAAATAACAGAAGTTCTGCGCTCAAAGATTTTGCCATTTCCTCTGCTTCACCTCTGTATGCCCTCTCTTCTTGTAGAATACTTTTCAAAATGTCCAATTCCAGTTGTAAATCCATGATGTCTTCCCCATGATTTATAAGACTCGTGATTTTTGTTTCCACATCTTTACGAGAGGCCTTTATGGACTGATTATTGAAAGAGGGAACTTCCACTATGGACTCCTACATAAAAATCTTTTATATCAGTTTAACAACTTGAATTAATTTTGTAAAAGCTAAATAAGACTAAGTAGTCTAGGATGTAAAATTCAACAACGATTCAGATTTCAGAGGATGATTGACTAATGGACCTTAAACAATATTTCATTTTCAACTCTTCAAACCTTGGTGAAATTAACGGGAGTATTAGTAACTGTACCTTGATTACTTCTGTGCTGAAATCTTGCTCTCGAGTTGCAGATCCGACTGTGTTTAATGATGCATGTAACTTGTTGATTTCTCTACATGAGTATACACGACAAATAATAACCACCAAGATTTGAGAGTGGAAAAAATTAAGAAGTACAGAAGCCAGATAAAAGTGTAAATTTGCACAATTTTTTACCCTCTCAGCTTTGCGTTATTTTCTAGACAACAATCTAACTTTCTTTTGCTTTCCTCCAACTCACTAAGAGTTCTCTCCAACTACACAACAGAAGTTGGTATTACAGTTCAGGGGAAAAGTTTGTAACTTCATCTTAATTTCAGGAATATAGCAAACCAACCTCCATATGAAGGGCATCTCTTTCACCGCTAGAGTTAACAGCACCCTGCATCAAAATAGAAATAAGTATTATATGTTTTATTAAGAATTAGTAAACCACGATCTTTGCACGGCGGTTTTTGTTAATCAGTAAGATAAATTTTCTAAGAACTTACATTATGTTCCAAATTTGCATTTTCTTCTAGGAAGAGACAAATCTGCCAAAAAAATCTCACTGTCTAAGTATTGAACAATTTGAAAATCAGAAGAAATATTCAATGCCATTGTCTTTAGATACCTGATTTCGCAGGTTAGATATGTCATCCATCAACATTTCTCTCTCCCCTTCTTCATATAAGTCTTGAAACCTATATTTTCCAGAAAAGAAAATTTTGTATTAACATCAAGCACGGAGAGAAAGTGAAAATGAATCAGTTGGACCTCGTCAACAAGCATACCGTCGGACTTGGTCTATCAACTTAATATTTTCATGAGCAAAGCGGGTGACTTCTGGATTTTTATCAATTCTTTCTCGTAGAAGCTGAATTTCTTCAGAGAGAGCAGCATTCTCCATCAGCAAATAAGCATCCGCTGACATTAAGCCACCATTCAGGGACTCCATTCTTTGAATTTTATCTTCTTTAAATTTCAACATCATCTTTATGCACATCGTATCCTCCTCCCTTTGACTGACCTGAGAAGCAATACAGGCTACCTAACTTAACACATTGTAACCACTATATTCATTTCTAGCGAAGCTTATGGACCATAAAGTGGCAAGAGAGAGGAAGACAGAGGGTACCAGACGATTCAACTGCTCAATTTCAGCTTCAAGTTGTTTGATAGAAGTTTCAGCCATCTGTTCTCTCCTCAGTGCTCCAGCCAATGTGAATTCCATTGATTTTAACTGTGACATAAATTCAAGGACAAGATAACGAAGAGAATGAATCGTCAAAAACATTTGTGATGAAGAATACAGAATAATGCATGCTCATTCCATGAAAGGAAAATACAGGCAAGAAAACCACTGTTACTATTAAAAGGAAAACTTGAATAGCAACCAAAAAATATCAGAAACACTCAATAGATCAAGTCACATGATGTGAATCTTAACGATGAATGGAAAAGCTATTGAGAACATTTTTCGCATGAGTTAGCAAGTTCAGTTCTTTGACTCAGCTCGTACTCGGCCTTAAGCCCTTAACAATGTTATTGTTTAATGGAAAACAAGTTAGCAGCATTACCAGCTGGTAAAGATATTTCCAGATTCAAGACTATTTGTTAATCAATTCAAAAAATTTCATTCTGAAAGCAAATATTTTAATTAAAAAGAGGAATTTACAGCAGCACGCGTCACCTGTTTGTTTGACACTCTAAGACTGTCACTAGATTCATTTCCTTGCTCAAGAGTCCATTGGTCATAGTTGTCATTGCCTTCTTTGACAGTATCTCTATCTGCATTGGGCCCAAATGACAAGGATCGAGTTATCTTTTCTCTTTTAAGGGCAGCAAGTTCCTCCTGTCACAACCACAAAATTAGAAGTTCAGTTTAAAAGTAGATAGAGAACAATGTAGTTGCTTCATAAATCATCCAAAACTATTTATGACCTTCAACATTAGTATCTGATATTGCAGAGCACTAACATCTCCAGATGAATCTTCATTTACAATCGCCTGGAATATGAAAAAAAAATTCCAAATAAATGTAGGCATATCATGAATGTTTCGATTAAAATGAATAGCATACAAAGATGCTTACATTGTTCTGGATCAGCTTTGCTCTCTGAGCAAACTTTAAAGTGTTCAACGTTTCAGCCGCACAGCTGTAGATGAGAGATTCATAATTTATGGTTACGTATTAATACAACACTAAAATCTAAAAGCCTTATCACCAATTGAATAAAATATTGTGTACCAGATAGAAGGGCTGACATTAGCTATTATCATCGTTTTCGAGTTTCCGCCTAGAGAGTCCTATATTACATTAACCATTTTCAACATCAAGAACTGAATATTTTGTTTGGACAGTTATACAAAATAACAGCAAGCAATAAAAAATGCACCTGAAGGAGAAATGTCAATCTCGAATCTCTGTAAGGAACATGCCTTGGTCTTCCATGAGCTACATCCACTAAGACCATAATTACATGACTGCAAAAAGCATACAATTTTTGCTTGTGTTGTTAAAAGGTCAGGAAAAAAATGAAATCAAAGTTCAAATTGACTGATAAAAGCTTTGGAGCTATGAATGAAGGTCATATACCCTAGAGTTGACAGTGACTTGTTGATACTTGCCGCTTCTTTGAGGCGTTTACCCTCAGCACCAGAAGATTTTTGCCTGTTATATGCAAAAATAATGTGAATGTAATTTCGCAAATTACAACCCTTTTCATGGTAGAACTATGACAAGCAATGACAAATGTGATACCTTTCAGAACCAGCAAGGTCGACGAGGTTCAGCCGAGCAAAACGAAAATTAGTAGTGGAATTCGTTTCCCACTTGCTCTCAATCACACATGTAAAAACACTATGCGAACGACTGCTTTCTCTGTTCATATTTGTTGCAGCAACTTTTCTGTTTGAAGAGCCCTAAAAAGATTACAAATGTTAATGCACTGTGACATGCTATGAGAAGCTTGAATGAATGCACAAACTTATTGGAGAAGAATACATGTAAGGTTCGATACGAAGAACAAAACCATAAATTCAATCACCTGACACAAAAGCTGAAGAATGTCACCTACAGTCCTAACCTCAAATTCTGATAGATTTTCAACATATACGCCCTTTTTGATATCCTCTCGTAACTGATATAAAGAGACGAGAAATATGTGAAAACAAATTTCCATGCATTGTAAATTATAACAAAGAGAGAATTACAAAGCAAATGTACCATCAAATTTGAGGACGAAGGATCCAGGAGATCTGTAATCTGTTCATTGTAAATTTCTAGAAAAGAACATTTGCAGTTGTACTTTAGTCTCTCATCTTTGCGAATTTCCTCCTCCTAAAAGAGAATATGTCATGCGACCACAACAACAATATCAGAAGCAATTAACGAATAGAAGAAAGAGTGACAATGATACCGCTCTAATTCGTGCAAACAAAAATTCAAACACGCGAGGGGTCATTCCCCGATTTGGTCGAGGCTTGACTTCCAGTTCTTCTGTATCCCCAAGCATTGTGTAAGTCTTCCCACTCCCGGTCTACATAATGAAAGTACATTACATGTGACATGATGCAGTTAAGAACCAGAAACTAATATTTGCAAAAAAAAATATCTTGCGAGAGAAATGACCAGTGATAGTCAAATTTTACTTCAGTAAAACAAGCATAATGGACATCAATAATCTTGTGCTATAAGTCAGAAATTATTTTACTCATTGAAGGAGGACATATTGTTTTTTTTATCATTTAGAGCACATAAAATTTATTGTTAATTTTTTTTACTTACTAAATGAATACATATTGATCAGTAAACAAAGGCGAATACATAAGTTGTCTCTCAGTTCTAAAGTTAAAAAATAAAAATCCAGGGCAACAAATTCATAATTTAAAAGCCGAAATGGCAAAAACACACATCATAATTGCTACGAACATTCATTGAGAAGGTTTGCACCACTTGTAACTTTTTTGCAGATAACTGCATGAGTAGTATGCATATACATGTATTTACGCATTACCTGACCATATGCAAACATACAACTATTGTATCCAGACAAGCAATTCTCCACCATGGGCAAGCCAACCACCCGAAAAAGTGTTTCCTGAGACAACCAGGGTATTAATGACCCTCTATATCAATTTCATTAGAGAATGAGGCATTTGCACAGACCTGGTCTACAGCTTCACATGCCACATGATCAAACGTGAATCGGGTCTCTGGTTGCCCAACCCAAGTTATGCATTGTGCACTCTCCTGCTTCAAGCACCGCTCAAAACCATCACTACTTTTCTCCATGTTGTTCAGAGGACGTACTCGTATCAAAACCTAAATTATTGAGATTAAAAGATTGGAAAGGAATTATCCGAAATTTAGAGGTTCTACTGTAACTTTCAGAACAACTAAACCAGAAATTTATAATGCATTTCTCAATATACAGCTTACCTGAACATTGTGCTCCATCCAGAATGATGGTTCTTCCTTCAAGTCAAAATTAGGAACCTCAAATGTATTAACAACACTTGATGAATTATAAGAACTCGGCATCCCTTTCGACAATGCACCGAAGTTAACTCGAGCACTTCCATATGGCTGAGGCCTAGAAGTACTGGGTAAACAAAAGCCAGGATTTGGAGGCTTACTCACACTCTTAGTTGGAGTGCTATATGTTGAATTACACTCCGAATAACTTAAGTTAGGCTTTGTTACTTTCCTTGTTGATCTCGGTGTATTTGTATTCGAAACTACCCTTCCCTCTTCCTTTGAATCCACAGCGCTGGAATTCATATGAAACTCACTTTTCTGTGCCCAAACAAACCTAATTTTTGACTGTTGTCCTAGTTTTTCAGGAGTTTGAAGATTCATTAATGAATTGGGCTTTGGCTTAGTAGGAGTTCTGTCAAACTTAGTGACTTTAATATTACTCAAATACGGATCTGAATCACCTTTTATAGCTTGAGACTTAGAGTGTTCTTGAATCGAATTCAGCGGCGGTCTTGAGGGGTCTGCGGCAGTCTGAGGATTCAAAGAATCCATAGGATTAATGGGCACATTCTCAGTTTCCTCCTCATCGAGGTTCTTAACCAAATTTCGGCGCAAGGATTTGAATTCCCTCAACATTCTGCTAAACCAATAGAGAACAAGAAACTATAACAAATAATTATAAAGAACGAGTATGGCTTGATTCAATGAAGGAAAAAAGAGGGCTTTGAGCCTATTATACACTTACCTGACCGACGAAGTGAGGAAAAGAACACGAACACCTCCAAAACTTGAAATTTTCTCGTTTTTGGAAGAACCACAGCCTAAATATCGAACAAGAATTGCACAAAATCAAAACTTTCGACAGTTCGGCATCACTGTTTCACCTGGGGCCTGGGGGATTATGGGTAATAGAACTGAAGGGCCACTAAGAAACAGCATTGAGTGTTAAAAGGTCCCAAATAGGTGGGCAGCAAAATGGACGGCGGGGATGAGATCTGGAATTTCAAATGGGGCGAGGAAGGAATGGATCGCGCTGCCTGGATTTGAATTTGGAAATAAAGAAGAAAGCTTTTAATTTGAAATTTGTAAAAATTAATAAGTTTTTAAACGGCTATATAATTTGAGTCCCGTTGGGCTGCGGGCCTCATGGGCCCACTAAATGTTAAAAAAAATGAGAGAACGAGAAATTAAGGAAATATAAGACTAAGGAAATATCGGTTGATTTCATCCCATATGTAGGGACACTATCCACATGATAGAATCAAGAGCCTAAATTTAGTCACACATATACGGGGTCCACTAATTTTTTAAAATCACATATGTGTGTGAATATTGTCCATCCAAATCATGTGGATGCATGCCCCTTAGATAGCATCGACTTAACCAATATTATCTAATTTTAGTTCAATATTAACTTCGAAATACTGTAATTTTTATATTAAAAATAAAACTCATATCACTTTGAACTCTGCAACAACTAATTTATTCCACAAAATAATAATTAACATATTAATTAAAATATCAATATATTAATTCTATGTTGAAATTGATTAAAATAATTTATTGATATAAATAACTAATTAAAATTTGATTATTTTATTGATTTAATTAAATATAAAGTCCAACATTGTGCATTTTAAGTATATTTTGCAAAAAAAGACATCGACATTTCTTTCTTTTTTGTTTGTTCAACAATCTAGCATTAAATTAGAAAAAATTAGATTATTCAACATATTGATTTCAAATCTATTTCTTTTCTTTGTATGAATTAAAAAAAAGAGTAAATATTATAGTGGGTAAACATGAACATATGCTTTAAACATTAATATTTTACTTTAATTAAAGTTTAATCTTACTCGCTCAAATGCATTCCAATTTATTTCATATCAAGATGAACTTGT
Organism: Primulina eburnea; assembly: GCF_022965805.1. NCBI lineage: Eukaryota > Viridiplantae > Streptophyta > Magnoliopsida > Lamiales > Gesneriaceae > Primulina > Primulina eburnea. The sequence continues at coordinate 16,047,111 of NC_133103.1, forward strand.
AGTTAATGAAAGTATCCTCAATGGTAGTCTTAGCAAGTTAGGTGTGTGAGCACTGTAGCTACTCCACAAATGTACATGGATCAAATGTATGTCTTTTTTTCACAAGTTTTTGTTGTCAATGTTTTCCCAAATAATACAGTCTTATCTCTGTATTTTTCAAATTCCTTATTAATAATTGTATCTCGTAATTCAAACTCATTGTATGCAAAACTTTCATGCATTCAAAAGTCCTCGTCGCGACCTCCTCATAAAGATCAATATAACTATCTTTGTAGTAGAAGTAGGGATTCAACACAGAAGAAGTTGTATGCAAGACGTATCAAGTCTATCATTCATTATTTTTCACTCAATGGTCGTTGTGACATGTTGATAATGTGATTCGACATTATTCAAGATCACTTTGATATCTTATTTAGCTCGAAGAAGCTATCATAGAAATCTCATGGACGATTTTTTTTATATTTTTCAACCAATCGGAGAACTCTTAACAAATGAGCAAATATTTTCAAACAAAGTGTTGGGATCGGTTAGGGGGATCACCGTTGAACTACAATAGCTCGGTTCTTGAAATATTGAACACCGATGAATTAAATCGAGTTTGGTGTTCAAACCAAGCTGAAAATACTTGAAATAATCCTTCGTAGAAACCGATTATTTATTTTGTAAAACATTTAAAATATATGCAAGTGGAATGAGTAAAAATATTTTAGTTGAATCATTTTATCAAACACTTGGTATCCAATATTTTGGTATTTGAAGAACACATAAAATGTTTCAACAATGCATCTTTAAAACTATGGAAATAATAAGTAAATGCAATAAACAAATAGACACGAATTTGTTTATGGATATTCGAATATTTAAATACTCCTACGTCACCCCTTCTTCCCCTTGGGAAGGATTCACTAGAAGATTTTCATTTATACAACACTTTGTACAAACTCATTCAGCTAGGACTTACCCACTGCCTAAACTGAACTCCTAGCACTCAAGATTGTAGGCAACACCTCACAATCAGCATATTGTTTAATGTCTCATATGCAAAGACTACATACACAAGTTTTACGTTTTTGTGCAAGACTCACTCAACTAATCTTTGAACTTCAACTCTCTTATATATATGTGAGTGATCGTGTGTGAGGAATTTATCAGTTACAGTGTACATCTCAAATATATCCTCACACAAGGGCTTGTGCTCTCAACTAGCTGATTTCTTCATGCTAACTGTCCATGATTTGAATCCCCTTCAAAAGCTCTTGTTTGATCTTAAATATGTTGTATTTATAAGTCCCAACAATGATATATACGTTAGATACAAGAATATGACCGTTTGAAAAGTTTCTGTACTGTTTCTGAGATTGCAACGGTCAAATTCAGCTTGCTAGGAATTTTCCCGACTGGTCAACTGGTCAACTCTGGTCAACTCAACTGGTCGTTTAGTTCAACTGGTCAGCAGCTAGTTCAGTTCAGTTCAGTTGGTCAACTGCTGGTTCAGTTCAGTTGGTTGGTCAGCTGGTCAGCAGCTGGTATGCTGTAATCAGCCTAGCTGATTTCAGTTTGTGGAGAACCAGTAACTTCATCGTCATTTATCAGTATCTTACACTTCGATTCAGACTTTGACTTCTAAAGATGATTTGTAGATCATAGTCTTATCTTTTCAACACATGCTGAATCGTTTCATTTCGATAACCGAGCTGAGAGATATGACTAAAATACCGCAGCTGCTCAAACCCAAATGATTGTTATTTTCGTGTGATCAGTTCGGTACTTGAGCGATCATTTAGACAATGATAACATTCGATTTTTCACAACTGACGTGAGATAAGACTTGTTACAAATTGAGTTTTCTGATCAGTCCAATTGGCGGATTGTCATTTGAATCATCCAGCTGCGAGATATCATCAAAACACCGAAGCTTGCCAGAAATTCAGTTTGTGCAGAATTCAGTTTCAGCTTGGTTCTTGTGTTTGCAACTTCACACTTGAGTAAATATGTTAGAAACACAATAATAAGTTTTTTAAACATCAAAATCAAGTTTGCGAACATGAAATGTTCCAACACAAAGTGTTGCATCATTCCAAAAACTCGTGTTCAACATAGTAGAGTAATCTGTTTTCCATTTGTTTCTCACACCATTCCAAAAACTCTTACCACATGAACAAATATTGGTGGCGTCTGTTATAGTTTGAACAATATTGTGAGCTCTGACTTGTTTATCACATTGGTGAACATACTAAAAAAATAAGTCTAGTTGCATATGTCTCGTCTGAAGACTCTTTAAACACTAAAAATGCAATACCCTCCTTATAATTAACACACAAATTTAATATACTTTCTCTTTTCTTTATCACTCCATGCATCTATCATAATCGAGCACCCATTTTTGCCAATCTTCTTTGCGATTCTTCAACAGTTGCTTTGTTCTTTTGACTTTTGCTTTCAAAAGTAGCTCCCTAAGTTAATATTGAGTTAGAAGTTTGAACCCTAATCCAAATTGACATATTATCTCCATTAGTTGCTTGAAGTTATCATTCTCAACAACATTGAATGGTGTTGGCATTGAATGATGTTGGGTTAAGCGTGCATTAATGAGAGTAATACTGAGATAAATGATCACGGGAAGTTCTCGTGTTCAAGCTACTAATGTTGTATCACTTGATCTGGTTGGCTAGATGGGCCGTAAAAAAAGTGACGCCAGATCTAAAATGGTAATATTTTATTTACTGGGGACAGAGCCGACGGCGGGGAAATGATAAGACTGATCTGTAAGGGATATGAGACAACACAAACAAATAGACATGTACCTCCCCGGACTCATGGGTCTAACAGTCCAATTCATTAACACCTATGTAGGTGTGTTCTGTGCTATCACATATATAAATAAATAAAGTTGTATCTTGGCTAACAGTTATAGATTTGAGCTTAGTGATAAACGTTTGGTTCTAAAAAAATGAGATATTATTTTCATAAGCTCATCTCTCGACATATTGTTGAACTCTATTTGAAAAGAGCCTCATTTTATATTTTTTTTCGAAGCACTCTACTCTTTTTTGAACTTACATTTTCTGAAGCAATCATCGTTGCTCTATCCATGGGGCCAAGCGGGAGAGGTTTTTTTAATTACATATATCCCTTCGATTTCACGAACTTCTTTGTCTAGAAAAATATCCACCTCAACCCCACAACTTTCTTCTTCCATTCTTTTGTTCTTCCCTTTTAAAATAGCATGTTTTCACTTATTTCAATCTTCTCGAGAGGCTTTTGAACATCAGATATATTTTTCTGTGTACTCTTTGATCTTATACACTCCTTTGGACATCTGTATTTAATTTTGTTGAGGTTCTTATGATCAATAAACATGTCAAACTCCTATATAATGTCATTTGACTTTCTCCTAAGAACCCTATATTCAGGTTGAGTGATGGAAGCGGTCGATAATGAGTTGCTTGTCAATGTTACCTATTGATAATCACTTGATTATAATAACCTGAAAAGAGATTTAAGAACAGAACTTTGAAAGCTGAATAAAATCAGGAACTCTGGAAGAAAAAAAAAAGCACTGCTCAAGCTTCGATTGAATTCATAAATCACTTTGAAAAATATTTCTATCTCTAGCTCAAGTCATATTTTGGCCAAACAACTTTAAGAATCAACATGTTCATTTTCGATTTCGTGACTGAATTTGCATTTATTGGTATTCTCAGATTTTCTTGTGAAGCCATCTGTTGTGGTAAAGTGATCACCAAAGAAGGTTGGTTCCTTCACATTCTGTTATCCATTTATAAAGTTTTGAACATTGAAAATCTAGATATTTTATTCAATTATGATTCAGTCCGAGGAACTGGCTAAGGATTTGATCAAGCTCATATTTTATTTTCATTAAAAAAAACAAAAATGGAAGAATTAAGCAGAAATCATTAAAAAAAAGGGATCGATATGCAGTTAAATATAAATGAGGGCCAATTTGCAATTTTTTTCTTCAGATTTGACATGATACCGTTTGAGTCTCTAACATATCTTGTTATAGCAGTTGGGCCGACGACTATAACAGTGGCAATGGCTATTATCTTTTTTTTATTATTATTTATTTTTAAAAAAAAAAGAACCGATTCCACGATACACCTGTCTGGAACCAGAACCAGTCCAGAACTAGATTCATTTCAGTTTGTTTTAAAGGAATTGCTATGAACCACTTAGAAATTGGTTTGGGTTGATTTCAGTTTCGGGTTGAATTTTCCCTTTACACATACCCAAATTTAGCCGAGAAACAATGGTGTAGGAAGATTTCTTTTTTTTTTTTTTGTCTCACGAGCGTTATGTCCTTATTTGAACTAATAATTTAGACTATTGATAAGTTCTTTAAAAAAATCATCTGAAAAAACCTTTAATATATATCCTCACATAACTAAAGAGGCACGTTTGTGCCATTATATTACTAAAGTAACAAGTAAAAAATTAAAATAAACAAAAAAATTAGTACTAATGAATCTGTAATTTCTTCATTTCAAGGATATCAACAGAACTGAACAATTGAGAACAAAAATATGCATGAAACCAACCACAATCCGGGTTGATGTAGCAGGAAAATATCACATAGTATGGATGAAACAAAACTCATATCTAAATGAGGTCAATACATGATATGAATTCAGGTCTTTTTCCTCAGTTTATACTACATCATTCAGCTTCTCAGAAATTTCAAGATTACCTTAGTGGGATTCGGGAAGCAGTGTAGGATACATGAACAAACAATAATTATTTGTCCAAATGATATTATCTGGAGCTGTATTTTTTTAGTACAATACAAGAGCCAACATGAAAAGACTTACATGAAGTTTTTCATTTTATCAAGTTAAGGATGGTAGACACAATATTAAAAAATTTATCAAATATCCTCCAAGTGAAGAAAAAAACACTCATTGTTGTTTCATTAAGTGAAGATGACATCTCTATCAGAAGAGCATAAGGTCTATGGGTATGTCTAATCAAGATGGAAAAATTAAGTTTCCATTAAAATTTCATCAAAATTCTGTAAATTGATCTTTTTTCTGTTAGACACTATGACATGAAAAACTACATGATTTACATAAGACCTATTTAAAAAGAAAAGAAATATTATGTGGAACATCAAACTGACGGGGGGCATGACTCATTTGGAAAGATAGTCATAAAACATATGTCCAGAATGTCCGAACCAAAATGAGCCATAATTTATTAAAGGCTTTCGACCCAGAACAGATTAAAATTTTTTTTGCAGAAACATGACCAAGTGGTAAATACCACACAAAATAAGTCTCGAGGACCATACGAAAGCAGAAGATTCTTAGACAAAGATAAATCAATCATCTGATCCAACCACTCCATTAGTGGATGATGAACTACCAAAAAGATGATTCCACTAAACAGTGGAACATGAACCATTCAACCACCCATAAATAAAAGCGACTAACTAGTTGTTGAAAGGATCATCACTCACAATATGTTGTCGGCCACAACTAGCTGAATAATTCACAAGATTTGAAGTCTGGATTTCAAATCTACCAAGACCTCTATATATTAAGACAGAAAGAAGATGAAGACATCGTTTAAACACTTCATTGTTCTCTAAAAAAACACTTAATAGTTTTCTTTATTGTATGTGTGTTGTAATTCTAACTACGATAGGTAGCTAAACAAATTCCTCAGTCCTCTACATGAGGTTACTATGTATTGATAAATTGTATATTTGAATAAAAAAAATCAAGACTTATTGTACCTCTCATGTATTATTTTAAAATTGAACCGCTTTACTATGTATACTCCTAGGTAGGAAATGAAACATGGATGTGTTATGTGTTGTTGAAAGAATCTACGTTTGAAATCATCTTTTGCGACCTTATGATTAAAATGTGAGGAACAATCTATAAAACTCAGTAGATACAACTCGACGACACTCTGATCAAATAGGTAAACTGTTCAATTTATTATACGAAAATATGACGGACCATTGAAAAAATAAAAAAATTAATCATATGAAATATGATATATAGGTTGAAAAACTTGTGTAACTTCATGTCTTTAGATTACATTTCTTTAAAAACATGCTCAATTGAAAAAAAAATGTCATATATACTATAAGTTCGAAGATTGATGATAATTTTAGAAAATTTAAATGATTAAAGTGGTCAAATAAATAAGAGTGAGAAGTGGGAACAAAATTATATTTAAAAATGAGGAGTTATTAATAATTTCCAAACATTAATTAATTCAGCCTTCCACGCAAGAACATGCGTATCAATGCAAATTAATTACCAGATAACTTATTATAAATAAAAAATATTAAATTTTTGCGAACTTGTCAGTGATATTTCCCATCAACAAAGAATGATCCTCTCGTCAATAAAATCATGCACGCCATTGGGTATATAATATATAAATATTATATTAACATATGTGTGTGTTGGCATAGATAGGCAAGTAATTGCAATTGAAATGGAATATGCCTTTTTCACATGCATTCTATAAATTTTTTTATTAATTTTTTAAATCAAATATTATATATTGTCTACTAGATGGAAATATGGATAAGGACATTTTCAACTTTCTCAACCACCCTAATAAATTATTACACCACATTCGAAATTTTGAAAGAGAGATATTATATAACGAAAATCCCCGTTAATTCATCCTTCCTTATCTCCTAAACACATGACCGATGACTCCTTTGTCTGTTTAATATGGAACAGGAAATTCAAGTAATATATTTTGAGAATTTTCAAACAAATATATATTGATTATTATTCAAAAATATATATATATAATTTGAGTAGGTCTTTGTGAGACATTCATTTGTGAGACGAGTCAACCCTACCGATATTCATATTAAAAAGTAATACTTTTCATTAATAACCCAAATAAAAGATCCGTCTCACAAAATACGACCCTGTGAGACCGTCTCACACAAGTCTGTCATATAATTTCAAGAATCAAAGCTATATTCAAGATTATTATTTAAAGCAATATTATTATTTGTCGTTGGGACATTCAATCGATTTCCTTCTCTCATTTTCTTAGAATTTTGAGGAAGAGGGCGTCACTTTGTTGTTTGGTCCCTTGGAAACTCGAAAGGCCAAATTAAGATCTCTTATAAATAATTAATCTATATATATATATATATATGAATATATATATATAAAATATGACTTCAATCATTTATCACAGGAAGTGGAGTACGCGGAAAATAGAATAAAAAATACATATATATATACTCGACAAATTTCATAATTTGTGGATAAAATATTGATAAAGAAACAATGGTGTTGCAGAGGCTTGAAATGTGCTTGGAATTGTTGAGGCTTTTCATGAAGTTCGCAGTAGTTTTAGTGGAAGCTGTTGGCTGTGTCATTAATCACGCCAATTCTTCGCTTCCAGCGAATCATAATTACCTGATTTCTTCCACTCCTTATGTTGGTATTCTCCCTTAATCTTCTTGTGTTAACTTGAGTTTTTTTTTTTTTTTTGGTGTTTGTTTGTTGCAATTCAAGAAACATAGAGGATTATATATAGTTTGTATAAGATAATAATTATATATTTTTGTCTGTAAATTTTATTTGTTTGTGAAATAGCGTAATATCGCAGCTTCTCATATTTGCACAAGTTGAGTGGATGATTTTCATTTTCATGGTGATAATAAGAAGTCAAAATTTGAGTTCAGAAGTCGTTAGTTGGATTGATGTTAAAAATCTGCACATTTTTTTGTACTGCAGCAAATTGAGAATAGTTTTCTTGCAAGATAGTCTCACCGATTTTATCTGTATGACGTGTTAACTTTACAGATATTCACAGTAAAAAGTAATACTCTTAACATAAAAAATAATATTTTTCATGTATGACATAAATAAGATATCCGTTCACACGAGTTTTTGCTGCAAATTGATGGAGATGTGGTTGAAATTTGGAAGTTTGTTTCTGGTTTGAGGATAGTATGTCGGTACAGAAGAAGAAAATATGTTTTACGGAGAAAAATAGATTAGTGGATTTGTTTTTATTTTTGGGATCAGTTTCTTCTGAAAATAGAAATACATTTCGTGATTTGTGATTCATTCATTTTCTTGGCAAAAAAGGAGGTAGAAGCAGATTGTCCATTTTTTGATCCAATAAATCGACGGGTGAAATAAACGTGCGAACAAAAACATGAAAAAAAAACGACATAATTCACATTCCCACCAAAATAAAATATTAATTTTCTTCTATCCATAATAAATAAATAGACATTTTTTTATAAACGTATATGTTTTACAGATTATCAGAATTTTTTATAAACGTATAAATAGACATTTTCTTCTATCCACTCTTAACCTAAGATATCCAAACAAAAATCATTCTTGAAAAAAAACCTAAGAAATTATTATGGAACACTATGTTTTTAAGGGAAAAAATTAATTTATTCTACTTAAGTCATCAGTCTGACTAATTATAAAAAAAAAATCTGACAAAAAATTATCTCTAAAGATTTTAATTTTAATATAACCACCAATTATTAGATAAATATAACAAAATATATATATATATATATATATATATATATATATATATATATATATATATATATATATATATATATATATATATAGGGAATTGATACCTTGGGCGCCCTTTGGTGAGCGCCCAGTGGGCGACAGCTCAGCTGTCGCCCACATGTGCAGTTTATTTTTTTTTAAAGATTTGACGTTTCGCGACGGTTTTACAAATACGTCGCAAATGGCGACGGATTTTAACAAACCGTCGCGAAGCCCACATGTGCAGTTTATTTTTTTTAAAAATTTGACGTTTTGCGACGGTTTAAAAATCCGTCGCAAATGGCGACGGATTGTAACAAACCGTCGCAAAACGTCAAATTTTTTTTATAAAAAGAAAAGAGGGGACAGAGGGGCGTTCCCAAATTTCGTGTCCCACAAACAGCACATGTGGGCTTCGCGACGGTTTGTTAAAATCCGTCGCCATTTGCACATGTGGGCGACAGCTCAGCTATCGCCCACTGGGCGCTCACCAAAAGACGCCCAGGATATCAATTCCCTATGGCTACGTTTGGTTAGGGGATAGGATAAACTAATGATTAGTACGTAAATGATAAAGAAAATGATTGTGGTAGGATTGTAATATATGGTGTAAAATAATATTAAGTTTGGTACGATTTTTAAGTGTAGGATAATTTTGAATTTTTTGATGAAGAGACGAAATTGCCCTTCCCCTTCGCGACGGCGATAGTGGCGGCGCCGGTAGGCGGCCGGTCGGAAACGGTCTCCTTCCTACCGGAAAATTATCGACGGCTTCTAAAAACCCGTCGCTAATAGCGACGGTTTTTGAGAAACCGTCGCGGATCTTGTAAAACCGTCGCTAATTTGACATTTAGCGACGGTTTATTATTTCATGAAACCGTCGCCGATCTTGTTTTGTGAAAACGGCGCCGATCTTTTTTGAGAAACCGTCGCTAATTTGAAATTTAGCGACAGTTTATAAAAAAACCGTCGCTATTTGCGACGGAGGTTTACAAACCGTCGCTAAGCGATTTTCTTTAGACACACTTGCAATTTTTTATTCACGGTAAGGGCTATTATTTTAATTCAGAGTAAGGGCTATTATGGTCATTTTTATTTCTAGTCTACCCGGATAAAAATAATCCACCTAGAATGCATGGATTCCTTTTCCAAGTTAAACAGTAGAAGTTGTCCTACAATTAATCAATGTCAGATTTATAAATGGAACCAAACATGAGATTAATTAACAATCCAACCTTAATCAAACCTACCAAACTGGGCCTATGCATACAATGTGTGTCCGTGATTAATTCCAACAAACAATATATATCTTTTCTTTCCAAAATTTCACCATTTTCTTTGACGATCCAAACATACTTTTCTCCAAGAGTTGTACAATCATGTTTCCTAGTCACTAATATTCTTAGTATTAAAAATAATATTTTTTCATGGATGACTCAAATAAGAGATCTGTCTCACAAATACGACCCGTGAGACCGTCTCACACAAGTTTTTGTCCACAAAATGATACCACTCTGAATCTAAGATATCCAAACAAAAATCATTCTTAAAAAAAACCTAAAAGTTATTATGGAACACTACGCTTTTAAGGAAAAAATATTAATTTACTCTACTTAAGTCATAAAAGAAAATATCGCAAACAATAATCTCTAAAGATTTTAATTTTAATATAACCACTAATTATTAGATAAATATAACAAAAAAAAAAAACTAATTCATATGCATACAATGTGTGTCCGAGATGACAAATACCGAATAATTCTAACAAACAATGTATATCTATTCTTTCCAAAATTTCACCATTTTCTTTGACGATCCAAACATACTTTTCTCCAAGAGTTGTACAATCATGTTTCCTAGTCAGTGAGTATGACTAATAATGAACAATAAACCTTAAACTTTCAGAAGAGATTTGTGAATGGAGATGAAATAGAATCCCGAAGATTAGAGTACAGGGCATACAGCGAGTACTGCCGGAGATTAGCAACCTCGTACCACGAATTCAGGACGGCGTCGTTTTTGTCGGTGCCGGAGAAAGCCAACTGTATGCCGATGTCACAGCCAATAGTCCCTCCATTGTTTTTACACTTGGAGTTTGGGATCGCACAATCCGTGTTGTTAAGGCAAACGAACAAGTCGCCGGTGCAAGAACCGCAGCCGAATTTTTTCCAGAACAGGTTTTGGAGTGTGCCTTTCTGGAACTCCAGAACCTGTGGGGAAAATGTTGAGTTAAGTAGTAAAACAGAGTTGGAGAAACGTAAAGAAAAAGCCTGAAATGCTATTTATCGCTAGTGTGTGAAATGCATGAATTCAGATTCGTGTTTGCGGGTTCGTTTATGATGGGCGATCGCCACCCTATCCTCTCCTAAAATCTACCCCCATCCAAATATATCGGGAAATGCTCCAATGGGTTGGTGTTCAATTTGTCACTTTCACGTCAGCCCAAACAGAAACCTTGATTTGGTGGATCGATTAATTCTTACCAGAGTGAAGCTGGTTATAGTGTGATTGTTGTCTGCAACAAGTACCGGGAGTGATCTTGCTGCAAATCGTCGTCCCGCAAACGCTACCATGTAACCACCGGACTTGCTCTGCACACAATCTTGTAAATATTAGAAAACAACATAGACTTAAAGTAACATTCAACAATTTCATTAGTAACCTTGAGAAACAATGATATGTGGCAACAGGCTGCAAGAAAATGAAACCTACGACTTCCGATGGTTCATTATCAAAGATACATCACGGCCACAGAGCAAACATATCGACTCACACGCTAAGAGTTGTAACTAGGAGTGCAAACAGGACCTAGTCAGGCTGAATATTATTCGCTTTGCTTTCAAAATTAAATTCAAACTAAACGAGCTTGAGTTCAGCACTAACTCGAGTTGAATTCGAATCCAAATTAGTTAATCTCTTGAGCTTCCAGCTGGTTAAAAAAAAAAATTGAGCTTGGGCTAACAGTTAGCAACCAGTTATAGGTGGTGGAGCAATTGGTTCCCAGGTCCGACCAAATTAATATTTTTTCAGAAAAACAGAACAGAGCAACTACGATTGCAAATAGAGTATTCATACCGGGCTAAAGGAGCCGTTGCTATCGATGGTAAGCAGGGAAATCTCGTCAACCTTGGGCCTAAACACAGCAAGTTGAGCTGAACCAGCGAGGGCGAGACGGCTATCGCATGGCGAAAGCTGTGTGTGGTTGAAGAAGAAAGAGTCCTTGGAAGTAAATGCGAGGCCAAAAGAGAAGCCATCAGATCTCGAAACTTTGGCATCCGAACAAGGATCATATACAGGATTGTTGTCTCCAGCAAATGCCTGGATCGGTATGATCATCATCAAAAGTATAATTTCCTTGACCATGGCTGCCTAAATCATCAAACGGAGGCACATATATAATTTGAGTCCAGCGGCAACAATAATATTCTCTATCTTACAAAATGGGTTTAATTTTTAGTTTGTAAAACAGAGCATATGATACGATTAATCCTATATCATACGTGCTCTCAAGAATCATTACAACGAAAATCAAGATTCTTGTCTTGCTCAATTCAGGCACTCCTCCGAGTTCAGTTAGCCGCAGAAAAAGTTTCAGCTGTTAGCAGAATTTATGGAAAAGAAAGCACCAAGATTCAAGGAATTCGTCATACAATATCTGACATGAAATGATCATAATTAAGCACATGATACCCGAAAAAAAAGAAGAAGAAAAGAACCCTTCCCACCCGGGCGTCAAATTTTTTGATACAATCAAATCATGTGCTCTTCATAAACACAATAAATCAAAATATAAATATAAGCCATCTTCATGAATACCGAGAAGAATCAAAATAACTCACCAAAATTATATCAACACTGCGCGGAATTAAATTCCTTGTCTTTCTCGGAAATTTTTAGTTCAATGGTTAAAACGACCGGACCAGAAGAGTTTTTTTGATAATATCTTCGAATTCAACGTGAGAGAAACGAAAGAGATTTGGTGGAAAGAAATGGATCGTGCCCCCAGACGGTTATGGAAGTCACGTTGGCGTTGGATGCAAGAAAAGCGATTATTTGATCGATTCGTTTCTAATTAAATAAGGAGCAGGCCTGGCCGTTTTATTTCATCGTTGGTCATTGTCCCATAATAGGATAGATAGCTAAGATTTGTCCGTACATATATATGATCCACTTTTTTTTAAATTATATGTGTGACAAGATCTTACCCATTGAAATGAAGTGAAGGTAGTGCCCACATCGGTAGGATCTCATTAACCATCTTGGCCTATGCTTCGAATGCCGCCCCTTAGATTTATTAATTTTTCTTAAAAAATTCGTTTTTGTATTATTTAATTAAAAAGCCCTAGATGTTGCAACTTGAAAATATAAAAAAATTTGTAGTTTATGAGGCTGAATTTTATGTTAAAAAGGTTCATCCATAAAAAAAAGTCAGAAAAAAACATTGTGTGAGACGGTCTCACGGATCGTATTTTGTGAGACAGATCTCTTATTTGGGTCATCTATGAAAAAATATTACTTTTTATGCTAACAATATTACTTTTTATTGTGAATATCGATAGAGTTGACATGTATCATAGATAAAGATCCGTGAGACCTTCTCACAAAAGACCTACTCAAAAAACTAGACTGTTAAGATCTATATGTTATTTCAATTTTTTATTCTCAACATATATATCTCTAATATTTTGGTTTTTTTTTTAAATAATAATATCACAAATAATTATATAAAAAAATTAAATTTGATTTATATTTATAATAAACAATATAAATCACATGATGATATATAGTAGCTAAATTAAATAATTTTATTTTTATTTATAATAAAACACAAAATTGTATATTTGACTTATATTTATTATTAGCTTCTCCCTAATAACTAGCCTACATTAATAATTGTAGGTCTAAAATACTGAAGTCAATGAAAGAAATAAATTTTAAATTATAAACCTCGTATATCTATATGTTTGTATATCTGTATATATTATATATATAAATCATCCGATCCAGCCCAGCTCCTATAATAGATACGCCCAATTCTTTATATATATGTGTGTGTATATATGTCTGTGTTACAAAAATCACGCAAATTCTTTTCTAAAACTTCTTTTACCCCTAATAGAAATGTAACGATAATATCAACGTGTTAAAAAAATGCATGGTAATAGACACCCTACGTATGATGTTCAATATGGGAGATGTCCGAAGTTCGAACTCACGCAAAAGAAGGCCTCACCATATGATGTTAATATGAGAGATGTTCGAGTTTAAACTCACGCTGAAAAACACTCATCACTTTATAATCAAAATAAATAATAATAGAGACCATCTTACGGATCTTAATATGTGAGACGGGTCAACACTACCCATATTCACAATAAATAATAATACTCTTAGCATAAAAAATAATACTTTTTCATTGATGACCCAAATAAGAGATCGTCTCACAAATACGACCCGTGAGACCGTCTAACACAAGTTTTTACCATAATAATAATGCGACAACGGTATCACAAATGTTTTTCTTTCTTTTTACTCTTATCAGGCTTGTTTACATGTATGTATCCAAACTAGGGCTGTAAACGAACCGAACATGTTCGCTGAGTTTTTCGAGCCGGCTCGATAAATATTCGATTCGTATTCGAACTTATCGAATTTGAGCCGAACTCGAACACGTTCGAACTTTTTTTCGAGCCGAACTCGAGCCCAAATTATTTTGTTCGATAGCTCGCGAATAGTTCGCGAGCCTAATATTTTATTAATATAATATAATTATATATATATATATATATATATATATATATATATATATATATATATACATTTCAAATATTTCGAGCATTTCGAGCTTTCAAACCTTAATATCCGAGCAATAATTCGAATAGTTCACGAATATATTCGAATATTTCGAGCCGAACTCGAACTCGAACTTCATTTCGAGCCGAGCTCGAGCCCAAATATTTGAAATTATCGAACTTCGAATCGAGCTCGAACTCGAATATACCTATTTCGAGTCGAATTCGAGCCTGACTTTTTTACTATTATTCGACTCGATTCGGTTCGTTTGCACCCCTAATCCAAACTTTAGATTCGTTCGATGTTGACCTTGGGATAGTACCCCGGATACCAAAAGAATATTGCTCATTAATGCATCATTAAAGTGCTGCCCTCGGTGTAACATCAATGTAAATGTGTTAATTTGGGTGGGTTCAAATCGAGTTAAAGCAAAAGTTCAACAAAAATTTTCTTAACTCGATCCGAAATCGAATCAACCCGAAAACTATGAACCAGAACCAACTCGACTAACCTAACTCACCCAAAAAGGTAATTTGAAAATAATATATGACTTTTTTAATACGGAAGTATTAAAATATTATTATTTAATTAATATTTAACAAAATAATTAGATAAAAATTCAAAACACATAATATATATTTTAATTTGAACACATAATAACAAAATACTATCTAAATATATTATAATTATGTTGCGTGAATTTAAATATTTAAATTTAAGAGTATAATTTATGTAAAATATTAATTATTTCATGAAATAAACAAATGTTTAGAAAATATAAATATTATATATATGATAGAAATTAATGAGGTCAATAACACAAAAAAAAATGTCCAAACATACCAAAATAATTTTCTACTATCTGAAAGTTAACTTGTAGAAAATTATACTTAATACAAAAAATAAACAAGTATTTAAAAATCAATATTTTACAAAAAAATATATTATGTTATTAAAATGTATCATATCTTTATACAATAAAAAAATCAACTATACAATATAAAAAATGTAGCTAATATTTTTTAAATTTTATAAAAAAAAGTAAAAAAAATCGGGTCAACTCGGACCCGGCCCAAGCCAAATATTTTTTTCGGATTTGATTTCGAGTCCAACTCAATTTAACCCGAATCCGAAAACTCCTAACCCTAACCTAATTTTTTTTTATCGAGTTCGTTCTTGACACTCCTGTATCGAGCCAAAGGAAACGATGTACATTACATCTTCATGTTCTACACTAAAAGGGGTAAGGTATTTTGGACATACAACATAGCGATGTGTAGCTACTTCAAGAGAGATAATCTCCTAAAGAATTGAAGAACGAAATGGAATTAGAATTCAGATTCAGAAAAATGTTCAGATACAAAATGCCTTTGCCTTCTTTTCTTCATCTCTCCAAGAATTATCTATAGTCGTCTCACATATATAGCCATTACAATTTAGATGATGGTCATAAGAAAAATGGAAACTACCATTTTCTAGGGATGTAAACGATCCAAACCAAGCCGAACAGTATCAGGCTTGAGCTTGGCTCGTTTAAGATTAATTCAAGGTCGAGCTCGAGCTCGAGCTTGATTCGAGCTTTTATAATCTGGCTTGAGTTTGGCTCGTTTAAGATTGATAGAGCTCGAGCTTTATTCGAGCTTTTATCATCAGGCTAGAATTCGACTTGTCTTGAAATTACTAAGCTTGTGAAAAGCTCGAGTTCGACTCGTTTAAAAGCTCGTTTATCATATTAATCAAGCCGGGCTCGAGCTTGGTTTATTAATAGCTCGTTTATCATATTTAACAAGCCTGACTTGAGCTCGGCTCGTTTTCGAGCTCGTAAAACATACAATTGAGCTCGAATTTGAGCTTGATTCGAGCTTGTTAAAATTAAATATATCTATTAACTAATTTTATATTAGACATAAAAGTTTAACTTTTATTAGTACTAATATTTTTATTTGCCAACTCAACAAATGAGTCAAGCTCGAGCTTACGAGCCACCTAAACGAGCCGAGTTCGAGCTCGCGAGCCTATTAACGAACATGTTTGCGAGCTCACGAGCCGAATACGCATAGGCTTGAGCTTAGTTTGATTAAGTTGTCGAGCTCAAAATCGAGCTTGAGCTTGCTTTGATATGATTAACAAACGAACTCAAACAAGCTTTTTATCGAGCCGAGCTCCGAATAGCTCGCGAACGATTTGATTTGTTTATATCTCTACCTTTTTTTATACACGAAGTAATTATTGATGTGGTTAACCTTTGCTCAAATTTTGTTGCAAACAATAACGAGAAGTTAGACGAGAATGACTACAGCAGCTATATATTTCTGTCTCAATTTCCTCAACTTAATGAATATTATGAGGTGGGAAGAAGATGGATCGACAAAGTTAGCTCGAGTTCCATACTAATATATATTCTGCACTAGTATATAATTTTTGAGTACTCAAATATGTATATCAAATATTGACAAAAATTGAAACATAATATGTAATTCTGAACTAATATATAATTTTTTAGTATGGAAACATGTATATCAAATATTGACAGAAAAATGTATGTGAACTCCCTGAGTCACATATATTTTCTCGGTACAAACAATAAAATATGAGATTAATACATGATATTTGAGTACCAATTGTTTCAGATATGATATTATATATGATTTTTGAGTACCAACACATGTATAACAAATACTGGTATTAATGAAAAATTTGTCTTTTCGGATGAAAATCGATACAACACAATAAAAACATAATACTAATATATGATATTTGAGTATCAACTGTTTTAAATCTGATATAAAAAAGATTTTGAGTATATAATTGAAACAACTATATTAATATAAATATTTGCTACACATGTTTGAGTACTAAAAAAATCATATATTAGTAATAGGATCTAAAATAGTTGATACTCAAATATCATATGTTAGTATCATATTTCAATGTTTTGTAGCGTTTTTCATCCTAAAAACAATGTGTCATTAATATCAATATTTTCTAGATATGTTTGAATGCTCAAACAACATATATTAGTATCAAATATGAAATAGTCGATACTCAAATATCATATATGTTATCATATTATTTTATTATTATTTTTTTTTTTACTGATTTTCATCCGAAAAACGATACGTGGGTTGAGGGAATTCAAACACATTTTGTTGTGATCGGGGATATCAAATACATAACTTTTTTGATAGAAACTTAATACAAATTTAATTTTGTGTGTGAGGTTTTTGGCAAAAACTTGTGTGAGACGGTCTCACGGGTATTATTTGTGAGACGGATCTTTTATTTGGGTCACCCATGAAAAAGTATCATTTTTTATGCTAAGAGTATTACTTTTTATTGTGAATATGGGTAGGGTTGACCCGTCTCACAGATTATGATCCGTGAGACGGTCTCACATGAGACTCACTCGAGGTTTTTTTTTTTGCAAATTTACCCTATCTATACTGCCTTTTCTTGTATTGTATTTATCAGATCCAAACCAATAAATGGTTGGAATTTTTTAGGTTAAAACTAAATTAACCGACATATTGGAATTTCCATAATAAATTTAGTATACGTGGGTTATAAAACTAATATAACAAATTTTAATATTAATAGAAAAGGCTTGCAAATAATATTTTCCATTTAATGATAAAGCAAAACAATTGGTTCCCTACACTGTGTAAATATTATAAATCATTCAGAGAAACACATATCTTACATTATAAAATTCTTATATTTTTATTTAAGAGTTTAATTGAAAATTGGAGTGATTGAAACCTCAGAGACTAAAACATAGGCCGGCAAAAAAGTTAACACATATATGACAATTTAAAATTCAAATTGAATGATTAATTTATTCATCCTAATAAAAAAAATCACATATATAAATACTATAATTCAAATAAATTTTTGCAAAATAAAAGAGAATTTATCGTTATTTTCTTCCAATATATTTTTGTTCTCACTCCAATATTTATCGTAATATCATCTCTCTACTCGGAGGGATCTCGAATTTTCAAGATATCCTCTCCAAACCCGATAGAATTCTGAATTTTCGGGATCTTGAATTTTCAAGGTCATGATGTTATTGGGTACGAGATCAAGAGGAAAAAAAAATTATCGATTCTTACGATGATGAAAATTGAATAGAAGAGACAAGTCCCTACCCGATCCCATCCTACCAAAACAAACAAAGTGTTTCTCCAATTGTTCTCTCGATTTACTGAGTTGAAAGTATGCAACATTTTTCATCGAATATACATAGATAGTTTATCAACATCTCAAATATGAAAAGTCGATATGAAACAAAGAAATTATTAATCCCCATATTTGACTATTGCTGCCATCACTTTGGTGCTATCCCATTTTGTCCTTTCGCGCCACTGTATATTTGGTCGATGTATTCCTGCAAAATATACAAAAATATTAGAACGTCGTTGCCGCACCCCGGACTACAAGGACTTGGCCAAGAGCGAGACATCGTCGAATCAAGTTCGTTTTCTCCTCGAACCATTCGAGTTTTCGAATTACTTATTAGTTCTCACCTTCTATTCTATTATTGTCAAAAAGAAGATGCATAGATTAAACGATGTAACACATGCGATATCGGGAGAAATGCTATAGCAACTACCAGGGCAAGTTGAGTCGAGCATGGCGTGCTTTACTCTCAAGCTAGAGTGTCATTTTTCTGAGCTCGACGGACTCGAGCTAACTTTGTCTAGCCAAGCATGAAATTTCATGATCTAGATTCGTTTAGAACCACATTTAAAAATATAATCCTAGTATATAATGAAAGAACAACAAGGCATTTCAATAAAGGGTTTGGAGAAGCAAGAAAGTTTATTTAAGAAGAAAGTCTTATCTAGGCAAAAACTTACGTCTGGATGGGATTAAGCGCTTACAAAATAAAACTTAACAGCTTTTTGAAACTGCGAGGCAGGCACGAAAACACTAGATCAATCAAATTTTAAGTACCTTGTAATATTTAAGCAATTGTGGCCTTTTAAGCTTAAAAGTTGGGGTCACGAGATCACGGTCTATGTCAAAAGGAACCGGCTCCAGATGAATTGCTCTCAACATTTCGAAACCACGCAGCTGGAAAAACATTTTGAAGGTCAGATGAAGAACCAAATGCTGCTGCATTAAAGAAGCCATGAGAAACATGGAATTCGTGTAGCATACCTTGTGTTGTTTGGCAGTGCTGTTGAGCTCATCTAAAATGTATTTTCTTGCCTTTGAATTACCACACAAAGACTTGAAATCGCCTTTTTCTTGATTCTTTTCTGCCCATTCTTCAAGTGGCTTTCGCTCCGGTACAACCACGGCCACCAGAAATGAGTCAAAACTGTTCCCATAGACCCAGATCTAAAGAGCAGTTAAACCCATTTAGCACCACCATTGGTAGATAAAATTTAACAAATTTTAGTTTTTCCCCCACTATGCAAATATCCGCCACTAATTATACAAGAACAATTAAATTGTTTCTTGAATTTCCTATGACTTACTGATGTTACAAGAGGGCATCGGGAGTAGACACTTTCAATGTTTTCCACCGCAACATACTCCCCTTGAGACAGCTTGAAAATATTCTTCTTCCTATCAATGATTTTCATCTCCCCATTAGGCTGCCACTCTCCAATATCACCTGCAATATTTAAAGTGAAACTTCATTCAGCAATGAAGATACCCGAGTTCTACTAAGCTTACAAGAAGAAAGGTGAATTATGGTATCCAATTTTACCAGTATGGAACCATCCGTCAACAAATACTTCTTTTGTGAGATCCTCACGTTTATAGTACCCAGAGAACAACGTTTTTCCCCGCAGACAAATTTCACCTCTTGGAACAACAGAACATGCATCGTATCCCATCTCTGGTACCGATTCAAGCCTTACTTCAATGGTAGTCATTGGAACACCCACAGTTCCCATCATTGAAAACACGTTAGCTATGGAAGTGCAACATCCGCCACAACTTTCCGTGAGTCCTGAAATTAATTTGAAATGAGTCAAAATACCAGTTAAGCCGAGAATATCTGAAGGAAAATTACATGAATAGCAACTTTTCTTGTTAAAACAAGAAAACACATGCAGTTGCACCAAAAAATATTGCCTAGAAAAATTATTTAATAATGATGCAACTCAGATGAAACTATACAATAGCCTAAGTAAGCATCATGTTTACTGTCAAATAGACAGACCCACAAGGTAGCCGAAGGAGTTGTCTCTCCCAAACAAAAAAATATGAAATAAATCCTCATATGATCCGTTCATTTTGTGATTTTTTTTTGCATTACCATATCCTTGCGATAACACACAGCAACTCGTCACTCGAAGAAACTCCTCGATGTGCTTAGGTAAAGGTGCAGCTCCAGACAAGATAAGACGGACACGTCCCCCAAATGCTAGTTTAATCTGAAATCCAAGGTAAATTAGTGGTGATGGAGGCAGGATTGTCGATTAGGGGGCGAAATTAAAGTTCTAAAGCAAAAAAATAGGGGGAGAAATTGTATTATTTGTGACTATTCATTATATAGCACATAAAAATATGCAAATCATATAGAAACTGGAGGGAGGTGTCTGCCCCTGTCCGTCCATCTGGCTCAGCCACTAAGAAATAGGTTATAATGTAAGGAAAAGATGTTATGTCACCTACCTTATCAAAGACCAGTTTGTCGAATAATGGAGATGCTTCTTCTTGTTTAAGTCCCTTCTCCATATTCCTCAATTTACTGCCAACAAATTTTTTATTAGTCAAAAGAAGTCTAAAGACAACGAAGCTAGGATATGATTTGAAAACTGGACATACTAGTTGTATGCCAACTGGAATAGTGACTTTTTCAATAAACCACCAGCTGCAATTTTTTCCATTACGCCTATAAACACAATAGTAGATAAAATCAATCCCACAGAAATGCCACAATTCTAGAAAAAGTATAGCAACGTTAGGCTCAAAACTTTCATTTTCTCAAAATACATTTGCACCATTTTCCATATTGTCCTCTATATAGTCACGATTCCTATTCAACTTTCCACTTCTTCAGAAACAACTCAATTCATATTCTAACCCAATTAACAATATCTTCAAATTTAAAATCTCCCACAGAATATTGAAAGATCAAACTAACATAAGTATTTTTACAGGAAATACATTTAAGTTTAAAGTAGAAAATGTTTCATGCGATAAATAAAACCGAACATTGATCTTATTCTGCAACCCATTTTCGAAAAATGCATTTCTCAAAAATTGTTTGCCTAGTGGTGCAGATAAATGTGCAAAAAAAAGGCAAAAACCATCTGTAAGTCAAGGCACCAGTATGTTTCGAATATTGAGTAGTTGATGCCTTGCACAACAGAGGCATAATTCCAATTATATCGATAAACAATTGTATACCAGTGTATATCCGGTCAAAAACTCTAGGAACTCCGCAAAAAATAGTTGGCTTTAACATGAGAAGATCTTCAATCATGTATCTGATATCCTGTAAATTTGGTGTAAGTAGGAATACGCTGCTTAAAATTTTTTGTCGCTGGAATACATTATATTACAAACTCATTGATGTGTAAAAAAAAATTATTAACACGATATTAATCTCACCGCCTGCCAAAACCCAATTGAAGAACCTCGATAAATACAGTAGGTCTCAATAATTTGATCGAATATATGGGCAAGAGGAAGAAAAGAGAAGTATACATCCTCTTCTGTACCCTGCAAGAAGGCATGTGAAATGACATCACTTAAATTCTTGTGTCTTCATCAAATTGCAAACCTAACAAAGCAAAAAACTGCCAGCTTTTTACCGCTTTATCTGTTTCTCTAAGAAGATGATCCATAGACAAGACTTCTGCCATGAAAGCACCATTATTTATAATGACACCTTTAGGTTCTCCCGTTGTTCCACTCGTATACATTATCGTGCATATGTCAGTCCTTGCTTTTGGAGGAAGATCATCATCCAAATTTCCCTGCCAAAACAGATAAACGAGAAAGAGTATATCTGGTAAGTTTTCAGGATTCCACAAATATTTGAAACCTTGCCAGATTATAACGATTGTATTGGCAAATGTGAAAGTGGGTTGAAAATGTATCTTCGTTGGCAAAGAATTATATAATCGATACATTTATTTTTGTTCAGGGGAAAGATAAACAAATATCACCAAAAATTTATAAAAAAGCAAACTAAAATAGTACGCCTATTATATATTTGATGACATTTTCTAACCAAAAGAGCGAATTCTTCCCAGGAGAAGCAATCTACACCGAGCTGCTTAGCTGATTCCTTTTGCTCCTCAGAAATCTTTCCAAAGCTGACAATAGCTTAACAAAGAATAACATGGCTCAACTAGCAAAGCGTCGACATATAAAGTGATTTGGGTGATAACCTCAGATTAAACAATTCCTCTTACTTCTTAGATGTGAGACACAGTTGGAGAGACATGCTAATATCTGCGGAAAGAGACAGTCATTGTCAATGCCATAGGATAATCTCATCTTAAACATCTAATAAGCTCATATGATGTTAACTAACTTATAAGCCTTCACATTTTATTTCAAAACTAAGCTCTTGAACCAAGAGAACATACCGCGGGTAGCTTGGTTTCATGAACAAAAGCTATGGAAACCTCTGCATGATTGATAATGTACTCAACTGCATTTGCGCCTGCATTTAATTTAAGCCCCCGTCGAGAACAACAATCAACAGAAGACCAATAAAACTTTTTTTTTAGTACAAATTCAGGCATGGGGGAGTGTTTTAACGTGAATTTGTATCTCTCACTTCATTATGAGACATTACGCCGCTGCATGCAGTACGTGAGAATTCGGCTACTAATGAGTGTCTATGAAATCAAGAAAATGAAGCCAATGGCAGACATACCAAGGGAATCATATAGTGGAACATAGGTAATGGCATGGCTAATGCAAGCCTGTAAAGAGATCAAATAGACTAATCAACATTGTAACTCGACCAGCGTTCAAGGAAATTGATCTTAAGCATGAATTTACCTCCATCGACATAATCCATTCTGGGCAATTCGCTCCATATATGCCACAATGGTCTCCCTAACATGATAAAAAACTCTCCATTACGAATGCACAAATATTAAAAATAAAGTAAATTGCAAAAACCACGACAAACGATATTTTAAATTGACAACACCCCTGTGAAAGTCATTGAGCTAAAAAAGCCATGAGTTTTTAAATTTGTAGCTGAAACATATTGAGCTGCAGCCCCTTGTGTTGTTAAATTCCTAGCTAAAAACATGTTACAAAAATTTGTAGAAATACTGACTGGATTGACGCCACGAGCACGAATGGCGGAACCAATCTTGAGAGCTGTATCGTAGACTTCTTGGTATGTCAGCCAACTGTATGCACCAGCCTGCCAGTTACATTAAAATTTGTCAAATAAAGCTAAGATTAAAAATTTCACATCGAAACAATTATTTTTCTAAAAATAAAAATATCATCAACATTTTTATTCAACCTACAAGACACAAGATATCATTAATCCATAAATAATTAATTAAATTTACGAAATAAACTGAATAAAGTCCCTAAAATCTCAAGTGTACCTTTCCATTGATTTTAGGACGGCGTCCCAGCATCTGATTGCCAGGATTTCTTTCCACCGACTTACTGCACCCAAAAACTCAGAATTACACAGCCAATTCGGCAAACCCATCCCGATCAAATCTCGGAATCGGGCATCAGGAAATGTGAATCTTGATCAAACGGCGAATGCAAACAATCTCAAGACACATATCCAATCAAATGTAATGCAAACGATGGCATGAAGGCGTATTAGCTCAATTGGTGAGAGAGACGTGCAAATAACAAGAAGGTCGCACGTCCGAGACCCGGTCGATTGTATTTTCCTTTTATAACTCTTTTTAATATATAAATCAACTGATAATTGTAAAATTTGAAATGGGCCACGAATATTTTACTGGAAAATGGAAATATCTTATGCACGTATTCATCAAAAAGTTACGACAAAACAGAGTACTAGACATGCATGCACAGAGAAGAAAGCTTCATCTTCCAACTGAGCAGCAAGGAATGCAGACTGTCAAATCAACATATTTCTTTGACCAAAACTTGTACTTTTTTTAACCAAAAAAAAAAAGAAAACTGACATCTGAATACCTGAAAAAATCCCAGGGAGAATGAAGATCCTGAGGCATTTCCATCAGCCCATCTTTCGCATAAATGCACCTATACACAGCCCCCGCCGAAGGTTTTCCATTCGCAGCAGCTCTTGCTTCCGCAACTTTCACACTATAACCCCCCATTCTCACCCTTTTAACCAAAAAACTAGAAACAAAAACCCGGGTATTTGAAATTTATTCCTTAGTTCTGCTGACCCCTTTGTGCGAAATCCACGCTACATAAATAAAACAAAAAAGGAGTTTGGGGAAGCTGGGATGGTTGGGAAGTGCAGAGTGGTGCAATAAATTGTAAAGGGGTTGGAATTTAATTCAAAGCGGCATTTATTGAGAGTGCCTGTAATCCAATGCTCTCATTTATGTTGGTGGTTCACTATTTGGTGAGCTTTTATATTTATCCAATTATTTGACCTTCATTCGTAGAGCCTGAAACTAAAATTTAAAAATGGATCTTTTTGTTATGATAAATAATGCAAAAATTCGGTTACAAAATAATAAATACAATAAATAATGCATAAATACACAAAAAACAATATATTACATAAAAAATAAGTCAATAACTATTTGAATTAGTTACATAATACTAATATAGCTCTTTTATAGGAAAAATATATATATCAAATTTGTATAATCTAGCTTTCAGATCATTTCTTTGTCAATAAAAAATATAACTATCTTATTTAATCTATCTTGTGATATTATTGGTGGAATATAAATTATTATTGATTTCAACTTCAATAAGTTTATTTATGCTTAAACAACTGTTACAGTTATGAATAAAAAATATCTTATAGACAATACGATTATTTTAAAATAAAATATTCAGTTTTTTCAAACATTGTAGCATATTCAAAAATTATTGAAGTTTTGTACAATACTGCCCAAGCTAGTTAAATGACTAACTCTTTAACTTCTCCCAACTCAACAAATACCCCGAAGTATATCGATATTGTTTAAATTGTTCAAACCGAACTTGAAGAAAATATCGAGTTTGATCAATTATAAACAAAAAAATATTCAAATTAATCTTTTTTATTTAATATGAGACCATTTTTTTTCTTTTGGTAAGTCACCAACTCAAAATATAGATATTGGGGCTCTTCCAGGATCGGGCCCTGAAACAATGACCTCTTTAGCCTCATAGAAGGTCCAGCCCTAGACACGGTGAATGAACTGCATATCAAAACCGTATATATACATGTGTTTACTTGTAGTTTTTTGAATTTTTTTTTAAAAAAATTCAAAATGCGAACGTGATCACGAGGCCAAATTATATATTTTTAATTATCATGGCTGCAATAAATATAATTGATGGAACGGATATAATTCCTTCTCCAATCAGAATTAGTCAATATGGAGTGAATATATCGATGCTTTGTATAAAATTGGAATGTATATAAAATGTTTTGCAGTGGATTAATGGATAAATTAGTCGATTAATCTTCGATCATTTGTCTCGTATCTTAACCACATAGGTGGACAAGCGATAAAGCTTATTTATGAGTACAAAAAAGGTTGAGGCATTCCAATCATCAATTAATTTTTAAAAATATATATTTAAACATGAATCATGTTGCTCCAAATATGGTTGAAGCAGCCAATGTTCCGTTCAATTACTCGTAGATTATTTGACATCAAAGTCTTCCGTTCAATTTAACTTTTAAAAATAATAATATTTAAGAGATGTTATTATTGTGGCCTAAATCTATAAAAGTGATTAATTCGCGATGAGTGCGATAAATCAGCTGCAGATGTCTTGTCGAATTCATTCATTTATTATTCCCCTAAAAACCAATTATTAAATAACAAAATTGAAATAACTTCATTTTTGTTTATTTTAAAAGTAAAATATTATTGGAATTTTAAAAGTGATATCGGCCCAACTACATCTCGTTTCATATTATTTTAGGCCCATTCCAGTAGTCATGCTTGTAAACAATGCTGCTTACTTTGCCACACTTGATTCAATTTTAAAAAGTTATGACAGAACATAAAAATTAAAACTTTATTTTATCGACACTTTAAAAAATCAGATTCAGGATGAAATGTTATGAAACATGAGAGAATCAATCTTTTTTTTAAGCTAACAGTATGATATATTGTTAACGAAGATCAGTTACAAGTACATCAGAAGTCGATAATCTCGACCAAGCAAAGAAACAATGGTCCTAGCTAACATATGGATAACCTGATTCTTTGGTCGCTTAATCAAAAAAAGATAAAATTGAATATACTCGTTAGTAGGGGTGTCAAAATCAGATACGACCCACAAACCCGATACGATTCATCCCAAAAAAAATCAGGTATGAGTTTGAGGTTTTCGGGTTCGGTTCAGATCTGGTAACTGACTCGAAAAAAATGATCGGGTTGGGTTGACCCGAAATTTTTACTTTTTTAAAAAAAGACATTATTAATAAATATTTCCTACCTTTTTATATATTGTATGTTTGAAAAAATATTTATTTTATATTTATATAATAAATTTTCATAATTTAATATTTATTTTGAACATTTTTTTTTAAACAATTTTTTTATTTGATTTAGTAAGTATATTTTATTTTTTTACAATTAGATTTTCAAATTTAAATCATATATATGAGAGAGATTTTATTATTATGTGTTTAAATTAAAATATTAGTATTAATTTTTTTGAATTTTATTTAATTTTCATTAAAAAAATTTATAAAAAAATTAAAATCAGGTTATACGGGTTGATTCGGGTTCATGTTCGGGTTGAGAGTTTTTGGTTTGGCTCGGGTTCGGATTGGTTTCAGGTTGAACAATTTTTTAATATTACTATTGTTCAACCCGACTCAATCCACTTGACCCACCCGATTGACACCCCTACTAGCTAGGATTCTACTATCGTTTACTAACAAGCCAACTCCAACAGCACATAGGGAGCTCAGATTCGAGAATGACATCATAAACATATGGATCTTTAAACAAACCCAGTGCTTCCCGAATACCCAATTCTTCCGCAGGTAAAGTATTTGATAAACACGGATTACTCCCATGAATAGCTGCTACCATAGCGCCTTGATCATTCCGAATGAAGCATCAGATCCCGTATGACCACGGCTTGAAAAAACCATTGCGTCAACGTTACATTTCAGGTAGTCTGTTGGTGGAGTCTCCGTCGATTGGGAAATGGTTGTCTGTGGGTTACAGAATGGCTCAAGGATGAGCGATGCACTTCTTGCTATTTCACGATTGCTGAAAACGCGACGAGAAATTACGAACCTTAGCAGAGATTCTCAAGAGGTTGTATTCAATGTAGGAAAATTATTGATTTTAAATGATTTTGTAGATTTTAAAAGTCTAGATGTATTCAATTAAGACTTTTATATACTCTATAGTCTAGTGGTATTCAAAATAGACTTTCATATAATTTTAAAAAGTCAAGTGGTATTCAACGTTGACTTTTTAAAACTCTATAAAAGTCTAGAGGTATTCAACATTGACTTTTTAAACCTCTATAAAAGTCTAAAGGTATTCAAATTTTCATTAACTTTTAATAACTTCATGAAATTCATTAATATACAATCATTAAAGCCTAAAGTACAATCATAAATTGTCAAAAATTGTATTAGGTTCAACCCAAAGATTTGGATGGATTATTAAAACTTCTAACTCGTACACAAGCTATTTATTTTTCCCCTATCGTTTCACATCACATCTCTTCTTATCTTCTCTCATCTTATCTAACTTTATCACTCTCTCAAATTTTCGAAATGTGTCTCAATATATATTTTCATATTTCCTTTCAAATTTTTCTTTTTTTGCTAATTTCATTTAACAATTTTTTATTTTAATATCATGGAAATTTTGAATTGTAGCATTTGTTGAGGATCGAACTTGAGTTTAGAGGGGGGGGTGAATAAACTCTTCTCGTTTTTCGTTCTGATGAGGTACTAAAATCCTGTTAAGGATAGTAGTTGATCTTGTGCGAATACTTTCACCTGATTACAGTAGAACGTGCGGAAACAATCTGATGAAGTAGTTGAAACAACAATAAAGCAGTAGACAGCAGTTGTTTATGGAAGTTCGAAGATAAACTCTTCTACGTCTCCCCTTCTTCTGTTTCCAGAAGGTATAACTAAAAGACTTTGGATATTACAGTACAACACTTGTACACGTCCACTTCAGAAGGACTTACACCCCAGCCTACTGAAACTCTTAGTTTCTCAACTCACAAATATGCGAAACACAAAGTTCTGAAAAGACTCTTTTCAGATTACAGACTCTTCTGATAAAATATTAGTGCAGTAAAGATCGTGAAGAGTGTAAGAATTAGTAGCACAAGATGATCTACAAAAGATCAGATATAAGCTATGAAGCGTGTGCTACTTTTCTTTGTGTTGAACTTTTAAAATGCTCAAGGAAAACTGATATTCGTTTGATAAGAGAGTAGCTTTGTTCCTTGAAAATGATATTATGCGAAGTGTCACTTTAACAAGGATTTGATCCAAGTATATAT
This sequence comes from Primulina eburnea, assembly GCF_022965805.1. Lineage (NCBI taxonomy): Eukaryota > Viridiplantae > Streptophyta > Magnoliopsida > Lamiales > Gesneriaceae > Primulina > Primulina eburnea. The sequence goes on from NC_133103.1 coordinate 16,076,069, forward strand.
AATCGACTGAGTTCAACGTTCACAATCAGAGAAGTCTTCAGATAACTTATACAATCAGCTTTATTACCGAAATGGGTTCCTGCAGAAAAGCTATAAAACAATCAGTCTTGTTTTATACTTAATTGGGTAATATGCATTAAATGACTCCGTATAGTATTTAATGCTACAATTAATGCTAGTACTAGGAACTCTTTAACGGTAACAATTAAGATAGCAACGTTAGAAGTCATTCTCTACTGGTTTGTATTGTTATCCTTTTTCTACTGGTTTAGTTTTACTAGAGCAGCAGCTACTGATAATCTATTCTGTTGTTCTGGTCTGCTGGTCTACTGGTTTTAGTTATCATCGCCACAATAAAATTCATATCTAACAATTTCCCCCTTTGTGGTGATGCCAAAACCTAAACAGTTGAAAATCGTTAAGTAAAACAGATAATCATTTAATCAAACGGATAATGTTAATAACGCATTAAAGTAAACAAATCAATCGGTTCCAATGTCCCTGTAAAAGATTTCTTCATTTTGAGGTTCTTGATCTCTTCTGTTAGAAGGTCCAGCCTCATCTTTTGTTTGCCTAACTCCCGCTTGATCTCCTCTATCTTCCCCCTTTTTGGCATCAGCGGCCACTACATGGGTAAAGAGATCATTCAGTCTGGCGGAAATATTTTGAATGCCATCGGTTAGCATCTCCAGATACGGGGTCTGAGAAGAGATGCGATTATCTAAGGCAGTGATAGATTGATTTTGAGAGTCAATCTTGGCATCCAAAAGTTCCACAGAAGTAGACAAGGATCGAAAGATATCATCATGCTCAGTAATTCGAGTGAGTATATCATTTTGAGCAAGCATGATGGCGTTGTGAGTTCTTGAGATAGCTGTTCTGAAAACAGAGGCTTCAGCATACATCTTGTCCGAGGTCTCCTTAGTGAGATAGATGTATTTCCCCATTCGCTCTCGGATTGTAGAAAACAACTCTAAGTTCGGCAGTAAAGAAGTAGTATCTGGTTCTGCTGCTTGTTGTCCTGGGGTAGGAGATCCAGAAGCCGGCAATTCTAAAGTGGTAGAGACAGTAGGGACAATTGATTCAATGACTTCCTCAACTGAAGCCAGTTCATGTACAGACAATAGTGATGAGGACTGAATGGGCCTAGTCGGAGATGCAGGAGTACTAAGAGCAGCAGCCTTTGGGGAGGCGGTAGTCCTTTCCTCAACTGTCTGATTCTGCTGAAAGATCGGGACAAGGCCAACATGATAAGCAGTAGGCTCTCCAAAGCCTTGTTCTTGAGCAAGAAGTTGCTCATTCATCTGTTTTAATCTGTCAGATAGAATTAAAATAACATTTTGATTCTGAACATCAGTAGGAACGGCAGGATCAAAATTCGATTGAAGAACTTTCAAAACTGATTCTAATTTCTGACATTTTAGTTGATCGAGGATGAAGTTCCGTCTGCGCAAGGCCTCGATGACATTCTCTGTTTTTGCCAACTGAAAAGTCTTTCTTTCTGCATTCATCAACTTGCTGTTATTCCCTCTTGTTTTGAAGTAGTCAAAAGAGTGGAACAGTCGGACAGTATGCCATTCATCAAAGAATTTTATGTCCTCGTTTACAGATGTCTCAATCTCTGCTAGATGAAGGTCAACGCCGGTAATGACAGTGGTCTGGTGACCAAAAGTAGGTGGTTCTTCAATCATTTTCCCTTTGTCAGTAGATGAAATGGGTGCAATAGGTCGGAAAGCAGAAGACCCGCTTGCCTGTTCCCGAATAACGATTCCAGATGATGGCTTAAAAGCAGTAGCAGAAGAAGGTGCTGAGATGGACGCAGTAGCGAGTGCAGTTGAGGAAACAGTCGATCGAACAGAAGGAACCGCTTCTGGAAATACCTGTCGAATAGGTACTTTCTCAATCTCAGACAGTGCTGCTGTCTTTTTCATCTTGAGAATGGTGCGCGGTTTCTTCTTGGCTGGGGTCGGTACTGTTGGTCGAACAGCAGCAGAAGATTCTTCTGATGCTGTTTTATCGGAATCCGTCGAAATAATCAATCGTTTCTTCGAAATTTTCTTCTGAGGTTTAGGAGCCTCAGAAGCAGTTTCCCCAATTTCCTTTTTCATCGCAATAAACTCCGCCACTGTTGGCTTAGGCCTTAGAGCCAAAACATTGGCTACATCAATCATGGTAACAGAGGTAGCATCGAGATCACTGGTAGATGCGAAACCAGCATCCTTGAGCAAAACACTGATCTGAACCGTGAAACCAGAACTCTTCCGAATAACCATATCCTTCATGATTCTGAAAATAAAATGACTCTAATCCACCTTAATCCCCTTGGTGATGGCAGTCATGACCTGAACTTTCTCCTTCGTCAATTTATCGAAGGTGCCAGCCTTGATCAAAATAGCTTTGGCCACAATATCGGCCAGAATCTGATACTCTATTTTGAGCAATTTCTTGTGGCAGGAAGAAGACACTTCTTCTCCAGATGCGGAGAAAGAGCTTAGAGCAACAGACATATCTGTCTTGGAAATATCAGAGAGTTCAGAAATACCCGAAGTGGAAGGAGGAAGGTTGCTCCTAGGTGTGCAGCATCAATGGAAATAGAAGCATCTCCTTGGGTATGAACAATTCTTCCTTCATGCACTGTTGCTTTGGCGTAAAATTCCAGGAGAGCATTTTTTTAGATAATTGCCGGTGCTTCCAGGAATTTCCGGAGTCCTGATTTCTCAATATCCTGAAATATTTTCAAGAGATTCTCATCCTTGATGGTGAGAACGGAAGCAAAGTTAACCTGATAAACGTTGAGAGTATATGCGCCAGCTATTTCTGTATGCAGATGAGATCAGAAAAATTTGCAGTAGTTAGTTATGATATAGAGAAAGCAGTAGCTGAATAATGATAGTTATGAAACAGTGAAGGTGAAAATGTGAAATATGAAATAGATATACAGCCGCAAATAAACATAAAGACACGTGTCAGTATGTTCTTGGTTGAGTGTTTGAAAAGCTTTGCAGAAACTGTCAGAAAGACGAATGATTTTGAAAATTTTGAAAAAGCGCGGGCTGTCCAGACGGTTACTAAAAGAAATCAGAAAAGGATTTGTCATTTTATGATAACGTCTGCCGGAAGTTTCAGAGTGCTGAAATATGCGAGCACTTTATCAAAACCAGCAGACTTGTAGATTTATCGAAAAGACAAATATCCTATCTGTTTTCTGAAAAGGTGTCAAATTCTTAGTCTGACTAAGATACTGTTCCCCCTCGGTAAATGCAATTAATAAGTAGTCATAATTGCGACAAGTGACTCTTGGCTATCTCTCAATCTGAGTCGTTGAAAATGAACAGTCGCAATCTTGTGATTCACAAGATTCTTTGTTCCCTCTATAAATACCTGCAAAGCTTGAACGAAGGTAAGCAAGAACAACGACAACTCAAGTAAAAGGAGAGTTAGAGTTAGATTCAGGAGATGAAGCAAAATTGTTCAGAGAGAAGTTTGAGGGTATCAAAAATGCCGTAATGATCCTTGAAATACACTGCTTGAGTTGTAGTTTCCACAGTTATGCAGATCTTTTGCTTCGATTGAGTTTAAAATATAGCATCGATTTCTTCCAGAAGCATGCTAATGCAATAAGAGAGTGCTGGTGGATTGATGATGCTGAAATCCTCTCTGATGCCCTGTAAGGCATCTAAAAATTACATTAGTGCTGGCAAGACCTAAGCTTGCTAGATTCTTTCTAGGCCTTTCTCTTTCGAAGAAGACCATCTTTTTCCTGTTGAAGTAGTTTGCAAGCAATTGTCAGAAAGCTCCTATTTCAGAAGACAAGCACTACATGTAACGCTACTGGTTAAATAGCAAAGAAGATCTACTGTTTTTCATTATGCATTGTGTAAAGTACTGAAATGGTTTCTAATAAAATTCCAGTTTTGCTTATCTGACTTTTCTCTTCTGCTTTTCTGCAAAAAGCTTACTGTTAGTGCAATGCGATAACAAACACGTAATAATAGAAATTTAACTAAGATATCAGAAAACAGTTAAGTTAAATCTATTAAACCAAGAGAATTACGAAAGTAAGAAAACTTATTTTCTGGTAAGAGTTTCGTGAAGATATCTGCTGTTTGTTGATCAGTAGAAACATATTCCAGACGAATGTTCTTCTTCTGCACATGATCTCTAATAAAGTGATGTCTGATGTCTATGTGCTTCGTTCTGGAATGGAGTACTGGATTTTGTGTGATTGCAATTGCACTGGTATTGTCACAGAATATAGGTGATTCGGAGGCTTGAATCCCATAGTCTCTTAACTGTTGTTGAATCCACAGTATTTGAGAGCAGCAGCTTCCAGCAGCTAGATATTCTGCTTCTGCAGTAGATGTGGCTATGGAAGTCTGTTTCTTGCTAAACCAGGATATCAGCCTATCACCAAGAAATTGACAAAAACCACTTGTGCTTTTTCGGTCTAGTTTGCAACCTGCATAATCAGCATCTGAATATCCAATAAAATTTAACGATGAATCATTGGGATACCATAAGCCGACGTTTTGAGTTCCTTTCAAGTACTTCAAAATACGCTTAGCAGCAATATAATGAGATTGTTTGGGGTTAGATTGAAATCGAGCACAAATGCAAACAGCAAACATGATATCTGGTCTACTGGCAGTTAAATATAATAAAGAACCAATAAGACCTCGATACTGAGTTACCTCTACTGAAATACCACTTTCATCTTTATCAAGCTTAATAGATGAGCTCATTGGAGTAGAAGCAGCAGAGCATGCTTCCATTCCAAACTTTTTCAGAAGCTCCTTGGTGTACTTGGCTTGATTTATAAAGATTCCAGTCTCTGATTGCTTAATCTGTAATCCTAGGAAGAATGTTAATTCTCCCATCATACTCATTTCAAATTTATCCTGCATCAATTTTCCAAACTTTGCACATAATTTGGGGTTACTTGACCCAAAAATAATATCATCAACATAGATCTGTACTAAAAGAATGTGTTTATTCTTGACTAAAGTACATAAAGTTTTATCTACTGCTCCGATGGTGAAATCATGATCAATAAGAAATTGTGATAAAGTGTCATACCAAGCTCTAGGTGCCTGTTTTAGACCATATAATGCTTTGTGTAATTTAAATACATGATGCGGAGAGAAATGATCGATAAAACCTGGAGGTTGTTCGACGTATACTTCTTCTTGTAAAAGACCATTTAGAAAAGCACTTTTCACATCCATTTGATATACTTTGAAATTCTTGAAAGCAGCAAAGGCTAAGAATATTCTGATTGCTTCGAGCCTTGCTACTGGTGCATAAGTCTCATCAAAGTCTATGCCTTCTTCTTGTCTGAAGCCTTGAGCTACCAATCTAGCTTTATTTCTCACCATTGTGCCTTCTTCATTGAGTTTGTTTCTGAATACCCACCGAGTTCCAATGACAGCTTGATGAGATGGTCTAGGTAATAGAAACCACACTTCATTACGTTTGAATTGATTCAGCTCCTCTTGCATGGCTTCAATCCAACTAGGATCCAGAAGAGCTTCTTCAATCTTCTTTGGTTCATCCTGAGATATAAAAGCAGCATGCATGTATTAATTAAGCATTTGCCTTCTGGTTCTCAACGGCGCTGCTGGATTACCAATAACCAATGATGGAGGATGAGATTTTCTCCAGATAAACGGATTTGAGTGGACATCTTCCTGATTTGATATGTTAAGATTGTCTTCTACAGAACCAGTAGTAGGTTCTTGAGCATCTTCTGCTGGTATTGGTAGATCCAGAGTCTGTGCTTCTGGTTCCACTATAGGAATGTCTGGTTCTGGATTTTGAAGATCCTTGGTATTTGCTTCTACATCATCTTCACTGTCGATTTCCAAGTGAATCATGTCTAACCTGTTACTTAAATCAGATATGTTAGAAATTTCAGCACTGCTGTCTTCATCGAAGACAACATGAATTGATTCTTCAACATTAAGAGTTCTATTGTTGAAGATTCTAAAGGCTCTGCTTACAGCAGAGTAACCAAGAAATATTCCAGCATCTGATTTTGAGTCAAATGCCGTCAAATGATTTTTGCCATTATTTAGTACAAAACATTTGCAACCAAACACATGAAAATAAGATACATTGGGCTTCTTCCCTTTCCATATTTCATACGGAGTCTGGTTGTGTCTTTTGTTGACCATAGATCTGTTTTGCGTGTAACAAGCAGTATTGATAGCTTCAGCCCAGAAGCGCTGAGAAATGTCTGCATCTGCTAGCATTGTTCTAGCTGCTTCTTTTAGAGTTCTATTTCTTCTCTCAGCCACTCCGTTTTGTTGAGGAGTTCTGGCAGCTGAATATTCATGATGAATTCCCTGCTTATTCAAATATAACTCAAGATTCTTGTTAGTAAATTCAGTACCCCGATCACTTCTGATTTTAATGATGGTAGAAGATTTTTCATTTTGAATCCTTTTCAGAAGCTTGATCAAGAGACTACTGGTTTGATCTTTTCCTGTGAGAAAGATTACCCACGTGAATCTAGAAAAATCATCAATAACAACAAGAGTATATTTCATTCCCCCTAAGCTCATGATGGGGATTGGACCAAATAGATCCATATGCAGTAGTTCCAGACATCTTGAAGTTGATTTGCTATCTTTGGTCTTGAAGCTGGATCTTATCTGTTTCCCAAGCTGACAAGCAGAACAAACGTGATTTTTAACGAAATTAATGTCAGATAATCCATCGACTATATTCTGCTTCTTGAGATAATTGATTGACTTGAAATTCAGATGATTCAGTTTCTTGTGCCATAGCCAATGTTTATTGCTAAGAGAAGCAACTAAGCATGTAGGAGTATAAACATGATTTGAGTTCCAAGAGACTCTGTAAGTATTGCCTTCTCTTTCCTGTTAACACAGTAGTTCCAGCAGAATCTCTAACTATACATGAATGCTTTTGAAAAGCCACAGAATACCCATTATCACATAGTTGGCTAATGCTGATAAGATTGTAACAAAGATTGTCAACTAATAACACATCACTAATAGTTATATTACCATGGATAATCTTACCCTTACCCATGGTTTTACTTTTTGAGTTGTCTCCAAAAGTTATCTTTGGTCCAGTACAGCTCACTATCTCGGAAAGTAGGTTTCTTTGTCCAGTCATGTGTCTGGAACAACCACTGTCCAGATACCATGTACAGTTACTGATTTCTGCTTCCTTCTGCTGTTCCTGCAAACACAAATTTTAGTAACTGGTACCCAAATCTATTTGGGTCCAAGCCTTATCAGTCCTTTGGGAACCCACATTTGTACAATTCTTGGTGACCTTGTACTTCGGGTATCCAAAGATGTGTGTGCAACAGAAGGTCTGTTATTTCTAACAGTATGCATACCAAAATGTTGTTCTTCCCTTCTGTTTCTGTTTTCCAGTCTGTATCTCTTCTGAACAGGTTTAGAGTTGTAGTACTGGTAGTTTTAACCTTCATAGGATGTTGTCTTCCAGAGTTGAATTCTTTTCTGAATCTAGAACTCTGGTCAACTTTTTCCTTAGGTTTAACGTCCCAGACCATAGTGCATTCTTCTGTTCGTCAGATTTACATTTCTTTCAACTGAAGCAGTAGGTACTTCTGGTTCCTGTACCACACTGGATTTCACAAAGTGAATGTATTTCCTTTTGCACATATTCAGTGTTGGCTTAGTATTCGTTTCAGAAGTGCCTTCATTATTACAAAAACCGAGACCACTCCTATCTCCTGATTGTTTTTGTAATTCTTGCATCTTTTCCAATGAAACAGAAGACTTGTTCCAAGCATTTACCAGTAGCGACAACTTCTGGTTTTCAGAAAGCACTTTCTGGTAATCTGCTTTGGCTCTTTCATTCTCAGTTATTAATTTACTCATCTTAACTTGTAAATCATTGAAGCTGTCTACTTGCAAGCAAGTTAACTTACTGTTCTGATTTTTTAAGTTCTGATTTTCAATTTAACTTCTTCAAATGATTGAGAAAGTCTGGAATACTCTTTTACCATTTCATGCAGTGCATCAATCAAGTCACTTCGTGTAAATTCACTAGTGTCAAAATCAAATACCTCTCCAGATGTCGAGGTTGAGTCATTGTCTGCCATTAGACATTTGACTTCTTCTGCATCACTGTCACTGGAATGACTTTCTGAGTCAGATGACTCAGAACTAGAGTCCGCCCACTTAGATTTGCTTTCTTCGGCAATCATCGCTTTTCGATCTCTTCTGGATTTTTTGTCATTCCTCTTGTAATCCTTTCTCTTTTGATCATCCTTCTTTGGTTTAGGACAATCAGCAATGAAGTGACATATCTTTCCACAGTTGAAGCATCCCATATCACCAGATGGTGAATCTTTCTTGAAGTTGCGATTGGGACCTTGATAGGTTCGATGGTTTTTCTTCATAAACCTGGAGAATTTCTTTACAAATAAGGACATAGCATCACTACTGATTTGTTCAGCAGTCTTCTCCATTGTATTGTCAATGATCACGGCAGGTGATACCTGAGGTACAACTGCAGCAGCAGTAGAGGAGGTCGAGGCAGTAGCAGTAAAAGCAGTAGCAGTAGCAGCAAGAGCCTTGGTGGGTAAGCTTGAAGGCTCTTCTCCATTTCTCACTTCCAATTCGAACTCGTAGGCCTTTAGATCTGCAAATAAGTCGTGCAGTTCCAATTTGTTCAAATCTTTGGATACTCTCATAGCCATTGTTTTAACATCCCATTCTCTGGGTAAGGCTCTCATCACCTTGAGGGCTATTTCTCTGTTGCTATGCTCTTTACCCAGAACAGCTAGCTCATTGACCAAGCTACTGAATCTTTCATCAAACTCATTTAGAGTTTCACCAGCTCTCATTTTCAGATTTTCAAACTTCTGCATTGCTACAGACAGTTTATTTTCTTTTGTTTGCTCATTTCCTTCACATATCTGGATGAGCTTTACCCAAATATCCTTTGCAGTAGAGCACATTTTTATCTTGCTGAAAGTGTTCTTGTCAAGAGTTTTATACAGTATATCCTTCGCCACATTATCAAGATTGGCCTTCTTCTTATCTTCACTGGTCCATTCACTTCTTGCCTTTTCGACCATCTGTGGTGCACCGTCAGTAACAACAACAGCTGTGTTAGGCTTTAAGATTTTCAGTGGACCATCTGTGATGACATACCACATGTCATCATCTTGTGCTGCAAGATGAGCTTGCATTCTTATCTTCCAGTCGTCAAAATCTTCCTTAGAGAACATAGGGATCTTGCTGAAGTGTGCCATTTGTTGTAGTTTTTCACAAACAAGAATAACCTGCTCTGATACCAATTGTTGAGGATCGAACTTGAGTTTAGAGGGGGGGTGAATAAACTCTTCTCGTTTTTCGTTCTGATGAGGTACTAAAATCCTGTTAAGGATAGTAGTTGATCTTGTGCGAATACTTTCACCTGATTACAGTAGAACGTGCGGAAACAATCTGATGAAGTAGTTGAAACAACAATAAAGCAGTAGACAACAGTTGTTTATGGAAGTTCGAAGATAAACTCTTCTACGTCTCCCCTTCTTCTGTTTCCAGAAGGTATAACTAAAAGACTTTGGATATTACAGTACAACACTTGTACACGCCCACTTCAGAAGGACTTACACCTCAGCCTACTGAAACTCTTAGTTTCTCAACTCACAAATATGCGAAACACAAAGTTCTGAAAAGACTCTTTTCAGATTACAGACTCTTCTGATAAAATATTAGTGCAGTAAAGATCGTGAAGAGTGTAAGAATTAGTAGCACAAGATGATCTACAAAAGATCAGATATAAGCTATGAAGCGTGTGCTACTTTTCTTTGTGTTGAACTTTTAAAATGCTCAAGGAAAACTGATATTCGTTTGATAAGAGAGTAGCTTTGTTCCTTGAAAATGATATTATGCGAAGTGTCACTTTAACAAGGATTTGATCCAAGTATATATAATCGACTGAGTTCAACGTTCACAATCAGAGAAGTCTTCAGATAACTGATACAATCAGCTTTATTACCGAAATGGGTTCCTGCAGAAAAGCTATAAAACAATCAGTCTTGTTTTATACTTAATTGGGTAATATGCATTAAATGACTCCGTATAGTATTTAATGCTACAATTAATGCTAGTACTAGGAACTCTTTAACGGTAACAATTAAGATAGCAACGTTAGAAGTCATTCTCTACTGGTTTGTACTGTTATCCTTTTTCTACTGGTTTAGTTTTACTAGAGCAGCAGCTACTGATAATCTATTCTGTTGTTCTGGTCTGCTGGTCTACTGGTTTTAGTTATCATCGCAACAATAAAATTCATATATAACAGAATTGATTTTGTGATTTTTTATTTATGATTTATACAAATTAATGTAATATTCAATAATAATAAAAGATGATGCAAAAAAAAGCCGCTTAATTCTTAATAATTGAAGCTCCTCGCAACGACCATGATTTTTTAAATTCTTTTTAGCATTTTAATTTAATATGTAAGCTATAATATTTTTATACAAAATTGTATCCACACAAAGATAAAATAATATTCTTTTCACATGTATATTATCAATTCAAAAAAAAGGGTTACATATTAATCAATTGAGGTATTTTTAAAAAGAATAAGTCTCTTGCGAGACGGTCTCACGAATTTTTATATGTGAGACGGGTCAACCCTAACGATATTCACAATAAAAAGTAATACTATTATCATAAAAAGTAATATTTTTTCATGGATGATCCAAATAAGAGATCCGTCTCAAAAAATACGACCCGTGAGACCGTCTCACACAAGTTTTTGTCTTTTAAAAATTTACAAACATGTGTACAAACCCACATATATATACATGTAAGTATTAAATGATTTTACTTTAAACAAGTGATTCTATTTATTAATATAAATATTGAAAAATTATTTCAAACTGAATATGTTATATATGTCAAATAATTATTAGTTCAAAGAAATTAATAAAAAATAATATTTTATAATTAATTACAAAATTTATAAAATCCTATAAATAAATTTCACAAAAGTCTATAAAAATCTTGTAAAAAAAAAATCTGCATGAATCCTCATAAATTTGTTTATAAATATGTGAGATTCTGTAAAAGTCAATAAAAATCTATCAAATCCATAAAAGTCTATCATTTGAAAAAGTCATTAAAAATCATCAAAACTCTGGATTGAATACACCTCACTTAATGTCCATATTATCTTCCACTGGAATTGTGTGGAATTTGAGATGGACAACAAAATATTTGGTTAAAATCGAACTGGAGTTTTTAAGATTAATTTAACCGAATTTTTTTGACAAACCATTGAACGAACTTTACTACAAAAAATCAAACCGAATTTTTAGGTTTTTCGTTTTAAAAAAATCAAGTTTTAATTAAAAATACAATATAAAATTGAATTAAATAAATTTAAATTTTATTAGAAATTTATATCTTAATAACTTTATTAGAAAATATAAGAATATATTTTTTAAAAATAAAAATTCGATTTATTTGATTAACCGAAGTTTTATATTAAAACATGAAATCGATCCAAACTGAAATAATCGATATTTAAATATCTCAAAACTTTTATAGTGTTTTAAAAAGTCAATGTTGAATATCTCTAGGCTTTAATAGAGTTTTAAAAAGTCAAGGTTGAATACCACTTGATTTTTTAAAACTCTATGAAAGTCTATTTTGAATACCACTAGACTTCTATAGAGTATGCAAAAGTCTTAATTGAATAAATCTGGTGTTTTAAAATCTACAAAAGTTATTAAAAGTCAATAATTCTCCTACATTGAATACACCCCCCTAAAATCGAACTTCCATGTAAACTGAACTTTGGCCGGATATTGTTGTTGAAAGTGAAATTTTGCTCACATCTAGATAGACTGAATTATATTTGCCTTTATCTTGAATCCCAAATGGATTTTTCAATTTTTTTGACTCTTAAGAATCAAATAATCTCAAAATCCAAACTCATTGCATAGATTTGAAATTGAAAAACATCAAATAATAAGATGTACATTAATAAGAAACAAAAATCTTGGTACATCATTCAAATAATTATATTTGAAATTCAAATAATTGATAAATCATATGATAATACATATATTATTATGATATACATCGAAATTTTGAAAATTTATTTATTTTATTTTTCTCAAAATAAATTCTTATAAATATACACTAATTCACACTAAAAATTTAAAATTCTATAAAACTTTTAGTGTTTATATAAATTAAATAAAGGTCTAATAAAATATGTAATAACTTAATATTAACTCAATGGACTAAAAAAATATCTGAAATCAAAAAGCTAATTTTAAAATTTATTTATTTTAAATCCTTCAATTTCTTGATCAAAATATGACAAATTAATACTCAAAAGTTAAAAGTATAGTTTTTTTAAAAAAAATGGGGTGAAGCCAGAACATACAAAGCTTGGGTTGGATCCAATCCGAGCATCTAAAAATGTACCACGAGGCAGGTATCGAACGAATTAGAATTAAAAATTTGAGGGAGGAATTTATATTCCATAACGCTGCCACCTTCAAGTTTCTGACCGATATTTTTGGTAAATTTCTGAGCTAACGTGATAATTTGTAAATCACATTAGTTAAATATTTAAAACACGTTAAGTAAGTTATGTGTGATAATCTTGTTCAAAAAAATAGAAAGAATCGAACTTCTAATAATTAATTAAAGAGTGAGTCTCATGTGAGACCGTCTCACGGATCATAATCCGTGAGACGGATCAACCTTACTCATATTCTCAATAAAAAGTAATATTCTCTTCATAAAAAATAATATTTTTTCATGGGTGACCCAAATAATAGATTCGTCTCACAAATACGACTCATGAGACCGTCTCACACAAGTTTTTGACTTGATTAAATGCTCACCACCTCCGTACTCCACCATTTCGAACATATCTTTGGAACCACCTTCGAGTCTTCTTTGCTAGTGTAATATGAGAAATTACATAACAATTTTCACGCGAAACAACTCGTAGAAAAATTTGATATCGTTTCACTGGTTGGGGAGAAAAATCGTTCTGATACAAATCGAGTTTCTTGGAGTCGTACTTAATCCGAGGACCCCATTTCATGATCCAAACCGGGATTTCAAGTTCAACTTGAGAAACAACCAGATCTCCGTTCAAATGCGACGGCTGCAAGGAAGTCGGGATCGGTTCTCCGTACAGGTGTGCCGCATGCGATTACCATCTCCACGCCCATTCCGCCGTCCCCTCCCCTGCCATCTCCCAACGTTTCTACACCAAGTGCTCGTTCCAGCTCCTCAGCCGGCCGCCTGGACCATGCGTGAAGTAGATGTTAGTGGAGTGCTGGCACGAAATATACGCCGGGGAGGGAATGTACACCGGGAACAGGATTCCGAGCCTAAAAGCTAGGCAGAGTCGGAAAGGGAAAGTGAGCAAGAGACGGGAAATGGCGCTGCAGTTTGTGATTTCCGCCGTTCCAGGGGATCCCACCACCCTCATTGCTAAATGCTAATTAATGTTTTATAAATTAATTACACTATGAGTCATTTTCTGTGAAAATGAAAACGTTAAACTAAAATGGGTGGATATACTCTATTCTGGATCATTAATGATGAAGTTAATTTCATTTAGACCACTCATTTTAAAATTGAGTGGGTATTGTGACTATGACGAATCGTCTCGATTTATTTAATATTTTTGATATAAAAATTAATGTTTTTTCATGAGTTAGATCGATGCTTTTTTTAACAAAAATGAGTTTTTGTATTTAAAATTTTGAGACAAGATAAAATAAACATGATGGAAAAACCAGTATTTATCTCGCGTTGCCTGACGGATAAACCAACCTTTTATGTCTAAAATATATAACAGATTATTGTTGAACACTCGTTTCAATACATCATTTTCAGCGTAAAAATAAAATGTTGAAACCAAATGCAAATCACGCATTGATTTCCTCCTTTATTTTGCGACACTTCTGATTATTCACAGCTGCAAGAAATTGACTAAATTTGTTTTAGGCTAACAATATTCAATCTTTGGAGTAGGTCTCTTCTGAGACGATCTCACGAATCTTTATCTCTGAGACGGATCAACTATACCGATATTCACAATAAAAAGTAATACTCTTAGCATAAAAAATAATATTTTTTCATGGATGACCCAAATAAGATATCCGTCTCACAAAATACGACCGTACGACCGTCTCACACAAATTTTTGTCCAATCCTTGTTACCCAAATCTTCAAATGGAATTAGGAAAAAAGAAACTATACCCCTTAAATTGTTTTTCTTTTCCAAAAAAGACGTTTCTTCAAAAAAAAAAAAAAAAAAAAAAGAAAGAAAGAAAGAAAGAAAGAAAGCAAACATACTACCGATTATTTATTTATTTTTTTCAACTAATTTTTCTTTTTGGTTGATTTACTCATATAAAAATTATTTTTAATTTAACTTTTCAAAAAATATTCTATTTTTATCGTGTATTCCAACTTAAAATATAATCATATTTTAAAGTTTCAACACTATTTTATCAAATAAATTTCGACCTGATTTGACCTTATAAAACAAAACCAATTTCAATATCTATTTCCTTTGGAAAATACCTTCCCATGAAGCTTCCAAAACAAATCCGAGCAAACCCATAATGTTGTGTGTAGGAGCGAGCGCTTATCGTTTAACAAAATATATAGGTGCAATTCAAATATTTTAAACTGTACGGCAGCTCAAGTACCACAGTTCGATCGTTCTACCAAACAGAGACAATTATTACACCCAATATTATAAATTATTATATTATTTTTTTGTGGTAAATAAGAACATTCGACTTCTGAATGGGAGAATTATTTTTTCACCTCAGAAAAAAAAATTCGAACTTCGAGTCAACAAAACACACAGACCACCCTAATATCAATGAGTCATGCTAATCAAAAACCAGATATTATACTTAATCGATTATTTTCGTATGAAATCAGACATAGAAAATCAAGCTAACTAATTTTGTACAGCTAACCTCCTAACTACTTGCTAACTATCATTAGCCAATTAATCGACTAAGCTAGTAACTGTAAAACTCCCCTCAAGGAAGGTCGATGGATTTCATGCACAACTACGTATATATCTTGAATAATAATGGGAAAAATGTCGTGGCAGCCAGTGGTTTGATGAAGATATCTGTAAGTTGGTGTTGAAATCGATCGAGTAGGCATGAGCTCGACGAATCCTTCTTTGACCTTATCTCACCTGAATGAAATGACATTCGATTTTAATATGTTTTGTTCATTCATGAATAATAAGATTAATAATACCAAAAATATTTTAACACGTAAAAATTAAATTTGTATTTATATATATTTATCATAAACATGACTTGTGATGGTTTGTTTGTGAAACCTTTATAGTAGCTTAACGTACACCATGCATTTTATAGTGGTTTTTTTTTTTTTTATTTTATATATTGTAATTTGTTCCCAATCAAAATTTATATCTAATCAATAAATTTTTAAGTAGGTCTTTTGTGAGACGGTCCTACGAATCTTTATATGTGAGACGGGTCAACCCTATCGATATTCACAATAGAAAATAATATTATTAGCATAAAAAATAATATTTTTTAATAGATGACCCAAATAAGAGATTCGTCTCACAAAATACGACCCGTGAGACCGTCTCACATAAGTTTTTACCAAAATTTTTTGTGGAGATTTTTGGATCATTTGTTACAAAATTTTATTAAACTAAAAATTTTAATATATTTTTTGATATGCATGTTTAGATATAATAATATCATAATACTTTTAAAATGAAACATGGCCTAAAACTTAATATATAGATTCAGTTACTAGAATCTAAAAGTATTAATTTTCTAAGTTCAGAAATTGAATTTGATCAAATTACCACCCAAAACATGTTCAAATATAAAAAATAAAAAACTGAAAATTGTCTTCTTCTTTTTTTTTTTTAGGAAAAAAAAAACTTACTTGCTTTCAATCTTGTTGTCACGCTCTTGACCTAATCCCGAGTAATTCGTCGTTTTTGAAAATAGTTAACTAAAATTACTATCATTATAATTAATTCATAACAAAAACTTGTGTGAGACGGTCTCGCATGTCGTATTCTGTGACACATATATCTTATTTGAGTCATCCATGAAAAAATATTACTGTTTTATGCTAAGAATATTACTTTTTATCGTGAATATCGGTATAGTTGACCCGTCTCACGAGAGACCTACTCTTAATTAATTAAAACCTCCAATTTTTATCTAACTGCATGGATGGATGATATATTAATTAAATTGTATTAATAATCGTAAAAAATTCTATCCTGTTAAAAATGTGTGGCAAGGCTATATCATCATCGTGTCCCTACATCCAATAATGATATTCCTCTGAATCTTTGGAAAGGCCATGTTTATGTTAGACGCGTGTAGCTGTTGAATATGCGCCATATATATATATATATATGAAATATCTACTTTAATTAGATATAGACTCGATGCGTTCTATATATCACGAGTTCATGCAGTCCTTATTATAGGCATTGATTTAGAATTATTAAAGTTTGAATTTTGCGACCAAATTTTGACCTCAACGTCTGTATACAGTAACCGATACTCGGGCGGGCAAAACCTCCGAAACTTTCCCTCGATATATAAATACTCCGCATTCTTCAAATATTTTATACACAAGTGATTGTTTCGGATTTAGACATAATAATAATATCATTAAAAAAATGGGAAATTGTAGGTCCTGTGAATCCAGGTCTGCTGCAACGGCGAAACTGATTCTTTTGAACGGACAGCTTCAAGAATTTCAGTACCCAGTTAAGGTTTCAAGTTTGATGCAACTTGGTACGGTTAATCTCGACAGATTCATATGCAGTTCCGATGATATGGACATCGGCGAAGCATTGGTTGCTGTCAGCGGAGACAAGGAGTTGCGGCCAGGAGACGTGTACTTTGAACTACCCTCCAAGTGGCGGAACCACCGTCTGCAGGTGGAGGACATGGCAGCTTTGGCCGTGAAGGCGAGCTTGGCTCTGGGTGGTAGTGGTAGTGGTGGTGATGATGATACGGTTAGCTGCGGTTGCTATGCATTTAAAAGGGTAGATGATCATGCGGTGGTTGAGTTATATGAGAAGGAGAGGCCGCTCTTGGTGGCGGCCGGAGGCCGAGGTTGTGGTCGTTTTAAGGGAGGTAAGTTTCTTCCCAAGTTGAGCGTCATCGTCGAAGAATTGTGAAAAAAAACTACGAAGTTTAGCAGTAGTTTTTTTTTTCGATAGTTTGATAACAAATCCACATATAAAAGTATTACACTTCAAGTTTGATGAAAGTTGTACTTTTTCGTATATTTGCTAGAAGTTAGTACTTAATATGGTCTCGTGGCCGACGACGACAAAATGTCTTTTAAGTTTAAGACGAGATCTCAATTGTAACAAATTTTCTTTTATATCAAAAAATACTTAGTATCCAAGTTCCAATCTTATTTGATATGCATAGTGATGATGTGATAACTCTTTAGTGATTTAAATTTAGAAACCACGATTAATTTGTCTATGAACTCTGTTTTATTTTCTGTTCAATTCATTTTCCTCAAACTTATATAATGTATGTATCGAGTTGCTTTCTGTTAAGATTGAAACTTGGATCTAACTCAACCTCAAAAGCTAGTTCAAGAGAGGAGGATTGTCCAAGCCTATATATACAATTCTAAGGTTATTTATCCAATCGATGTGGGATAGGGCAGAACGGGTGGCCTAATTATAGGCAGTCTAACACATGACGGTAAAACCTGAGCTCTGGTATCATATTAATATGGGAACTTGGACCTAAATCAATCCCAAAAGCTAGCTCAAGGGGGAGGATTGTCCACCCATATATACAACTCTAAGGTTATTTATCCAACCGATGTGGGACAATTAACACATTCATTCATATTTATGTTATGAACTAACAACTCATAATTTTTCCCGTATTTTTGTGTGTTTAAAATGAGATTATAATAACTAGCCATCAACGTAAAGTATAATATATATACATATATATATATATATATATATATATATATATATATATATATAATTGAATGATTAAAGGGTGTTCTATGAATAATAAATAACTTTTACCACCATATATACCAAAATTAGTTAGTAAAATAGATTTAACTTTTAATAAATATGATATATATATATATATATATATATAATATTTTAATAGTTTTTGTGAAACTTCAAAACGATGCTTTATTTTGTTTCAATGTTATAAGAATTTTCAATATTTTTTGCTAAAATTTATTAATATTTTAATATATAGTTAATACTAGGACCAACGGTGTCGTTTAATTAGCCTTTTCGAATTCGTCAGAGGAATGAATTTAAACTTTGAACCATGCATGTTAATTTGTGAATGAATTTATGTTATAATTATATAAAATTACATGTTTCCAATATATATTTCGATTCACTTATTTAAGCTATGGCTGCACCTTTTCTCTAAATTTTTAATAGTGATAATAATAAAACTTATAATATGAATAGGTCTTTTGTGAGACGGTCTCACGAATTTTTATCTGTGAGACGAGTCAATCCTACCCGTATTTCACAATAAAAAAGTAATACTTTTAGCATAAAATGTAATAATTTTTCATAAATGACCCAAATAAAAAATTCGTTTAATAAAATACGATCCGTAAAACCGTCACACACAAATTTTTTATAATATAATATTTTACAATAAATCTGAAATTTTATATTCGTAATTTAAATTTTATTATGGAAGAATTCAGAGGGCAAAATCGTCCCATGAAAACAAACAAACAAACTTTACCCCTGTCTCATTTGCACTCTGTAACCGGTACTCTGTTACATTAATAATGATTCCTCTCCGATTCCAGCTGCTGCTCGCTCCTCCTTCTACATCTCATCCTCATTTCCATTTTCGTCTCCGTCGCCGCATCCCCACCGACGATCCGAGAGGTAACTCCTTCCATCTTGGCTTACTCACTTACTGTCCACCATGGTTCGTCGAAATGGGAACGGAACGTCCGGAACGTCAGCAACCTTGACGAGGTTCCGGGGTGTGTAGGTTGATGGCTTGTATCGGCATTTCATATACCGAAAACGAGGATATAACGGTGGAAAACATGGATATAACGGTGGAACGGAACCGGAACGCAATTCGTGACGGTTTTGCTTTGAACTGTCGCTATTAGCGACTGTTTTATGTATGTAGCGACGGTTTTTATTCAACCGTTGCCGATTTAACATCGGCGATGGGTTTAATAAAACCGTTGCTAACGGTTTGAATAAAACCGTCGTCAAATTAAAATCGGCGACAGTTGAATAAAAACCGTCGCTAAATTTAGCGACGATTTTTCATAAAACCGTCGCACATTCGAATCAGCGACGGATTTAATAATGCACGTATCTTTGCTTTCTAGTACAAATAATGCAATTGTAGGTCCTATTGCACGTCGTATCTTTGCTTTATAGTACAAATAATGCAATTTTGAGCATATGCATTGTTTGGCTTTTTGGACATTTCACAATTGCATGATGCTCCAAATAGTAGCACATGCAATCATGCGTTGTTGGACCTAAAGCACGTATCTTTCCTATAGATACATTGAAATTTTCTCAAAACAATTAAAGGATTGTAGCTGGTGCCTGGTAACTTTCTCCCTTTGATAACTCTCATCTCTCCGCTAGCATAAAAGCAGCTTCGCCTCTATTGGAAGCTGCTCCGGCAGAAAAGTGCAACTGCCTAGAAAAGTTCAACTTCTCCACGTAACGTTTCGAGACGCGAACGTACAAAGGCTTCACCATTTTCATGTACTTTTTCACCACTTCTTTTGTCAATTTTCTGTTTCCTGATGTTACTGTTGAATTACAATCTTATTGATTATTTTTTCGTTCATTTGAGCTGTTATCTCTGGTAAATAAAGAGACAAAAAGCATTCTTACTAGCTCAGCTTTACACAGCAGGGACAATCTTGCATCGCCGCCGACGTACACCGCCGGTTATAGGTAAGCCAACCACTAACTTTAAATTTTTTTAGTTTATATAACTCAATTTGTTTATTTTAAATTATTTTCTGAAATTTTAGACTTCGTATTTCGTATTGTTATTGACTATCCTATTTTTCTTCACTTTGGCCGAATATATATGGTCTAGCTCATATTGAATTATGGGTTTTGTGTGTACGTGTATATATATTTGTGTGTGTGTGTTTGTTGGGCTTAATATTCATACAAAATGGTAGTGAATAAATTACTACAGTTTGATTTTGCTTAATTCGAATATATTTCGTTAGATTTGTGTGAATATATGTGATTGGACTTGAAATATATATAAATTATAGTGAATTTATTACTTAATTATGTGTACATGATTATATTTTCTAAAATATAATATAAATATTATATCATGTAAATTGACTCAACGACTTTTATTAATAATAGTTTGGTTCAAATATTAATCCAACTATAAATTTGTATTATATAATTGGTAAAAACATATTCAAACATTCCTGAAAAAGAGAAAAAAAAAAACAACCAATTTTTTTCTACTTATATTTTTGTGCATTTAAATAAATATATATTATTATATATTTGGTTTATTATTTTAAAATGCAAATCAGTTACACTTTTTTCTTGATACAATTTATCAATTTCTTTATTTTAAAGTGCAAATCAGTAAATCCTATGAACAATGGCTCCAAAACTCGATATTGGTTGGAAGTTTGGTAAATCTATCGGAGGTGATAGAAAGACAATACAATGTAAATTTTGTGGAAAAATTATAACTGGTGGAATTACAAGATTAAAGCAACATATTGCTCATGTTGCTGGAAATGTTGAGTCATGCACTAAAGCTCCAAAAGAAATATCATTGATGTTCCGGAAACATCTTCAAGATACTAAGAACGAGAGAAATTTAATCCAAAAAAAAAAGAAAGAAACTGCTATTAATGCAATTCAACAGAGCATACATGGACTCGATAATTGCAGTGACAGTGGAGATGATGATAAATTTGATAATACCTATGAAGAAACTTTACAAGATATGGAAAATAAGGCACTGCGAAAAGCAATGAAAGAAAGTCGTAGAACAAGAGCATTTGAGGAAGATATGCAAAACCGATATGGTTCAGGTAAATAAATATTTTATTTTTATAGTTGATGCATATCCGATATGGTTCAAAATTAATGTATCATTTTAAAAATTTAATTTTAATGGAGTAATATAAAAATTCTGATTAGATTAGATTATATTATTTAATTTCAGGAAATGTTGGTGGTAGTTCATCATCACCAAGTGCAAATCCCAATTTAAGAAAACAGATGACTCGTAGCTTTAGTGTACGAGATGCAGCTCAGTTACCATCGAAAGGGATTGATTCTTACATGTTTTCATCAAAACGAAAGAGTACAAAAAATTGGTTTGTTCCTGAAAAGGTCAAAGATGTTGGGAAGGCTGTTTCAAAATGGTTTATATACAATGCAATTCCATTTCATGCAGCAGATAGTGGTCCATACTACCAAGCAATGATTAATATCATCGCAGATGTTGGACTTGGAGTACAAGGTCCTTCGGGACGTCAAATAAGTGGTGTTTTCCTGGAAGAGGAGGTAGAAGATATCACTATATATTTGAATACATTAAAATCCAAATTGCCAAAATATGGATGTACAATAATATGTGATGGTTGGAGCACACGCAACAAGCATCATATCATTAATTTTATGATATACTGCGATCGCAACATGATATTTCATAGTTCAGTGGATTGCACAAACAAAAGAAAGACAGCCAATTTTCTATTATCTCTTTTGAATAATGTTATTGACGATATTGGAGAAGAAAATGTTGTACATGTGGTTACAGATAGTGAAAGTGCAAACAAAGCTGCTGGACAAAAATTGATGATTGAAAGACCTCACATGTTTTGGTCACCTTGTGCTGCACACTGCATTGATCTTATGCTTGAAGATATATATATATATATATATATATATATATATATATATATATATATATATATGTTTTTATCATATTTTTATTAATATGATAAAAAAAATTATAGTTGTATATTTGAGTTTATAATTATGTATCACAATATAATGTTTTAAAAAATAAGTTTTTTTTTTAAATTAAATAATAAAATAAATTAAATAATTTTGAAAATAAAAGTGTGTATCAAATTGAATTTATTAATGGTAGTTGGACTTAAAAGCAATTTAGATTAAGGGTAAAATTAATCATAAAATTAATGATAGGATGCTTGTTGCGTGTGCTCCAACCATCACACATTATTGTACATCCATATTTTGGCAATCTGGATTTTAATGTATTCAAATATATAGTGATATCTTCTACCTCCTCTTCCAAGAAAACACCACCTATTTGACGTCCCGAAGACCTTGTACTCCAGGTCCAACATCTGCGATGGTATTAATCATTGCTTGGTAGTATGGACCACTATCTGCTGCATGAAATGGAATTGCATTGTATATAAACCATTTTGAAACAGCCTTCCCAACATCTTTGACCTTTTCAGGAACAAACCAATTTTTTATACTCTTTCGTTTTGATGAAAACATGTAAGAATCAATCCCTTTCGATGGTAACTGAGCTGCATCTCGTACGCTAAAGCTACGAGTCATCTGTTTTCTTAAATTGGGATTTGCACTTGATGATGATGAACTACCACCAACATTTCCTGAAATTAAATAATATAATCTAATCTAATCAGAATTTTTATATTACTCCATTAAAATTAAATTTTTAAAATGATACATTAATTTTGAACCATATCGGATATGCATCAACTATAAAAATAAAATATTTATTTACCTGAACCATATCGGTTTTGCATATCTTCCTCAAATGCTCTTGTTCTACGACTTTCTTTCATTGTTTTTCGCAGTGCCCTATTTTCCATATCTTGTAAAGTTTTTTCATAGGTATTATCAAATTTATTTCAACTCCACTGTCACTGCAATTATCGAGTCCATGTATGCTATGTTGAATTGCATTAATAGCAGTTTTTTTTTTTTTTTTTTATTAAATTTCTCTCGTTCTTAGTATCTTGAAGATGTTTCCGGAACATCAATGATATTTCTTTTGGAGCTTTAGTGTAAAACTCAACATTTCGAGCAAGATGAGCAATATGTTGATTTAATCTTGTAATTCCACCAGTTATAATTTTTCCACAAAGTTTGCATTGTATTGTCTTTCTATCACCTCCGATGGATTTACCAAACTCCCAACCAATATCGAGTTTTGGAGTCATTGTTCATAGGATTTACTGATTTGCACTTTTAAAATAAAGAAATTGATAAATTGTATCAAGAAAAAAGTGTAACTGATTTGCATTTTAAAATAATAAACCAAATATATAATAATATATATTTATTTAAATGCACAAAAATATAAGTAGAAAAAAATTGGTTGTTTTTTTTTTCTCTTTTTCAGGAATGTTTGAATATGTTTTTACCAATTATATAATACAAATTTATAGTTGGATTAATATTTGAACCAAGCTATTATTAATAAAAGTCGTTGAGTCAATTTACATGATATAATATTTATATTATATTTTAGAAAATATAATCATGTACACATAATTAAGTAATAAATTCACTATAATTTATATATATTTCAAGTCCAACTACATATATTCACACAAATCTAACGGAATATATTCGAATTAAGTAATCATGCAAACAAAAAATCATTACATAACAAATATTCCGGAAACAAAAATCAGCCATCTTGCAAACAAAAAATCATTATATAACAAATATTATAATTTTCATCATCAAAATGTAACTAATCAAATTTACTAAAGTAAAATTTAAAGTAATTTTATTTGCGTATATTTTTTAAATGTAAATTAATTTTATTTTAGTATATTTTATATTTTTAAGTAATTTTATCTTAGTATATTTTTTAAATTTTAAAGTAATTTTATTTAAGATTTCATCTTCCATATCAAATTACTTTAACAACATAAATGTAAAATAATGGGTGAGATTTAATACCTATAAATCAAAATGTTTTAATTACTGTCATTAGTATTAATAATGTAATTTTTTATCACACAATTATTAATTTTTACAATAGTAATAAAGATTCTAATAAAGTTTACAGTGAGCTATTTACATCTTTTAGAAAACAATAATAATAATAATGACCCTCACTCGGTTTATTAATTTGTTTTTTCACTGTCTGTTTTTTTTACCTTTCCAAACTTCTTTAATTATACTAACATATTAATTGCTTAATTTAAAATTAAGATACGACAAAAGATTTTATTAAGATGAATTTAGTCGCTCTTCAATGGATAAGGGCCAGGAAAATACAGTACTCGTAAACCTATTATGAACACTTTTATAAATTCCTAATTTTTTTTTTTTTTTTTTAAATACTTGCATATGCTCTGTTTCGCAATAGAATAAATCAACGATCAATAATAAATATAATTAAAAAAATCAATAACGTTACCTCTTAATATTCACTAGTACGAAATAAATTATCAGATCAACGATCAAAATAATAACATGTCAATGTTAAATACAATACAAAATAACATTAATTCAATAATAATAAAATAAATTAATACCTGAATCAGAAGAAATGATTCCACTTGGGATGAAAATATGCGAAGATCGGTGGTGTTGAATTGCAATTGAATTCGGTGTGCAGATGAAAACTTGCGGAGAAAGTAAATTCGGTGTGCTAGCAAAATGCGGACATCGGTGCCATTTAAAGAGGAAGAAGAGGAGTCACGGGACTCCTCAGTGTCACTGTCGCGGTCAGAATCCGCGACAGTGTCGTCCCGTGACTCCGCCTTAATATATATTTTTTTAATTTAGAATCCGGAGTTTGAAATATCGGATTGTAATATTTGCATGTACTCAAAATTACATTTTTTGTACTACAAAGCAAAGATACGACGTGCATTAGGATCTACAATTACATTATTTGTACTAGAAAGCAAAGATACGTACAACTGATTCGAGTAAATTTAGCAACGGATTTTATTTAACCGTCACCGATTTTAATTTGGCGACGGAATAAAACCGTCGCTATGGTTTTATTAACATCGACGACGGTTGAATAAAAACCGTCGCTGCATACATAAAACCGTAGCTAGTAGCGACGGTTTAAAAAAAAACCGTCGCGAATTGCGTTCCGGTCCACTATTATAACTCTGTTTTCCACCGTTATATCCCCGTTTTCGGTATATGAAACTCAAGCCATCAACCTATACACCCCAGAATCTCGTCAAGTTGGCTGCCGTTCCCGTTTCGGCGAACCATGGACAGAATAATCATGAACCAAACGAACCCAAAGAAAGCTATCAATATTCAAATCCCCTTCTATGATTTCTTGAGATGATTCGCTTTCGTTGTCGCCATTCTTCGAATTGAATGCGACCCTTTTCCGGTGTTTTTTATGTTGCTTTTTGGATCTTCTTACTTTCATTTTCCGAGAAAAAATTTATGTTTCATTTGGTTTCCAACCTTTTCATGCCAATGTAGAAAGACTTGAGCTGATTGTGTAAAAGGCTTGGTAAATAGTCGATATAGATGTCTGCTCATTGCTTGTATTGTAAATGTTTGCTTTATAGTTTCTTGGAATCGATATAGAAGCTGTTTTTGGGCAAAGGTCGAAGAAATAGCAGTTTTTTCTATGTTCTCTTTCTTTTGTTGGAGATGATCATCAAAGGATTTCCACTGGTTGATTACTTGATTGTATTTAGAAAATAGTTCATGACTAGAATGCACGATGATCTTCTTTCTACCTAAACAAGTGATTAAGTTTAAGCTTTTCATAACAATTTCCTTGACATACTTTTCAAGTCGTGTTAGGAAATCCAAATGCAAACACCTCCATATTATGGTAAGTATAATTTTGGAGAATGATAGACCGCTCTTGGATTATGGTTCCTTGTTTATAAAAAAAAAAAAAAACTGAGAGTAAACCTATCTTGTCTATGAGTGGGTATCATGTGAGACCGTCTCACGGATCATAATCTGTGAGACGGGTCAACCATACCCATATTCACAATAAAAAAATAATATTCTTAGCATAAAAAGTAATACTTTTTTATGGGTGACCCAAATAAGAGATCCGTCTCACAAATACGACCCGTGAGACCGTCTCACACAAGTTTTTGCCCTTGTCGAGTGAGTCTCATGTGAGACTGTCTCACGGATCTTAATCCGTGAGACGGGTCAACCCTACCCATATTCACAATAAAAAGTAATACTCTTAGCATAGAAAATAATACTTTTGTATGGGTGACCCAAATAAGAGATCCGTCTCACAAATACGACCCGTGAGACCGTCTCACACAAGTTTTTGCCAATATTTTTTATATGCATCCGCAAGGGTCAGGCGAGTGTTGCTGAATAAATTTGGAATGATAAATAAGTTGTCTCAGTCCTACTTTTATACTGTGAGTTGAATAAACACTCAAACACAATATGTAAGTTTCTTCGATTAGTTTAGATGAGTTGGTAAATTATTCTCGAGTGTCTATGTCAGCTTACTAACATATAAGTGCGGAAAAAGATAGACTTGACATATTCGAACAGATCACAGAATTAATGGAAGAGGTAAACTTGAGTGTATAAAAAGACAATGTTCGCACTAAAAGACTTTGGATAATACAACTTATTTGCAAGATCCCGATTCAATCTATTCTTAAACACTATCAAACTGAAACTCTTAATATATATTAATAAGCATAATAAGATACAATTATTATATATATATATATATATATATATATATATATATAAAACATATAAATAATTTAAAAATGAAAAAGTGGTTGGTACAGTAATCATTAATAATTTCAGTCATGTATCTAAAAAAATAAGTGTAATTTGGATACATCATCAAACCATCCAAATTAAATTGTTGCAAATACTACAAATATTCAGTGCGAGAATAAAACTTGGAGTAAGAGGGAAGTGAGTTCAGACAAGGTGGAAGAAAGTTGAGGGAAAGCTTATATTATATACTTGACAGCACAACTAATATCAGCTAACACTTCACCTGATATAAAAAATTTGAACCCCAGTTGTATAAGACTGACTGACTATACATCCTTGAGCTATTAAATCTGTAAAGGACCAACTATAAAAATAAACACAGAGCGTGCCTACGAGGGGTGTAGGGGAAGAAACCTACCCATGGATAAAATGGACAGAAAAAAACTGAAAGATCTGGATCAGAACCTTCTTCCATGAACAGTAAACATAGAGTAAACCACCCATACCCAAAACGAGAGACTAAATTCATCAAGTTTGGTACAAGCTCAAGATATCTGGATGCGAACTTTATTCCATAAAAGACTGCCGATTCTTGAACCAAAAAAATCAGTTTGCCTATCCATTTGCGATCAAGTTTCCTTGAGAAATGTAATAGATCCATTCAGCCCAAATTGATTGGCTACTATGTTAAACTTAGGACAGAGAATCACTTTTAGGGATCAACTTCCTTCATGAAACTCTGCAGGCAAGTTTAGATCAAACGCACCGCCTCCAGAAGTTCCTTTCCTAGCCCGCTTCCGCAATAGCTTTCATCTCTCGCGTGAAGTCCAGACGCCGTTGCTCGCCTTGTTTCTAGTATGTATCCTGCAAAACGAACGGAAATTGTTGACCCTCCACAGCTAGTGCTGCAATTAATTATGCGGACACTGGCTAAAAATCATAACAGGAAAATACAACAATTGGGAATAGGTGTGTCGAAAGCTACAGGGAAATGTCAGAACAGAACAACGTGACAGAGATATAACCATTGTTTGTGATATTGATCATCACTAAAAGGGTGAATTCTTTTATAGTCTTTCAAATGAAAATTAATTTTGGGAACATTGATTTGGCATATTACAATATTTACTGTAAGGATCTCTCACCAAACATAATACTACAAATTCTTTCCAGAGTTTTCCTCAGACATTAAATGCAAGCAAGCAAGTTCCCAGCATTTTTACCATCCAAGTGATCCATGGTTTTATGATTATTGTAGCCACCTGCTTGAGCACTTGATACAACCATCAGCTCTTCAGCCTTCTCAATGCCTTTTGATCGGTATGGAGCTATACTCTGAATAGTGAATTCAAGAGAACCCAACAAATCATTCTCGATACATTCATACCTGCAACATAAGCGAGAGAGTAAACTTCAATGTTTCTTGTGAAATTTAGGCAGCAGTCTTCGATTCTTACATCTGTTTGCAGAGGTTATCAGTAATTGCCGAAAGATTAATGATTTGCATCCTTACACGCAGAACTCGTTTATCAGAATACTCATCAAATCGCTCCTCCAGAAGTTTCGATAATTTCTCAACATTGACTCAAGCTGCTGTTGCTGGTCCTCAAACAAATTCTTTTTAATTTCCTTTTCCTCATTGGTCATTTCATCCTTAAACAAGTCATCACCAAACATGTAGAATGCAAATGGATATGAATATGAAAGAGACCTTCTTGATCGAAAGAGCCTGTGAAGCCCATTTGTGACCCAGCTGAAATCTCTTAGTTTCGAATCCTTTGCTTCCAAATTTGGTATTTTCCCAATTATAATTTCACTCAATCTAGACTCCTGCTTAAAGGAGTCCGTATGAGCTTTATAGCGATTATGATAATGCATGTATCTGTAAAGATCTCATATTCCATACTCAGCCTTTTTCTCATCATCTTGTTTGTATCGGCCACAGCTGTGATTAGCAATCTGGGACCATGTATGCTCTCGGCCTGTAGCTCCACCACACAGCCAACTGTAGAAAGCAGAAGAATAAACTAAAATGTGAAATGGTAGCATTTTCACTAGGAAAAAAACTCTTTCCAGCCTAATATATGAAAAACATTGGCATATATCTTGTTTACAAATGAAGTAATAACACACAACAGAAAGCATCATCCCATGAGCCACAATTTGGAATTTGTTAAATCCCGCTTAAAATATGCTTCACATTCATTGACCCGCAAGATTAGCAAATTTGAAGCTAAGCCCGGATTCAAAAATGAGATATCAGTCATCATGGGGGATGTGCTGACATGATAAGTCGTGCAGCTCTTCTATTTGCTCCAGAGAAGCTAAAAGAAAGAAGAAAAGAAGGAAAACAAGGAGATTTCCTAAACTTGCCAAACAAAAAAGGGAAAATGAATACGAGGGGAATAAGAATGGAATTTAATTGCCACACTGCACATACCCCCAAAACAAAGGAGGGGTGAGACCGTCTGATGATATAAGGCAAAAGCCAAGTTAATAAAAGAACATTTCTCAGTAGCATGCCTTGTTATTGTGTTAGTACACATTAAGTAGCATATATGAGGAACGAACTCAAGCAAAAACTCTTACCAAAATGTTCCTTTATTAACGTGTTATTGTGTCAGTACACATTAAGTAGCATATATGAGGAACGAACTCTAGCAAAAACTCTTACCAAAATGCTTGCCCGCATATGCAACTAACTAAATTACATCCACTATTCTTCTCAACAAGCTTATGACACTTGGGACATGGCTTGGTATGTACAGCAATCCAATTAACTGTCTCAGATTCATCTCGGCATTTCTTTGTCCATAGTTCCCACATCAAGCATGAGCAAGGGGAATGTGCTTCTGATAAGCAACTGAAACAGAATTGTGAACCACAAGAGCATTCAACCTCACAAAATTCATCATTTTCTACCGTATTGCATTCCCACAATGTGGTATGCTGGGACACCATTTAACCATTTTATTATCTTCAATATACGACTCAAGGAGAAATCTCTCAAATTTCTCAGCCAAATCAGGGTGTTTGACGCTAACTAATTTCCTGACAATCACTTCATCACAGATAACATTGCATTTATGGGCCATACACTTGATCCGTTTGCTCTGCCCCTCATTTATTTTCACAACAAAATGCTCCGTCCAACCTGAAAAACTTAAATATAAAATACTAGATATATCAACAATTTACTATTCTGAGCACATATAAATCTGGAAACTGACAAGATGGAAAACGATGCACTGAAAAGCACAAAACTAACTACAACACAGTATTGAGGAATAGCAGGAACTATTACAGGATGTCAATTATACAATACAGACAGCCCTTGAACACAACCAATAAAAGGAAATGTGCTTACAATTGTCACAAAAGCAGTGTCCGCATTCCATTGTGGTTACCTCTTGTGCAGGGACATCATCCATACATATATTGCACTTCACTGTCGAGGAAGGCTCAAGTGGATCAAGGTTAACAAATTTGTCTGCAGTGACACCGGCTTCAGAAAACAAGAAAGCTTTTCCCTTTTCAACATACACTGCAATCAGTTTCTCAACATCCCGACGATGATGAACGAGAAGAGTTCTGGCATGCTGTTCTCTTAGTGATATCAAGTCCACTACTCTTTGCAAATCTTCCCTCTGCATGGATGAAAAACAACCACATTCTTCAGGTCATCATGACATATACTCCACCAATTTGTTCTTCTAATTTGACCTTACAGGATTAAGAAACCACACTGAGCGCATCTCCATCCTACATTTGATAAGTCGCTTATCCAACTCTTAAACAGACAAATTACATTTTGGGTTTGCATTTTAACATCAGTAAAAATTTCACCTACGTTAACATACTTAGGGGCATGACAGGTTTTACGGTGTAATTGAATAACTGAGTAAAGAAACTGTTCAGTAAAATATTGTCATGCAGAAAGTTAAAAGGTTACAAAGCATACCCAGTGTTCACACAACAGAAAAGATATAACAGTATACCTGTGCGGCCAAGAGAGACTCTTTCGTGATTACCTGCCAAAAGCACAACAAAAATCAGTAAACACCTCGCAACCATTATACCAACAAGATAAAACTCATTCCACAGCAGAAATCGACTTTTCATTGAAGTAAGAGGACACTGCAGGGCTGAAACGTGAAAAAGCACCACCAGAAATAAGAATGGAGTTTCATCGCCGTTAAATGATAGACAAAACCACGTCAAGACGATTCAGCAGGACTGCAAGTCAAGGATAAATAAACAAAGACCCAATTTTCCAAGAAAAGAAGAACACTCAGATTCTCTCATTAAAAAATAATAACACAGAATAACATCAAGAAGAAAAAGTGCAGCCTTCACTCTGATTACAAAAAAAGTACTCCGTCTTTCTACCTTCAAATGAAAATAATTGACATTCTTAACAAAGCAAAACAATTGAACTAGAAGCTGATACAAGTATACCACCGCGCGAGCTCCAGACTAATCCAACTTCAAAACTTACAGAAGCCAAAAAAAGGAAGAAACCTTAATCACATTATAGTACTCACACAATTTTTTTTTTTAAATATAAATACGTTCCTTGCAAGACGAAGCTTTTGATGGAGCACACTGAGCATCGGAGCTTCATTCTCAATCCCGTCCGACGATTCCGCCTCGCGATGGGGGGAGTAGGAATAATCCTCTTCGCTGCCACTCACAAAATCCTCCATCTCATCCAAAAGAGGTGCCTTCTGATGTTAATCTTAGTAAACTGGCTACACTTGAAAAATCGTAGGACCATGATTTGCAAGTTAAGTGTTAAATATTAGCTTCTATGTTAAACAAATTGCAAAAGGCGTTCAAGGAAATGGTGCATGTTGACATCTATCTGTAGCTACAAGAGTTGCATGGTGCATAAACTCGTTCGATGATGTATGCTACTATCAAGGAGCTTATGACTGCAAGCATGCGAGATGAGGGCCTCAATCCATGAGAATGTCATACAAATGATTCGGCTCATTGAGAAGTTGATGTGCCTGGAATTGATGATTCCAAATGAGCTCTCCACTGACATATTCTTGTTGTCATTCATTTCCTTATTCGATGGATTTGTGGTGAACTATAATATGAACAAGGCTTTGAAGACTTGGTTAACATGTTTACTACATATGAAGCTAACATAAAGAATGAAAAACATGTTTTTTTTTTGTGAGATCATCATTTGGATCGAAGAAAGGGCCCAAGAGCAATGGAAAGAAGAGTGTCACTCCTGTAAAAAAAACAAACTTGAAGCCGACAAGTTAGAGAAAATCTATTTCCACTGTGGCCAAACTGAACATTTGAAAAGTATCTGGCTCAAAAATGTTATAACAATACTAAACAATGTTCAAACATAAAAAAATTAAAGAAAAGTAAATAAGATACTCAAAACCCAACATATGATATGTTTGACTTGCAAACTCTCTACCTATTTGTGAGCCCTAAATGAAAGAAAAAAATGATCAAGGCCTTATATAAGGGAAAAGATGAACGTGCACATGACTTATTGAATTTTATCCATACAACGTGTGCAACCCACTAAGTATGATCATTCTTGCTTAATTACCTTTACCGATGACTATTCGGGGTATGATTATTTATATTTAATGAAATAAAAATCGGAATCATTTAAAAGGTTCTAAGAATTCAAAACTTAATTAGAAAAAAAACTAGGAAAAAATATCAAGCCACTTCGATCAAATCGACGTAGATATTACTTGAGTACTGGTTTAAAGACTATCTGAAAAATAATATAATTTTTTCACAATGGACTTCACCAACGACATCACAATTGAATGATGCATCTGAACATCTTAATCGAACATTAAGTGACATGATTCGATCTATGATGAGATTCAGTAAATTTATACTTTCGTTTGGGAGATATGCGAAACGACTAGAATGTTGTTAAACAATGTCCATATAAAATGCAGTGGATAAATACCTTATGTGATATGGATGAGAAAACCTCTCAAGTATTCTTATTTAAGACAACAAATATGTCATGTTTATATGAAACAGACAATAATGCATTGGAAATCCGTGAAATATATTTTTAAGTAATTCAGAAGGACCAAAAATATGTTCGTGGTGTATGAAGGTGTATAACGAAATTTGAAGACTACTCGAATTTCAACACTAAGGTAGAATACATCACAATATCAGCTGCTGTGAAAGAGGCAGTTTCAATGAAGAATTTTGTTTAAGAATTGGACGACATTCCTAATGGAGTTGATCAAGTCCTGGTTCACTGTGACAACACTGGTGTCGTTGCACAAGCAAAAGAACCAATGTCTCAACATCGATTCAAAAATATATTTAGAAAATTCCAAATAATCTGAGAGATTGTAGGAAGATGAGACATAGTGGTTGAAAGAGTCGTCTAATATTTACCGGGACCGTTGTTCAAGAAGCATTACGAAACAATGAGTTTAAGACTCATGAGTAGTTTGCTCTACGACAAGTTAGAGATTTTTAAAGTAGGTATTTCTCAAGTCAATTTTGGGCTAAAGGATTTTATTGACTCTATGTAAAAACGATCTTTATTTTAATATAATTTATGTTATTTTGGCAAAAAGCTTTATTTAGTTATCCATGTAAGATGCATATCTAAATATCTTGAATATACCATAGTACATGAAAGAAGAGGTCGTACATATGATTACCGTCATAAAAACACATATTTTAATTAAAATATATTCTAAACACGTCCATAGTCGATCGATAGGTAAGCCTAAAAAGAAGATAAAAGTCAATCAAGCTCGAGAACAACATTTGTGATTCTGTGTACCATGTTTTATTGGTAAGAATATAGAGATATTCAAACATACAAATGAGATCTCATATGGTGAGTTCATCGAACAACCCTTGCCCACAATTTCTAAGTGATTATCATTTATCGAGTTGATAAGTTCGTGGTTATGATAATACATCATTAGTCTTCATAACATGAGACAACTTTACTCTATATCCAGTGCTTTGTTTGAGTCATTTACTGACCTCATAAGGGTCATTAAGTGGCGAGATTTGATGTATTTACGACAGATATATGGGAATTCACCGCTCACCTGTATGCGTGTATATCTTATGTGATCTATTTAGATTATAGTGCATATAATCTTTGGTTAGAGTAAGATACTCGCTTTTGAAGAAAAAAGGTTTCATAGTTTCACATGTGCTGCCACTATCACTGCTCAAATATACTCCACCTGACTATCAAATTCATATACAACTCTGGGTGTACTAATGGTTGTAGATTTGTTCGCCATATATATGATGAAGAGACTTTATTGTACGCTAACCATAACTGATTGGTTATTGCAGAAACTATTAATGATACCTTGGAAATTATGGGACGGTGCTACCAAACACTATTACCATGATTCGATTGGCTATCTGTGAAATGAGTTCTGGTATTCTTATGATCAATGAGTTTATATATAGAATGATACAAATTAAGGTGAGCCATCATAAAAGACAAACGTTTTCTTGAATAAAAATAGTTGTTAACCTACAGCTAGTTGTATCTCTTAACCATTATAGATCACACAAGTATTAGTTTCACTATTCTCGTTGAGATAGTCAAACTCAAGGCATTGAATTTGGCGATACAAGTATGATAGAATAAAATATTGTAGCTTATAAAAGAGTTCATAAAAATATTTCATTTTAGGAAGTTTTGAGAGAGAGACTAATAAAAGCAGTGTAGAGAGTATGATTACTAATTTAGTGCGGAAGGATTCCAAAATTAGCAATCACTATATTTAGTATCAATGAATTGATAAATCAAACTTCACATCATAATAACAAGTTATTTATAATCGTCACATTGGTCATATTTGATTGTCAATTGGAATTATGATGATGCCACAATAATGGACTATAGCTTGTGCCCAAGCCCATGGGTGCTTAATAGAGGCACAAATAATAGAAGAACTGTTCGTTGGTGGACCACACTTGAAGAGCTAACTCCATCTGAACATCAGAAAATTTGGAGCCATACCCAAAAGTGATTCACTTAGAAGGTATTTCATTTGGCCTCTTATGTATGTTTATATTACATGTTCCATAAGAAAACCCTTTATTTGGTTTTCAAACTAAATATCAAGTCGAGTGTTGGAGAAAGTCATACGAGTTAATTAGATTAATTCATAAAAAAATTAAATTAATTCTGAGTTAATTAGGAAAAAACTGAAAACGCTATCCATCTGTTACTTTTTCTTGAAAAACTCTCGTTTTAAAAGATCATATTGATTGGATGATTAACCCGACTCCGAACCTCGACAGGATCAGGTCAAGCTCGTATGACTTTCTCCAACACTCCCCCAAACAATGTAAAATAATGCATGTAAATATTGTGACAGGGAACCTGCAGATTTGACACTAATCCACCAAATAAAGTGTCCGACAACGTAAAATTATGTGTTTCTTTGAAAGAATCGGTAGGCCACTATCTACAATAGTTGTTCTGAGCATGAGTAGGAAAATTGTTTGTATCAGAAAATTATGTATCCCATTTCACATATTTCAATAGGCTATACATAGGAATGACTCCAAACACTAAAGCAACAACATGAGACAGTAAAACAATTCTTGCTACTCTACACAATGGCATGGTCCGAAGGACACTCACATAGTACGGAAGACCGCTGGCAGTAAGTGCTTCCTCTGCTTTCATCTTCCAAATTAGGACTCCCCAAAACAAACTTTTTCGGGGAGAAGCGTATGACAATCATAAATCAGAAAAGAACCAAAGACTAGAGACTCGCAGATTTTTCTTGGACACCTCACAGCCCAAGGTAACTTGAACAAGTCATAATGGGGAACTCTTGGACTTACTTCAAGATAGAAGCAGGAAATCCAATTTTGTTTGTTCCAAGAGATGTGACAAAAATGAAATGACCAAGATTCTCGTCCTTTCTCATCGAGTGATTAAGTCAACAGGGCACCTCACAGTTCGAGATCCAACTTTTCCAGTGGCACCAGCAACAAACACAAGATTCTCGTCCTTTCCACCAGCATCACTCGAAGTAGCATTTTGTGCCTCAACTTTTAATTTGGTGGTGCCTTATATAGCAGCATAGCAGTACAGTAAATAGAATGCAGGAGATACACCATCGGTAAACATTCACACACTGGGAGAACAAGAATTAAAGAATTCGCACTAAAGAATTTCTCCACTCTATCCCCTACGTTATATTCCCCCACCACACACAATTCAGACATGACTTCAAAAGGGTTGCACTAAATCATACAAAGAATCACCGTAATACCTGACACTCGTGCTTTGTAATCAACAAATTGAAGCTTTCTGGTACTTGGGCAGTTTCTGTTATCCAACGAAAGCTTGACATTGGTGAGCCCACATAAAAATGGCTTCTCTGTAAACCCGCCATGAGACATGCAGCTCAATGCACACGGAGACTGCAGGGAACGGATGTCCATGAATGCGAGAAAATAGCTAAAATAAAAATTATCCTGTGATGGCCTATGGATGGTTCCGTGGATGGATCCTATTACTTATCGATTGGTCCCCGCCAAGAAAGCTGCGACCACATATTGAAGGTCCACGTCATTTACTTGTACAGTGATGCGTTAATAGAATAGACACAGTTATTATTTG
Source organism: Primulina eburnea (assembly GCF_022965805.1). Lineage (NCBI taxonomy): Eukaryota > Viridiplantae > Streptophyta > Magnoliopsida > Lamiales > Gesneriaceae > Primulina > Primulina eburnea. Next base: position 16,112,478 of record NC_133103.1, read on the forward strand.
GATTTTGAACAATTTTTTTTGTTAATTATAATTTGGTAAAAACTTGTGTGAGACGGTCTCACGGATCGCATTTGTGAGACAGATCTCTTATTTGGGTTACCCGTGAAAAAGTATTACTTTTAATTGTGAATATGGATACGGTTGACCCGTCTCACAGATTATGATCCGTGAGACGGTCTCATATGAAACCCACTCTTATAATTATTCTCGAACTTAAAAAAAAAAGACATTCACGTTAGATGATTTAAATTTATAGAAATTTACTTGTTTCAAAATTTGAAAAAATTCGATAATTAACTTTCTTTAAATGTATCTTTGTATAAATAAAGTATATGTTATATTTTTCTTGCTAATATCTGTATTAAATTATAAACTGTAATAAAAGATAAAAATAGTGAATTTCACACAATAGTCCACGACAGTTATATTTCAATAACCATTTTAATTATGCATCCGCTCATCCACGCTTTTACGTAAAATATGAATCACAAAATCACGACTTCCCTAGTTCCCTATCGATATAACCCAATGTAATTCATATTCGTATGGCTCAAAATTTTATATGTTCAATTTTTTTTTTTCTTTTACAAACTAAACAGCCCAAGGCATCCAACCTGTGGTAACCAGAAGGGGCATCAGAAATACAAGCACTGCACCTCACGATACATTCACTACATTACAATTCACTCAATATAATCTGATAATGTTAGGGAGAGAATTTGAAATCGCTAATCTCTTAAAAATTGAGATGAGAATCGAAGAAGAAAGACAGAAAGAAAGGTAGATTGAAATTCAGAGAGAATTCATTCTAAGAATAGAGTATAATTACAGGTATTTTCTATCTCCTCTCGTATCTTACTTTTCATATTTATACTCTCAGTTACAACTCTACTAATTCCACCAACTAACTTGCTTAGCCTTCAAATCCTCTTATTCTTGACCCATTTGCTCCACGCTCGTATTAGATAACTTTTAAATCGAGGTGAACCTAAGGAGTATACTTGTGATGCCCATTGCGACACAGTCTAGATATATTGTAATGCTTCCTCTCGCTTCATGTCAAACACCTTTACAAGGACATCCTCCACAACCTGGCCGATATCATAAGAACCAAATGAATAGAAAGTCGTTGCAGGCAACACTGATAACATTGAAAGCTGTAAGATGAATGCTGGATTGATGCCGGGTAAAAATTAGGCTAAACAAAATATAAGATTTTAAAAGTGACTGAATATGCTTAAAGATATTTATCTAGTAGTGGTTTTCAGATATCTACTTTCCTTTGATCTCGATAGAGATCATCTATTATTACCATGTGGTACAAACAAAAATAGCACAGATTAAGACATTGCTATAAGATGTTGGGAGACCTAAATATCACAGCTAAAATTTACATAGATAGCAATTATAATCAAGTTCTTAGGTAAATTATGGCGTTATCTGCTCATTTCCTCTAAGTTATGATACACCTCTATTAGATCATTTTTAGTCCATTTAGAAACACTTGCATTCATCCTCAAACAGAAAATAAAACACCATTTCGGAGAAGAGATCTGGACTGCTGAAGAAATATATACCCAAGTGAAAAACTAGAGAGAATTCATCCAGAATTACCTTATCAGGAGTGGATGCACCAGAAGTTATACCAACTGTGATAGGACCCTCTGGTAGCCAGTTCTCTTTCTCGACCAACTCTCCATGCTGTAATACACAATCATATCATGTTTGCAAGACTAGCATTTCCAATTGCAAGATAGAACAAGTAGAAGGCATGTACCATCAACTTGTAACTTATTCTGTTTCCAGGTCCGATTCTTTTCTCACTGTCAATCCAGTATGATGGAATTCCCCGATCCTCGGCAATTTCTTGCAAGTGTGATGTATTGCTTGAGTTCCATCCACCGACAACTAAAATGAGATCCACTTGTTGATCCACCAGCTTATACATGGCATCTTGCCGCTCCTTAATATAACAAAAAAGGGCTTAAAGATGAGAAGGTCCATATTGAAAATGGCCACAAAAGACAATAGTTAAGTTTGTGGCTCTTGCATCTTACAAGTTCGTATCAGGTGATGATATACACAGAAAATTGATGGAATAAAAATTACCTGAGTTGCGTCGCAAATAGTGTTGAAACTCATGAAGTGGTCATTTATATTTTCCACTCCATATTTGCGCATCATGGTTCTCTCAAGTAATTTCCCTGCAGAACAAAGAATAAGCATAAGTGTTACAAGTTGCATATTCAAGCATCTTGAGAAAATATGATTCTTTACTAACCAATCTCCTCTGTCTCTCCTTTTAACATAGTAGTTTGATTTGCAATACCAAGTTTCACAAGATCCTTGTCTGGATCAAACCCTTTCGACACGGCAGATTTGAATTTCTGCGACCAAACAAATTAGATGAAATTCAATGGTAAGAGAAAATGTTCAAGAGTAAGATACTCATCCTACCTCAAGAAATGCCTCTTTGGTCGAGCTAGATCCATCAAGTTTACCACCAAGAACGTAATCACATACATATGTTGCCTGTGATTTAAGTAAAACCATTCTATAAATAGTCTGACATGATGATTACCAATGCTATATTTTTCACGCATGCTGAATGGATGAACAGTATAGGTAAGAAGCAAGAAACACCTCTATCAAGTTATTCACAATGAGATGCTTCCCAGCAAAGGAGGCAGTTGCAATAGTCTCTTCATGAGCATATTTCCCATGTATTATTGAAGTATAGTCTCCTCTCTTGTGCTTTTCAACTACGTTCCAAACCTGCGAGTATAATAATAGAATGGGCAAATTACAAAGAGATTCAGATCAAGAAAGTGAGAGACAAAATTCTTGTTTGTTAAAACTTATCATCATGACATAATACCTTGGTTACCCATGGGCAAGTTGTATCGACTATCTGAACGCTTTTGTCACTCAAAATCAGCATCTCATCTACAGCAGCTCCAAAAGCCGGCAGCACAACAACATCACCCTTGTCAACTAGGTCAAATTGTTTGTTGCCATCCTCAAGAGGAATAGTTTTTACTTCCATCTCTTCAAGTCTCTGGTGGGATAGGATTGAATCGCTTAATTGCATCCATTAAAGTGGGTCTCCTCGCTTGATTCATGAGTAAGATTTACATTCTCAATGAACAATATGCATAGTAAGGGTACCAGAAACAAGATTATTTATTCAAAGGTGCACAACCAGAGCATTCAAACCCGTTGATGTGTTTCGGTGAGCATCAAGAGCAGAGTCATGAATCATGATCCTGGGTGAGGAAGCAGCGGGCGAGGAGTCCATTTAATATGATTGGGGGTGGATTTTGGATTTTGGGAACAATTAAGGAGAAAAAATATTCAAATTGGTGGAAGATTTCCACGATCCAAAGGGATCATACACAATTCAGTTGTACAAACTGATGGAAGGAGTTAGTGCATATCTCGAAATATAAATCATACATAGAAGGGGCCGACCGACGCAGTACAAATTATACCTCTTAAAGGTGATCGTAATCAATCAAATAGTTAAATCGCAAGTGACAAGTTCATCATTTTACCATGTTATTCAGACAAAATTATAGAGAAAGGGCCCAGCAAACAAAAAAATCAACATTTAACTGAAAGGAAAATCAGCCAAAAATTTTATGGATTCACACAGAACCATGAAGCTAGTATTGAATTCTTGTTTTTTTCCTCACCTATCATCCATATCCAGAAACATTGAATTTCTGAGCAAACAGTCAACATTGAAAGAAATTGGAACCTGATTAACGGTGGGATTATGGATGATTTCATTAGTTATCCAAATCCTCTCCGTTGGAAATTGTTTTCTGGCTTCATAAGCAATCTGGACAGCTCGCTCAACCCCCCAGCAGAATCCATAAGCTTCAGCGAGCTTCACAGTTACATTTCCCCATGTATACTCATATCCGTTCTCCTTCAGTTTCTTTATAATGTCACCTGAAAACTCAGAAAACAAGCATATCCGCAGTTAAAACAAATTAAACTATTCCAAATAAACTTAATAGGAACCTCTCAGAATTTCATCAAACCAGCGAGAACAAAATCGAATATTACTAGTGTATTCGCGGTTCATTAGCTCCATAGTCTCTTCCTTATGCCCAAACCCCTTGCGGTTGTAATTCTTGCTCCTCGTCAAGTTGCGGTGGAACGCCTTCGCATTAAAGTCCAACTCCGCGGAGGCGGTAGACGAATAATCAGCTTCTCTGGCTGCTTCACATCGTACGGAGGAGGTTATCCGGCGACGGGGATCTCTACTTTGCGGCAAGCCGAAGTCCAGGCTAGCGGGGACACGAGAGAACTGCAGAGCGATCGCCATGTGGCTGAAATTCTCAGTGCGCACGTTAGTACAGGTGCTTATGTTAAAAGTTGCAGCGTCTGCGTGTATGGTGCGGAATTTATCTTTAAACGTGCCGTGAATATTCGCCAATGATAATGTACCACGTGTCACGACAAGCATTGGCCAATGATTTTTCTGTGTTTTTTTATTTCTGCGGAAATTTTATTAGCGGCCGATGTTAAATGGGTGACCAACAAAATTGGCATTTAATTTTAACCACAGATTGAGTTCGCACTATCTTGATACCACACTATCGAATATGGGTCAGGCATAACATATGTAAGGATCTAAACGAACCAAATCATTTGTGAGCTATTCGAAGTTTGATTCGATAAAAGTTTGTTAGAGCTCGTTTAATGAGGTTCGTTAAGATAAACAAACCAAACTCAAACTTTACAGTATTCGGCTCGTTAGCTCGTAAACATGTTCGTTGGTAAGTTCATTAGCAATCTTTTAGATGAAAAAAATAATAGTTTTGATATTTGATTTATTGATTTTTCATATTATTTATGAAATATATAAAAAAATCTATTAAATTTATTTATTATAATAAATTTACAAATTTTTATAAGAATAATATATCATTTACTTTTTAATTAATTTAATGAAAATTTAAATGTATAATTCATATTTATTAAGCTTGTTTAGGTTCAATAAAGGCTTGAATAAGCTCGTGAGCCATGCATATATTCGTTAAATAAAACTCGAGCTCGGCTCGATTATAAACAAATCAAACTCAAACATTCAAGAGTTCGGCTCGGCTCGGCTCGATTACATCTCTAGACGGAAGTATGTCTATTGTGAGACGATCTCATAAATCTTTATCTATGAGACGGATCAATATTACCGATATGCACAATAAAAAATAATATTCTTAGCATAAAAGTAATATTTTTCATGTATGACCTAATAAGAGATCCGTCTCACAAAATACGACTAGTGAAACTGTCTCACATAAATTTTTGTCATTTGACGAAGGGCCGGCTGGGTGCAGCCGTCTCTTCTCATTTTTTTTTTTTTTTTTTATCAATGAGAGGTCTAAAAATAATTTTATTTTTTTATCTTGTTCTTTAATATTTGTTCTTGTCCCCCTCTCCCTAAAATTTTTAAAAAAGTTTCAGTCCCAACTTCTATTTTCTGGTTTCGTCCTTGACATTAACCAAACATGTTTCGACTATTGTATTCGTTAGATATAGAGTAAAGATACTTATTGTAGAATCTTTTAATAATGTTTCATGAGTTATGATAGCTGGAAAAAAAACATTCTATAAGAAATTTATAACATTTTATGGTGATGGGGGGTACTTAAAACTTATGTGTAAGGCCTCTTTTTATTAAATTGATTAAAATTTAATAAATCTTGACCAGTTAATTTTTTTAAAACTATTCTATATATTTAACTTGATTTAGTTAAGTTGTTTTATTTCCAAACAATGAGTCGTTTCAGGTAAAAGAGTTGAGAAGATGTCTCAAATGACTATTTCATGTGGTTACAGTTTTTTATACCACATATTAATCTATCTGTTTAATAATGCACTCCGAAGAAACTAACTTGGTCGTCTATTCTATTTTATAAAAGGTGAAGACATGATAGTAATTATCTAGGAAGGACATCGGTTTTTCTTCCAACTTTATCCATACTAATATTACATTTTTTTTTTTTTACTTTCAACACACATTTTTTTTTCAACAATTCAAATATCAATTTAGTCCCTCTATAAATTTTTCAAATTTCACTTTAGTCCATCGATAATGATAAAAAAAGACGGTACATACATGTATCGCGTGTATAGATTAACTAGTTTTAATGAATAGACAAAAATACCTAACATCTTCTTTAATTCAATAAAAATGATTATATAAACTTATTTAGTTATTTCTACAAATAACTAACTGATTTGTTAAAACGGGAAATTAGCCTCAGTCCTCAGCTGTCGATTTTTTATGTGTTCAGTTCCTAAGTACTTTTTTAGTACCACATTTCCACACGAAGTATACCACATTTTGTATGGCATAGTACCATAGTTTTGTGGGTAGAGAGTGAACCCAAAAAAATGTTTTGATCGAAGATTTTTCACCAACTTCTCCTTGTTAAAAATCTTAAAAAATAATTAATTATGTTAAAAATATGTAATCGACTAGTACTAATGGTATTTGTCATGGTCCAGATTATTTATCACAAGCCATGGAGTGTCATATAGATGTTGTCAACTTAAAGCCCACTGGGCTTCTTGATGATTCTCAAGTCCAACCTAAGTATTTATATAAAAGCCATTCGTTTCACTTCACCTTCACGCCGTCTCGTCTATGTAGCCTTTTCTTTTTTCCATCGATTTTTGGTCATTTTCTCTCCAGTTTTCCGAATATGGCGTCGATTTCTCAAGTTTTGATTGATTGGCCTTCATAATCCCAGATAAGTTACATTGATTCTTGTCTGATTCATGGGAGGCCCAAATGGATGTTGCGGAAGTTTCGCTGATAACGCCGTCGTTTCATAGTTTTATCTATGGTGAGAGATGGTGTTTACTAGTAGCTTTGCCGTATATCGCATCTGAAAAATCCTATCTCGTCTATTATCTTCGTTTTCCTGACTTAAACAAATCACGTTCTCTGCAACAATTTAATCCAGTAGCTTTGATTTTGAGCCCCGGTGAATTATTTAAAACACGGCTAAAAACCCATGTAAAATGTATTTGAAATTTTTTATCTATCATTTTTCTTAGTTTTTATTTTATTCATTAAAATAAATCTGAACTTATTTGTTAATGAAATCATTTTAAATTCGATCTTCAAAATCAAATCAGTTTACACACACTATAAACAGAAGAAAATGTTTTTATGTTTCTAAAATTTTACGATGTTCTTTTTTTTTGGAGCAATCTTTTTTCTGGATGATTTAATATACAGATGCATTAACATTTTGTGCAACATATCGATATTTATGGAAAAAAATTAACCGATCAGAGTTTCAAAAATTTTCATGAATATTTTAGACTTTCCAAAATAATAAAAAAGTCTCAACTCTCAAGTACAATTCACCCTCGATTTGAGCAGCTACGTGCACACACTAACGAATTTTTTAGAAACTTCGTCATGATCATAAAGGCAAACCAAGCTGAGTGTTTAATTCGAACCAAAAATATTATCATGAAACAAGATTTTCTAAGATTGTTGTGAGAGTTGAATGTGCGAGCTTTGAACTCAAACTCTATTACTTTACACCGTACAGCAGTTTATACCCCAACCTCGGAACTAATGAGCATGAAATGACTCCGCCACTGATCAGACTTTTTAGCCACCAGAAACGGACGTAACCACTTTTCCAAAAAATGCGAAACATTTTATTCTTAAAAAATGCTTTACAACGAGGTAAGCAGCCCATAATTTCATTCTTTTTCTTTCTATATTGAGGCAGGTTTGATGGCTGATTAAGAATGGCGAATTTATCTTACCATACTTTGTGAATACATAGATTTAAAATACATAGATCGACAAAGCGAAAAAGGCTGCTTACACTAACGCTCTCATTGTTCTTCAATATTCCAGGAACAAGAATTTGAGGTTCATAAGCAAACGGCCCCTGATAAGAGAGTAAAAACTAAAAACAATGGACAGATAGCAAGATTAAAAACAGCCGTTCAAATAGAATTTGGCCTATTGACGTAAATGTAAAAATGGCAATTCTCATCTTATATATGTGTCTTCTCTATGGTTTCACATGAATCGATTAGAATCAGGCTCAAGATACCAGCCGTTGGCTGAACTACTTTATGTCGTTCCCAGCTGCTTCAAAGATAGAAAATTTGCCGTCTTCATCAAAGAATTTTGCAGCTATTTTGTGTAAAGATACGCCATTGTGAAAATAAAGAAACCAGCCATCTGAATCATTAAACAGATTCATAAGAGAGTGTTTAGCATTATGCAATATGTAGTTTAACATCACAACGGATACAAAGACAATAAAATATACTTCTGTCGCCCTCAAGACCGTATGCTGCATATGGGCTTGCAATGGGTCAATTTTTCCTAGTCAAAACTAATATTTGTGTCCGTTACAAAAAGAATAAAATTAAGCTCCACCAACTTATCCAAGTACCAATAAAACTACAGGCGCGGAGAATTGGTAGAAGACATCTACTACTGAGAAATCAATTTAACACAAGACAACATTGAACTTTAACTACCACTCAAGTTCTAGAATACACAAAAGAGGCAGCGAATAATAAAAGAGGAAGGTACCATTGAAAATGATGCTCCATAATATGGATAAGCAGCTGGAATGAATCTCTCATATTCGTTATGCCTGAATGGTCGAACTGGAATCTGTAAATCACAACATTTCAAGCGAGTAGTTCATGAGAATTGAAACATTAGTCAGAAATGCTGCTGGTTGTCAACTACATGAAAAGTCATAGGACCCAAAAAATAGACATTCATAAAAAAGCTACATAATATTTACCACAAACACCACTTATTAGTACAATTCAAAGAGAGTGCAATGGAAAGTGTTTGGCCTGAAACATCTACATATATGTAACTCGATAAAATACTAAATAAAAAGACGGTTGCGGTGACAATAATTTTCTAATACTTGGAACTAAATCAATTTCTAAGTCAATTAGCATCGAATTAGATAAAAAGTAGCAAAACTATGAACTCGTAGGGTTTTATCACAATAAACATGGACATGCTACGAGAAAGGGAAACAATACCTGTTTTGATAAACTTAAGCTTGTATATCCAAGTCTTCGGTACTCGACCTTAAATTGGAAGACACCATATACATCGGGAACCCTGAATGATGAATGATAAAGACCCTGTAGCAAATGACAGAAAATAACAATGAGACATGCATCTTACCCATTGGAGCAGCTACAAAAAAAATTGTTCGGAAGGTTTGACTACTATAATCAACTCACCTTCTGATTGGTTGACATGGTTTTCAAAACATAAGGACTCATCATATAAAACTGAAGCTGCACATCATCAGCAACATATGGTTCCCAATTTGCGCCGGACCACTCATAAATCTCCACTGAATATTCCTTTAATCAAATTGAAATGTCAATTATCAGCTCATAGCAGACATTTCAGGCTTCTTAACATTCAGTGCACAAAAAGTTACCAGGTCATCTTTGATTCTGTAGAATGAAGGTTCAACAACTTCACCAACTTTATGATGCCTTACAGTAACTGCCTACAAAAACACCGACATTTTGAAACATAAAACAAGGACAACATGGTTTTACAAAAAAAATCATGTGTGTATGCATGTGTGGATAAATATATATAATAAGACAATATATGCAAAAGAAGAAAAAACGAACACAATTTTCTTTTTGCAGAGATACAAACACATATTTGAAGAAACGAGCTCTGGGGATCAATACTTGTCGGGAAAATGAAAAACAACAGAGTGGTCACAACTTGAGACAAGAGCACACCTTCAGGTGACCTCTTTCATGGAAAATCCACTTGCTGAGTTCAGTCAAAAATTGCTCATTCCCAGATTTCTCATGCCTGTTGACATGATATTAGGCACAATCATTTCATGTTCTCCAAAAGAAAAAGAGCCAAGGTATAGACTTATTGAACACATCACAATGTAAAATTAACTGATACTAGCGCATTTCTAAAAATGTGCGCTCCCACTTTCTTATTAAGTTGCATCTTTCCATTATCACTTGCCAACACAAAAACTTACATCTTGTAATGCCGATAAATTTTTAGAAGAGGGTCTCATCTTCAAGGGGGTTCACCTTCTGGTATGGGACTTGGCAAAGAAACTTACATGCTAGCAAGGAACATTACAGTAACTAGAACTATCACCCAAACATTAAAAATAAGATTGCTGTCTCAAGTCAGCATGTCAAATCACTCACTTGATAGAGCTTCCAGCTTTTTGTACTCGAGATTGAAAGAACCTGAATACAAAGCCAAATCTTTCAACCCTCTAAATGAAGACAGGACGAATATTACATTATATACTAACCGGTTGCTGAACACGCTTAATGAGCCAGATATCAAAATCCGGGCATTGTTTCTTGCCTGAATGTAAACAGTATCCGTGTTACTAAAGAAAAGAATTGTAAAATAACTTCACTGTCTTGAAAATTGATGGAACTCAAGCAATTTTTTTGAATACAGACAATTTGAAATCAGTTTGCCATCTATTGAAGAAAATATATCCCCACAAAGCACCTGGAAACACATACATAAAGGCTACTTACTACATAAGAACAGACATACCTGCACTACAGAAACTAAAGATATGGAAGAACCAATCAAAGAGGGAGGGTTTGACAACTTGGAATGTGGATTGGCTGAATACGCTGCAGGTGAAGCCGAGAGAACTTTTAACACCTGAGTAAAAGTCAGATAAGATCTAAGTTGTATGGTTAAGATATAACTTGAATCACAACGTAATGTTTTCTATAAAGTGCGTCAAGAGATCTTACCATACTGTTGGCAGGATTTACTGAGTGGCCAATACCCTTATAAAGTACAGGAGCCTATTGCAGAGTAAATAGCGAAAAATGGAGATCAGACTATAATGGTTGGGCAAAATGACAAATGATCTTTTCAGTTTTGCTTTCAACAGGAAAATTCAATGGAAGAAACAAATAGAAAATGATGATAAAAACTGCTTTTTACAAGCATATTGCTTGTATGATTACCTACGTGTTTGACATTTGTTTACATGTTAGCTTGGAATAATACAAACAACTTTACCTCAATTTTCTTGCTTCCCAAAATCACTTCGGATTGAATAAAATCATCACTGGCAAGAAGAGTATGATGCCCCTCGATTTCTGAAACTGCATAGCTTGTATGATCAATGACCAAAGCTTCTGGATCCTATTATCCAACTACATGTTATCAACCTCTGCTGAAATGTATTTCCATAATTATAAACCTATTCTCTTCTAGTTTTCTACGAAAAAACAAGCTACCAATAACATTTCCATAAAATGGAGCCAAAAAACAAGAAAAAAGAAAAAACTACCTCATCAAAGTCAACACCACACTCAAAGGCAATGTCTCGAATCAATTCCGAAGCCGATTGATCAGCAGCAATGATCAAATCATTGCCAGAATCAACGAATTCCAATATCGATGCTGTATCAATCGACCCTCCAAAACCTAATTTCACTCAAACAATAAACAATTCAATTAATCCTCTAATTTTCATATGCATAAAACAGGTCTCTGTACGAACAAAAATGGATAAAATTTTCACAAATTTCGCGTGATTACTTACGGTCGACGGTGGGGCTGAAGAGAATAAGTCCGTCATATAAATACTTTCCATATCTCTGCAAGGAGATTTTGGGATCATCGGCGAGCTTAAAATCGAGGTCAAATCCTCTGGTTTGGAGCGACTTGAAGAAGAGCGAGTGTGAAGATTTGAGTGCAAAATCCTCGAGCAAGACCAAAATTCGCCCATCTGTGGGGCTCTCGGGGGAAAATGAACTGCAGAGAGTAGCGAAGATGGGAACGAGAATCAAAAGCGTCCGAAACATAGCCATGAAGCTCTCTTGCTAAGGTTTACGCCACAGAAGTTTTTGCCTTTGTTCTACTGTGACAACAGCCAAACGCTCACTCCTCTTGCATGAGAATCTCTTTTCTAATTTATAAAAAGCTAAAATATTGTTCAATGAGAAAAAACCTCGTATAAATATTATTAGGAAATGTGACACACCATTTTAGGTGAAAATACACACAATTGGAGATGACAATGGAGCAAGAAGAGTTTGTCATCTCTATTTCCGTCTCCCAATTTCATCCTCATTCGTACGGGGGTTCCGATCCTCATTTTTTTTGATTCAGGAACAGATTCAGGGAATTCTTAAACCCAAATCCGCGAAGCCTCTCGTCTCGTTTCAAAAATATTAATGAGACAAGACTGAAATTTTCGTACCAAAAATTATTATTGTCTATTATGATTAGTGATATTAATAATAATATTATTTCATTATTAATATTATTTTCAGGACGGATTCGAATATAGAGATAATATCCTCGTACCCATCTCGAACTATTTCGAAGATTTTAAAAAATTTCTGAATCTGAAAAAATCGAAAATCTCCGTCTCTATTTTGGGTTTTTCTCATGAGGCTCCAAACTACACACTATATCGAATTTGCTTTCAAATTGAATAGACTGAACTGCCCTAAAGTTTCATGAGAAAAAAACTAAACTACTTTTACCAAAAAGGGAAAATCGAAATAATCAAAACTGAAATAGCCAAAATAATCAGCATACTCAAACTAAAATATGCATATAAAAGAGGAATTATCATCGTTCATTTTACACACTTAGTCATGACTATAAATCAAAGACCATAAATTCCCGTGCATGGTTGTACTTAAACGAAGCGCTAACCATACCAATAGTCCAATACCAAGAACATTGCGTCACTCAGCTCCACGTTGTGCAAGAGCTAGAAATTTATAACGTGGAAAACGAAATCAAACTCCAAATTAAAGACGCCAAATAATTCTTTACCCTCATATTATAAAAATAAATATATATTAAAGTAAAGAAAAAAATATACAACAGGAACTGGCAACCATCCCTCAAGCCTTCCTCATCTATCGCCTGCTGAGGCTTCCTCTAAAAATGCCGCAACAGCTATGACTGCATGGCTACTTGCAGTTTCTGTATCCATACAACAGTCGTTCTTGCCCCCAGTGTATTTCTGAAACCACATTGGATATTTGCTGCGTTCTTCGCCATGTGTAAGCTTTGCAAAGGTTTCCATATGTAAGAGAAGGTATTACGTAGAAGTTCAGATCAATCTTGTACTTCCAAGCATCGCCCATTCAAATTTCATTCTTTGCCTGTTTAAACAAGGGACAACACACAACATAAAAAAACTAGCAAGTCGAAATCAATTCAAGCCTGAGATAAATGTCATCTAACTTGGTTAGCAAATAAATTGGTAGTGGATAATGCAGATCAAGAGCTACACAAAGATCAGAAACAAAGCTTTTGGAAGGGAAGAATATGAGAATTAATAATGCTGTCCATGCAATTCACCACTTTCCTCCTTTGCCTCTAAGCTCAGCTTTGGGCGTAAGTAACTGTCGCAGAGGTTTTTAATGGTCGAAAAAAATGGATTTTGTATCGACTAAAACACACAGAAGTGAATATGCCGTTGCTGGAAACGTGGTCTGATAGATGAGAAGGCACCATTCCCACACATTATGTGTGCATCACGCAATAGCCACTATCAAGATGATAGGTAACAGTGATCTGAAGTCCAAGAGAACTAAATATTCAAGATAGCGATTCTGCACAAGGGTATGAGCTAAGTTTACCTGTTTTAAAGAGAAACCTCAATCTACATCAAGGACAGAAGAATCCTAGGTTGGCAGCAAAAGAGCGTCTATCATCAAGTGTTCGAACCATCGGTAAAAAAGATGAATCATGCACTTGGCACAGAACATTATGTAAACTGTAAAAGGAGGCTACTTCAATTGCGAAAATGGCTAATCAGGTAGAGATCAAGGCATAGTAAAAATAAATTTGCACTTTAGTAAAGCAACATAGTGCCAAATGAGAAATGTATATATAAAATGCTCATGAAAGTATGGCATGGGTACATACCCGGACTATAACTACAATTCTGAGCTTCAAACAGCACACAACTGTGGGACTTCGTTTCACATGTCAATAAACCATCTTCAAGGGGAACACCAACCACAGAGAAAAAGCCTAGAAAAGGAAGTGCTGCATCAACCAAACGAACCCAAGACGCATTATCTAGAAGTGGTGGGAGAGCAACTTCCTCAGACTGATCCGCACTGTTGAAGGCAACAAACAAGTCGCCACTTGGATTTGGAAAAGCTAAAGTTGGTTGGCTTAACTTTGTGTCAACCTTCAAAGTCACAGCTACAAATTTGCATGATGGATCATCCCAATTTGGTGGAGAAAGATCGGTTTCATGCCACTCAATGTAATCTTCCGTCAAGAAGCTTCGCCTCTGAAGAAGATCATGTCGTCTCATTTACAATTAGCACAAAAATGAAATAAACTGTGTGACCTGAATACTAAAGCCAGATTTCAAGGAATTCCAATCCAAAGGTTTTTGGTAGACATATGCCAGTGATCCTGCACAAGATTGACAGGATTCGTTTCCCATGTTGAGAATTGGCACGCCTAAAGAAGTAAACAAAATGAAAAGGAAATTACGGATCTGTTTAAGCCTCCTCCCTAGAACAGGAGTCTTATTTGTGGGCCCTTCTTCCCCGCAATTCCAACTCAACTGAGATGCAACTTCTTCGCTACTAAAGCTAACTAAATCTGTTAGAGTGAGTTTTCTGGTAATAAATTGAAAGAGAATGCTGGGCCTCGATCACCTAAAAAGATATCTCCACTTCCACAAAGTTGTGTTGCTAAACTGCTTATAGAACCTCGACCCCTTATAAAGTTTCTCGCATCAACACAAAATTTTCTGTTCGTTTCTGCCCAACGTTTCCAGTGAGGGAACGGTAATTCTTTTGTCTCCATGTCAAGTGGATCCCAAGAATCTGCTATTATTTTGATCATCGAAAGTAATGGATCAAAATTAATAGCTTCAACCAAAGGAGGGCGTGAAAGGAACTCACCTCTCAAGAGTGAAGAGGCATTGATGAAACAGAACCCATCAATGTGATACTCAATCACCCAATGCCGGAGATTCTCTAAGGTCACTTGTTGGACAACAGTGTAGTCACAATTCAGCATATTTTTAGATTTCAAGTCCTCTTTGACGTGATAATATGAATCATCAATTCCTCTCAGTGTTACATCCTCTCCGTTATGGGTGAAAACAACTTCGAGCAAAACCTCAATTCCAGTAGCATGCAGCTTCTTAATCATCTCTTTCATGGAGTTTGCAATAAACTTCGGGTCACCAGAAGATGCACATGACCTTCCAGGAGAAAAGAAATGCCAGGGAAAATAGGGTCCTTTCTGGTCATCAGAAGGAAAGATCGGCTCCAATAAGATGGCATTGATGCCGAGATCTTTGAAATGGTGCAATTTATCATAAACACCATAGAAAGTTCCAGCAGCAAAGCCAGGTAACTCACTTGACTCATCCTTCGTAAAACGGATAACATTTAATTGACAAACAATCAATTTCTCCAAAGGTAAGCTTGGATGGGACTCACCACTCCAATCAAATGCAGGTTCCTCTAGGGGGCGGGGATGCGAAAGGCCCCAATTAACATCCTTAAGTTATCCCCGACCCAAACTCTATTTTATAGCAACTCTGTTTTAAAATAGTGCAATTTATGCACCAAATACAATATTCACCTCCAACCATCTACTTCAAATCTTACTCGAAAAAAGAATATTCTCGGTCATACCAATGCTAATATTTTGGGCCATATTAAAGTTCAGTAAGTAAATTTTGTATCTATTTCTTGATTATTTTTATAAGTTTGGGCATACATTTTATTATTCCCAATTGAGCTATAAAAATGTCATCTTAGTTAATGTATTTAAATAATGCTATATTAACTAAATAAATGAAATCAAAATTTCAATATACAATTATTTTTAACCAGCACCTTCCTTAAAATAAAAATATCTATATTGCCACAATTTTAATTTTTAACTGATACATTCCTCATAAAATAATATTAGACAGTTAAAGATGTATGAAATATTTGGTGGTAAATCTAAAAAAGTGGTATACATCATGTTAAATTAATCACATTGAATACTATGTATTATTATACTAAAATATAAAATTTACCCGTAGATTATATTATATACTTCATCTTAATTACTAAACTTTTGTGCTTATAAGCATCAATCAATGAGATAGATTTGCATATTGAAATTTCGAAATAAACTTTAAAGATAAAATAATCGACAAGATTTAGTATTAATTTTAGTTAAAGTAATATGTTTCTTCATACTGTTCAGACAATTAACTAATTAAAAATCAGAATATATATAATAAAATTCATTAATTTTATTTGAATATGATACTAATATTTTATTCATATGATTTCACGTTTATTTACTTACCAAATCTATTAATCTACTCTCATTACCTGGAAATTAGTTCATAATTAAAGCTGTCACATGTATGTTTGAAGAGTGTAGACCTGCCAAGTCGAATCCTGAGGCACTTATCAAGTAAGGCTTTGCTCCCAGTTTTAGCGACATTTCTTGCTACACCACTTAATGCACAGCGGACCTGAATAGATAAATCCCAAATCATACACAAATATAACAAGGAATCAACACCACTAAGGGACAAGTCGAGATTAAAATAAAATAAATGATTTTCAATGAGCTGCGGAGATGCAAATAGCAAATCATTTTATGCATTTGTATGTATACATACACCTCCATAGAATAGTAGTCTTAGTCTTGATTTAGTTCTGACAGAGTGACTAGGTTTTTGAGTAATCTCTATGATACAAAAATTCATCAATATTCTTTATTTTATTTTTTTCCTAAAGGAACATGATGAGCACGAATTATATAGCATTTTAGGGACTTTATTTTGTCGTATTCGTGCTTATCTGGCGTTTTTATTCCGATTTTCGCGCTTCTTTCGTCTCATCATGGGTATTTGCAGGTTTGACCAAAAGATGATAAAAACCAAAGAAATGGAAAGAAGTCAAACTTCGCAATGCCACATCAGAAATACCAGGAAAAATAGGGAAAAAACACGAAGGCCAAACACAGACCCTTACACGGACCCCGCGTAAGGGTCCGTGTACATCAACCTCCAAAGAAGAGAAATCCAGAGACTACACGGACCTCATGCCGGACCTGTACCCGGGGTCCGTGTACATCAACCTCCAAAGAAGAAAAATCCAGAGACTACACGGACCCCAAGACGAACCTATACATGGGGTCCGTGTCCAGCAATCCGGAAGAAATGTTGGACAGAGTCTACACGGACCCTTTCCCTGACGTATGCACGGGGTCCGTGTACATGATATTAGATCGAGATTTTGGCGAAGATTTGCCCGTGATTTGGAAGGAAAATAAAAGGGAAAAACCTAGAAAAAAGGGTTGTTGAATTTTTTACAGAGAGCCGACTTTGAGAGGAAGAAAAGGGAGAACGTTCGCATCTTCGAAGGCAGAGCGACAGCTTGGGAAAAAGGAGAGAAATTCGTGTACTTCTCACGCAAGAACCGCGCACCATCACTGAGATTTTCTCTTCTCTTTCGTTTTCTTATTTTCAGTCATGAATTCGAATATTAAATTTGATTTTTGTGTTGAATTTATGGAGTAATTCTCTCTTGTGATCGGGACCACGATAGGGACAAACGATTGATTTTGTTTATTCGTTGGATTATTTGATTTATAAAATTATTCTATGTTATTGATTAATGGTTGCGTAATTTTCGTGCTTTTAATCTGGCCAATTATCTGCATGTTTGTTGTTCGATCTTGACTCGAAAGGGAATAGATTGGATTTAGCTTCAAAAATATTAATCAACACACAGTTAAACCGACTAGAAATAGTATTCGGTTTCAGTGTGCGATTCTAGGCAACAGCTGTAATTCTATCGTCGATAAATGCGTTTTTGTTTAATTAAATACAATTAGAAATAATTGGACTGTTAAATGAAAATAGGATTATAAATTCTAGAAATAGGTTTATAATTAAATTAGAGGATTACATCGTGACTTCGAATAATATGTAGTTAAATAATTCCAGTGCATGATAATAATCGGAGTTTGTTACCCTCGTGTGTTCCCGGTCATTTTATTTAAATTTGAAAACCCCAAGTTCCAAGCTTTTCTGCCAATTTGATTTCGGTCATTAAATTAGCATAAATTAGTTTAAAATTTACTTAGTTTAAATAATAATCAAATCGCTCGTTATTATTTGCCTAGATTAAATAGAATAATTCAATCTTAGTAATTAAATAATAGTCTCTGTGGGATCGATACTTGGACGTTCTGTTCATTTACTATAACTTGACCTAGTCCGCTTGCTATAATTAATCTCAACCGAAATCGTCGGTCAAGTTTTTGGCGCCGTTGCCGGGGACTATTTATTTGATATTAGGATAAATTATTTGTTTGAGATTAGGCTTTTATTCTTAGTTTTAAATTTTTCATTTTTCTTTAGCATTTTAATTAATTTTGTTTCAGATTTTTATACTCTTTTGGAGCTTAAATCGTGCATTTAAATTTTTGATTTCAGGGGTTAGCTCGTGTTATATGAGCCGTGCTCAAGACGTCAGGAATCTAGTTCCACTTTATCTTGAGATTGAAAGCACTCTCCGCAGTATCCGCAGAGCTCGAAGGAACAACAACTTGACTCTGGAATTTGAATCTGAAGCAAAATCTGAAATAGACCGTAGACCAGAATTTGAAGACATGGCCGGAGAAGAGGATAATCGTACCTTAATGGAGCTTCATAGGCCCCCTTTTGGAGGTTATGGTTCTAGTATTGTCCGCCCTACAATTCAGGCAAACACATTCGAACTTAAGCCAGACATCATCCAAATGATTCAACTCCAAGTCAAATTTGGAGGATCACCGTCTGAAGATCCTAATGCACATCTGGAGAACTTTCTGTCAATCTGTGACACAATCAAGTGCAATGGGGTGAGTACTGATGCCATTCGACTCAGATTATTTCCATTTTCCCTACAAGGAGAGGCTATGGAGTGGCTTCGAGACCTTCCAGCTGGTTCTATCACGACATGGGATGGATTAGTCGAGGTCTTTATGCACAGGTATTTTCCCCCAACCAAGATTACACAGTTGAGAAATGAAATTACATCATTTAGACAGAAAGATGGGGAATCATTAAATTCAGCATGGGCAAGGTTTAAAAAGATGTTGAGGATGTGCCCACGACATGGTTTTTCGATAGGCCAGCAGGTTGAGACGTTCTACTATGGGGTGGATCCATCTGTTAGGTCTATGCTTGATGCGGCAGCAAACGGAAGCTTGTACAGGAAAACGCCAACCGCAGCGTTCGAAATCATATCTAATATGGCAGAGAGCAATGTGGGTTGGCAAGACAACCGCAGGGAGAAGAAAGTCGGATTTCTTGAGATGGACGCTTTGACAGCGATCACAACAAAGCTTGATGGGTCGACACATCAGATGGCACAGTTACAGGCAAATAAATCAATACCAGCCAAACCAGTGCATCAAATTCACGGAAATGCTGAGACAGTTGGTGGATCATCTAGTGACATGCCGTTCTTGCCAGATATGTCTTGTGAGAGAATACAATGTCTTGGGGAGATTCAGTGAATTATGTGGGAAACCAGGGTCGGCAACCATATAACCCATACAGTTTCTCATATAATCCAGGCTGGAGGAATCATCCGAATTTTGGGTGGAGACCGTCAGAAAATTCTGTTGAGCAACTACAGTTTAATCCTCCGCAGCATCCCACACAACAAAAGCCTCCTCAACAACCACCTAAACCTCCGCAAGGTGCTGGACCTTCGATGCCACCCGGTTTCAAGCCACAGGATAGCAAGTCAAATCTTGAAGATATGCTTGCCAAGTACATAGCCGGGAATGAGATGAGATGGCAGAATCATGACGCCATGATGCAAAGGGTAGAGACTCAACTAAGGCAGTTGGCGACACAGATGTCTACACGAGCTCCGGGTTCACTACCTAGTGACACGGAAAAAAATCCGAAAGGTATCAATGCAGTCATGGTGACATCTCCCATAAAGCAAGAGGTAGTTGATGTTGAGGAAAATGTAAAGGAGAAGTGATCATCCAAGCAGAGGACGGAGGACGCAAGGGAGAAAGGTAAATCTCTAAACTCAAATCCCACTGTTGATATTAATTCACTCCCCTTTCCCCAAAGAGCAAAGCAACTGCAACTGGATACTCAATTTTCAAAATTTCTTGAGATTTTCAAAAAGCTGCACATAAATATCCCGTTTGCAGAAGCTTTAGCTCAAATGCCTTCCTATGCTAAATTTCTTAAAGAAATCTTATCGAACAAGAGGAAACTAGTGGATTTTGAGACAGTGAAGCTTTCGGAGGAATGCTCTGCAATTCTACAAAATAAATTACCTCCAAAAGCTAAGGACCCAGGTAGCTTCTCTATCCCTTGTACCATAGGAACTTCATTCTTTGGTAAAGCTTTGTGTGATTTAGGAGCAAGCATTAATTTAATGCCTTATTCATGTTTTGAGAAGTTAGGGATCGGTGAAGTTAAACCCACTACAATTTCTCTACAATTAGCTGATAGATCAATTAAATATCCTAGAGGAGTTGTAGAGAATGTGTTGGTGAAAGTTGACAAGTTTATTTTCCCAGTGGACTTTGTTGTGTTAGATATGGAAGAGGATCGTGAGATTCCTCTTATTTTAGGAAGACCATTTCTAACCACTGGGAAAGCTCTGATAGATGTACACAAATGTGAGTTGGTGTTGAGATTGAATGATGAGAGTGTAGTGTTTAATGTCTTCCAATCTATCAAATACCCTCATTACGCATCTGATTGTTTTAGAGTTGATGCTACTGATGAGTTTGTTGAGTGTGGCTTGCGAAAATTGATAGGTGAAGATCCTTTGGAAGTCTGTTTGACCCATACATGTCCGGAAGATTTGGGAAATGAAGATATCGAGGAATCCATACAATATTTGGAAGCAGACAGGCCGATTTCCGAAATGGTAAACTCTAGGATTGGGGAGCTTGGGCATGTCCCAAGACCTTTAAAGTCATCCATCGAAGAAGCCCCAATCCTAGAGATGAAACCTCTTCCTTCGCACTTAAAATACCTATTTTTGCTTGATAATGTTAAATTGCCAGTAATTGTTTTAGAAAAGCTGCTGCGAGTTCTGAGAGTAATATCAAAGCCATAGGGTGGAGTATCGCAGACATAAAGGGAATCAGCTCCTCCATGTGCATGCACAAAATTCTGATAGAGGCTGATCGCAAGACATCTACCCAACCTCAAAGACGTCTGAACCCAGCTATGCAAGAGGTGGTCAAGAAGGAGGTGATAAAACTACTGGACGCAGGTATTATTTACCCGATTTCTGATAGTAAATGGGTAAGTCCAGTACAAGTTGTTCCGAAAAAGGGTGGGATCACTGTTGTGAAAAATGAAAATAATGAATTAATTCCCACCAGAACTGTTACGGGGTGGCATGTTTGTATTGACTATAGAAAGCTTAATGACGTCACCCGTAAAGACCACTTTCCCCTCTCCTTTATTGATCAAATGTTGGAAAGGTTAGCTGGACACTCTTTTTACTGTTTCCTGGATGGTTATTCGAGTTATATGCAAATTCCTATTTACCCTGAAGATCAGGAGAAAACCACTTTTACATGTCCTTACGGGACATTTGCATATAGACGAATGTCATTCTGTCTATGTAATACTTTACACTTTCCTCCTTTTTCTTTTTCTCTTTTTTTTTTTGATTTTGATTTTTCATGAATAAAAATTCATCGACTCCTTCACACATATTTCTTCAATCCATTAGAGTAATTCAAACATTTCAGTGTGCACAGGAGGTTTATTTCTCACATGTAGGTAGGAAAAAGTGTATAAGCTAAGATTCAGGTAGTTGATGTGGGACATTGAATAATTACGAACGGGGGCTAATTGTGTGTCATTGACACACACCATTCGATTTTTACAGGCTCAAAAAGGGTTATCAGAGACAATAAATGATGTATCGGTTAGACTTGAAAGGCTCAAAAGGTCCAAAGATCGCCTAAATCATCCCTAAGTCACCATCGTTCGTATTTTCGCTTCGAGGGCTAATCAGACGAGTTCTAAGGATCGTTGTTCGATCTTTTTTTTTTATAGGTTCACATTTCACCAATTCATTATCAATGAGTAAAATTTTGACCACGTGTATTGAAAGAAATGTTGATACAGAACTGGTTCATGTCTGGCCCTCTCCTCGAAACTACGACTCCTCTCATTCAATACTAGGCATGAAACTATTTCCCGGGTGATCCAAAATCTAACAAATTAATCCGATTATTAAGTGAAACAAGAGTTCTTTGTCTATCAATAGTCTCATCCTACGTTAAAAGTGTTGTTAAGTGTGTGTGCAACGACGTGAAACAAAACTGACCCACCCCCACACTTTGATAACGACACTGCCCTCTGTGTAAAGCAATATAGAATGAACGATCAAGACAGTTAAAGCAAAAACACTTCCCTGGTCAAATGTCGAGTAAGTGGTAAAATGTGGTAGAAATCAGCAACTCCTGAAAAGCACGACATTGAATACACAAGGAAACGTAAAAAGGAACATGAAAAACACACAAACGCACGATTAAATCCAAAAGAGAATAATCATAACTAATCATGTCTCATAGCATCAGCAACATCATAGGAATGAAATGATCAAAGCTAGAAAACAATAAACTCCTCCACAAGTCTTAAAATAACGAAGCTAACTACTCTTCATCGGAGCCCACATCCAAATCCTCCAAGTCGTCAAGCCCAGATCTGTCACAGGGGGAGCAAAGATATCGTCCGAAGAGGACTGAATCCCAAGATGGTGCTCGATGCGGGCCAATCTAGTGCGGATGTCGTCCATGGAATCAAACAATGACGAGTAAACCTGACGTCGACCTCTCGGCGCGCGCTGACGTGGTGGCACATGAACCTGAGGTCCGGCCCTGGCATCCAATGCTGCGTCTTCGGCCACTCGATCATCCCATACCTGCTCATCGAGTGTAGGTGGAGGCACCGGCGGGTCACGGGGATGAGGATGATATGGCGACTCCCGGGGTTCCGATACCAAGCACCCTGTCTGAAAATGAAATACATCCCCTGCATGGCCTGGGGTGACAGCATCTGAGTGGAGGTCGGGAGGAAAGAGGTCTCACCCGTGAAATCGACACCATGGGCCGCCAAAATGCGAGAAATGATGATCGGGAAAGGGGCGTATGGTGTTTTATTCTTCGTAGGATCCACATGGGCGACGGAGCGCATATGAGAAATGATGATAGACGCCACTGGGATTGCAGGAATTGCCCCTAAGCCATTCAGCATCTTATCTATGATGTAAAGGTTCATATGACGCACCTCGTTGTTACCGGACTTCCGCGGGATAATGTTCGCTCCCATGAAGTAACAAATCAAGCGATCAAGTAGCGGGAGGATACTGGAGCGGGAGCCAGTAGTAGATGTGTGGTACTGGAGCCGGCGCCGGGATTCCGAGATCCGAAAGGTGAGGTCCGAAAAGAAGATATCTAACTGATTGAAGGACACCGGCGGCCCTTCATTTGGGACACTTAAAATCGCAGCCAAGTATGTGCTGGTCACCTCAATCGGCACGCCTTTGACGTACGTGCGCAAATGTTGCAGCCCCTCTCCTCAACATTTGCGTAGAATTGCCACACCAGATCGGGATAATATGGGCCGGAGATGTCCAAGAGAGGTCCCCAACCAAACTTATCAAATTCCGCCCTTAGTGGCACCTCGGCGTTGATCCTTGGATGAATAGATCGCTCAATGATGACCGAGTTCCCGTGGAGAGCCGAGTACCACTCGAAATCATCTCGGCTAGTGAACTTAGAAGCATCAAATGACACCCTGGCTGACCCAAAGGACGAAGAAGCACCGCTTCGTGCACGCTTGCCTGTTAGTCGGCTGTTGTCCTATTTCATTGCGTTGGGATCCGTTGGATCGAGTCGTACTATTCGTAGTAAATTATGGAAATGGTGTGTTTTGTTTGTCGGGGTATTTGAGATTGGTTGATTGGATTATTGATATTGAATTGTTGGGGTATTTGCTTGCACTAGAATGCCTCCTCGCCGACTAATAGGCAATCGTGCACGAAGCGGTGCTTCTTCGTCCTCTGGGTCAGCCAGGGTGTCATTTGATGCTTCTAAGTTCACTAGCCGAGATGATTTCGAGTGGTACTCGGCTCTCCACGGGAACTCGATCATCGTTGAGCGATCTATTCATCCAAGGATCGACGCCGAGGTGCCACTGAGGGCGGAATTTGATAAGTTTGGTTGGGGACCTCTCTTGGACATCTCCGGCCCATATTATCCCGATCTGGTGTGGCAATTCTAAACAAATGTTCAGGAGAGGGGCATGACAAGACTGCAACATTTGCACACGTACGTCAAAGGCGTGCCGATTGATGTGACCAGCACATACTTGGCTGCGATTTTAAGTGTCCCAAATGAAGGGCCGCCGGTGTCCTTCAATCAGTTAGATATCTTCTTTCGGACCTCATCTTTCGGATCTCGGAAGCCCGGCGCCGGCTCCAGTACCACACATCTACTACTGGCTCCCGCTCCAGTATCCTCCCGCTACTTGATCGCTTGATTTGTTACTTCACGGGAGCGAACATTATCCCGCAGAAGTCCGGTAACAACGAGGTACGTCATATGAACCTTTACATCATAGATAAGATGCTGAATGGCTTAGGGGCAATTCCTGCAATCCAGTGGTGTCTATCATCATTTCTCATATGCGCTTCGTCGCCCATATGGATCCTACGAAGAATAAAACACCATACGCCCCTTTCCCGATCATCATTTCTCGCATTTTGGCGGCCCATGGTGTCGATTTCACGGGTGAGACCTCTTTCCTCCCGACCTCCACTCAGATGCTGTCACCCCAGGCCATGCAGGGGATGTATTTCATTTTCAGACAGGGTGCTTGGTATCGGAACCCCGGGAGTTGCCATATCAGTCCTCATCCCCGTGTCCCGCCGGTGCCTCCACCTACACTCGATGAGCAGGTATGGGATGATCGAGTGGCCGAAGACGCAGCATTGGATGCCAGGGCCGGACCTCAGGTTCATGTGCCACCACGTCAGCGCGCGCCGAGAGGTCGACGTCAGGTTTACTCGTCATTGTTTGATTCCATGGACGACATCCGCACTAGATTGGCCCGCATCGAGCACCATCTTGGGATTCAGTCCTCTTCGGACGATATCTTTGCTCCCCCTGTGACAGATCTGGGCTTGACGACTTGGAGGATTTGGATGTGGGCTCCGATGAAGAGTAGTTAGCTTCGTTATTTTAAGACTTGTGGAGGAGTTTATTGTTTTCTAGCTTTGATCATTTCATTCCTATGCTGTTGCTGATGCTATGAGACATGATTAGTTATGATTATTCTCTTTTGGATTTAATCGTGCGTTTGTGTGTTTTTCATGTTCCTTTTTACGTTTCCTTGTGTATTCAATGTCGTGCTTTTCAGGAGTTGCTGATTTCTACCACATTTTACCACTTACTCGACATTTGACCAGGAAGTGTTTTTGCTTTAACTGTCTTGATCGTTCATTCTATATTGCTTTACACAGAGGGCAGTGTCGTTATTAAAGTGTGGGGGTGGGTCAGTTTTGTTTCACGTCGTTGCACACACTTAACAACACTTTTAACGTAGGATGAGACTATTGATAGACAAAGAACTCTTGTTTCACTTAATAATCGGATTAATTTGTTAGATTTTGGATCACCCGGGAAATAGTTTCATGCCTAGTATTGAATGAGAGGAGTCGTAGTTTCGAGGAGAGGGCCAGACATGAACCAGTTCTGTATCAACATTTCTTTCAATACACGTGGTCAAAATTTTACTCATTGATAATGAATTGGTGAAATGTTAACCTATAAAAAAAAAAAAAAAAAGAGGATCGAACAACGATCTTTAGAACTCGTCTGATTAGCCCTCGAAGCGAAAATACGAACGATGGTGACTTAGGGATGATTTAGGCGATCTTTGGACCTTTTGAGCCTTTCAAGCCTAACCGATACATCATTTATTGTCTCTGGTAACCCTTTTTGAGCCTGTAAAAATCGAATGGTGTGTGTCAATGACACACAATTAGCCCCCGTTCGTAATTTATTCAATGTCCCACATCAACTACCTGAATCTTAGCTTATACACTTTTTCCTACCTACATGTGAGAGAAATAAACCTCCTGTGCACATTGAAATATTTGAATTATTCTAATGGATTGAAGAAATATGTGTGAAGGAGTCGATGAATTTTTATTCATGAAAAATCAAAATAAAAAAAAAGAGAAAAAAAAAAAGGAGGAAAGTGTATAGTATTGAAAACACCCGAAAAATCTGTGGGTGAAAGTTGAAGGACAAGGAGAAAGAAAGGAGACTATAGAGCTCAAAGAATGATGAAAATACAGTGATCGTTGACGAGTCAAAAGTTGGATGAATGTGCTGCAGGATTATTTTTTATTTCCTCTCACTTTTGATTCCCATACCTTCCATTGTAACCGTGAACCTTGGCATTACGTTATAAGCTTGAAAAGACCTATTAACCAAGTCATCGTCGTTCAAAATTTAGTAGAGAGGGGTATGAAAGTCAAGCATATGGGGCGTCTCGATAACAAATGAAAATAAGTGATCATGAAACCAAGTAGCTAGTAATGAGTACGAGTCTGACCTGCGCACTACACACATCTTGTTCTGTAGATCTTTACTGGGTAAATGTTTGAATCTTAAATTGCGACGAAACGAATCTTGTGATATGCGAAGCGTGATCTTTTGACCGGAGGTGAAAGAGTTTGCCAAATTGAGAAGTTTTGATTGTGGTACTTGAGTTCTGATTCTGAGATATTTCTCAGCTTTATTTTCTATCTGATTTGTTCGATAACGAACAAGGGTTAAGTGTGGGGGAGTTGATGAGCACGAATTATATAGCATTTTAGGGACTTTATTTTGTCGTATTCATGCTTATCTGGCGTTTTTATTCCGAGTTTCGCGCTTATTTCGTCTCATCATGGGTATTTGCAGGTTTGACCAAAAGATGATAAAAGCCAAAGAAATGGAAAGAAGTCAAACTTCGCAATGCCACATCAGAAATACCCGGAAAAATAGGGAAAAAACACGAAGGCCTAACACAGACCCTTACACGGACCCCGCGTAAGGGTCCGTGTACATCAACCTCCAAAGAAGAGAAATCCAGAGACTACACGGACCTCATGCCGGACCAGTACCCGGGGTCCGTGTACATCAACCTCCAAAGAAGAAAAATCCAGAGACTACACGGACCCCAAGACGGACCTATACACGAGGTCCGTGTCCAGCAATCCGGAAGAAATGTTGGGCAGAGTCTACACGGACCCTTTCCCTGACGTATGCACGGGGTCCGTGTACATGATATCAGATCGAGATTTTGGCGAAGATTTGCCCGTGATTTGGAAGGAAAATAAAAAGGAAAAACCTAGAAAAAAGGGTTGTTGAATTTTTTACACAGAGCCAACTTTGAGAGGAAGAAAAGAGAGAACGTTCGCATCTTCGAAGGCGGAGCGACGGCTTGGGAAAAATGAGAGAAATTCGTGTACTTCTCACGCAAGAACCGCGCACCATCACTGAGATTTTCTCTTCTCTTTCGTTTTCTTATTTTCACTCATGAATTCGAATATTAAATTTGATTTTTGTGTTGAATTTATGGAGTAATTCTCTCTTGTGATCGGGACCACGATAGGGACAAACGATTGATTTTGTTTATTCGTTGGATTATTTGATTTATAAAATTATTCTATGTTATTGATTAATGGTTGCTTAATTTTCGTGCTTTTAATCTGGCCAATTATCTGCATGTTTGTTGTTCGATCTTGACTCGAAAGGGAATAGATTGGATTTAGCTTCAAAAATATTAATCAACACACAGTTAAACCGACTAGAAATAGTATTCGGTTTCAGTGTGCGATTCTAGGCAACAGCTGTAATTCTATCGTCGATAAATGCGTTTTTGTTTAATTAAATACAATTAGAAATAATTGGACTGTTAAATGAAAATAGGATTATAAATTCTAGAAATAGGTTTATAATTAAATTAGAGGATTACATCGTGACTTCGAATAATCTGTAGTTAAATAATTCCAGTGCATGATAATAATCGGAGTTTGTTACCCTCGTGTGTTCCCGGTCATTTTATTTAAATTTGAAAACCCCAAGTTCCAAGCTTTTCTGCCAATTTGATTTCGGTCATTAAATTAGCATAAATTAGTTTAAAATTTACTTAGTTTAAATAATAATCAAATCGCTCGTTATTATTTGCCTAGATTAAATAGAATAATTCAATCTTAATAATTAAATAATAGTCTATGTGGGATCGATACTTGGACGTTTTCATTTACTATAACTTGACCTAGTCCGCTTGCTAGAATTAATCTCAACCAAAATCGTCGGTCAGAACACAAAGTTATCTTCTGAAGAAAAAATAACTTCCCACAAAACCTTGAATCAAACAAACAGTTGATTACACCCAGAGCATTTTATACACCAATTTCCTTACAGCGGAAACATTACATTTCAAAGACTAATAATATTAAAAGAACTAGGACAAGGATAACATCAAAAGCTGCAACATGGATATCAATTTACACAGTATCGGTATACATACGATACCTTTCCAGGAGTGGTGGTCCTGGGATTTTCAGGCACAGAAGGGGTGGAATTTATGTCCAATAGCATTCCTCCTCTCACAACTGGCTCTGCTTCATCACCTAAAAATTCCCCTTTTTATCCAATTCCTGGAATAAACTCGCGCAAACACAGCTACTGTATAATCAATCGAAAGCTTGTAAACTCATAACATCGAGAACAAGAGTTACTGATTCATATACGAAAACACCCAGAAGGGAAACTCCTCAAGAACTCACCATGTGAACGAATACTGTGATTGGATTCCCGTCTCTGAAATTTGATCAGCTGCGTGTCTGCTCTGTTCATGCATCGGGTAAAACGGAAAAAATTTGATGGATAATGTTGTAGTTGGGCTTTTTCCCATATATTTTGGGCTAAGAAGTTTGTAATGTCTCTGTTAATGGGCTAAACTTTGAAGGTTGGCCCGTGAAAAAGGATTTTAAATACCGGTCGCTTATTTTAATTATATATACCATGTTAACCTCGGCCCCTTGGATTTATTTTAAAATTTAAATTTTTTATATTTTGATATATATTATTAATTTCGATTACATAAAAATAATAAATCTTATTAGCTGAATTATTAAAAATATTTATATAATGTTTAAAATTTTCAAATTTAAAAAATATAAATCTTACTATATGCTTTTTTTTTTAAATTTTTGAATTCAAATAGAAACTAAACTCTATTGAAAACATATACTATATTAAAAATTTTGCATTGATTACATCAATCAATTTAATTAAAAATTGTATAAATAAATTTAAAATACAAATGATTGAAATGTTCAGTATAACTCATGAGGTGAATTATTCAAAAATAACATTTTGCTATTTTAAGTAATTATCTACCCAAATTAATTACTAAAATAATACAATAATAATTAGTTTATTTAATTTTTCTAAAAATAACATTGGTTGAGTGTTAAAAGTTATCACTACAATAAGGTTTTATCATTTAATAATCATAATTTTTTAATCTCAAATACATATTATTTCGAAATTACCTTAATTTGAAAGAATTAATGCATTGTAGTTTTCTTCCAAAACCATTTTTATATTTTTTATCTTTAATTGTATTATTAAAAATTCAAATAAGATAGCACAAGAAAATTAAAAGAGATAGATTCAAAAGACTTTCAAATGAACATTAAATTACTCTCAATAATCATAAATGTTTAACGCTCTGCATGCAATTCGAGATTTATATAATTTGAAAGAGTTAATGTACGATATAATTATGTCAAAAGCATCCAATGTATAATTTTTGTCCCTTAAGATGTCTTATTTGAATTTTAAATTATAAATAATGCAATATTGCATATTATATTAGAAACCAATTTTATTATATTTGTATTGCTAAATTTATCCACTTTAAAATTGAATTCTTAAATGACTACTCTTTTCATCACCATATATGAGTTGAATCATTCCAAGATGTAATGTTCGTTTAAATCTAGTTTGTTATTTGTCATGAACTACCTACATATGGAAACAATGACAATAACGAGATATTAAGTTTGAAATATGTCTTTCATGATCGATAAATAAAAAATATTATTCTTCTATTCGAACAAAAATTTAATTATGACGTATTACTAATGTGATAATTTTCTTCTATATTACAAAGTTCACGGATATATGATAATAAAAAATGTCCCGTGATGGAAATTATTAAACCAATTATAAAGAAAGTATGCATCTTATAGAAAACACATTATAAAATTTATTGACATTGTTATGGAATACACATAGTGAATGTTAATAAAATAACTTTTTCTGATTTATACATACTTTACTTATGATCACATGTTTCATTTTTCTTTCGAAATAATAGGCTGTTGTATATATTATGAAGTGATTTTGTAGATAAAATCATAACTCAAATATTGAAGAACACAGTTATTATTATAATTCAAATGTGTCAAACATGTGTCATGTCACAAAATTGTTTGTGAATGTGGATTTAGACTAATTTATGAATTTTTTAAAATTATTTTTAATTGAATGTAATTTAAAAATATTTTTCTATCACATATTAAAAAATAATAATATATAGCTTCTCGAAAATCAAAGAATTAAATATGTATTAAGGTTGGTGGTCGACATCTATACACTAAACACGATAAGCATCATGTCATTGCCTTATGTTAACAAAATATAAAATTTTGATATATGATAGTGATTATTAGCAAAAAATATCAATCGACATGCGTTATATTTAAAAAAAAATTAAAATTTGTAAAAATTAGTTTTTTTTTTTATTTTTTATAATTATATATTTTTTCCAATTTAAATATCTATTAATTTTTCACTAATTTTTAATAATATCATCGTGCACATCGCACGGGTTAAATACTAGTAATTTTGTAAAATTAGACATGAAAATAATTCAGCTAAACAAAATTGATCGAGCAGATCGATTTAATTTGAATATTAAAGTAAACAATTTTTTTTTTTTTTTTGAAACAAAAGATATTCATTTATCGATCATTGTTCCCACAATCGTGGTTGATGGAATTAAAAATAATATCTGGAGGATGATACGTAATAATAAAATTGATTATTTTGATTTATATACGGAAGTAACCAAATTTTGGGAAACAATTTTTAAAAATAGATTTAATAAAGGTAAGTATAAAAAATTGAACCTCAGCATTATTCGATTTAACCAATTTTTTTAGATAAATTAACAAAAGCCAAACTGAATACTTCGATTTGCTTTCTTTTTCTTTTTTTTTTTTTTCACCGCACGTGGGTGTGAAATTGACCGAAAATGCCATTGTCCATTTGTCATGCTACTGAGATAATTGTAAAACCTCTTTTTTAAAAAAAATAAATAAATAATAATAATCATCATAATAAATACTTGAAAAATCAATAATTAGAGATATTTCTTTATAAAAAATATTATATTTACATGGATATGAATACAAAGACCATATACTAATATGATACATGCAATTGTAGAATACGATAATTTTTTAAAATATATATAAAAATAAATACTTGGGCCATATATTTAGAAATTCACAATCACAATTACCATATATATATATATATATATATTTGTGCATAAATTAAAATTAAAATATTGCCAAATCATTTCTCTAATAAACGAGATAAAGTTGCATTTTCTGCTTTCTTGGAAAAGCTTCACTCATCAACCATAATATCAAATTACATCATGCAAATTTTTTTTTCTTTCTTTTTTTAAAATCCAAAAGATGATCCCAGAGATACAGAACAGCTCCTTCTGATACTTTTCTGTTCTACTAAAAATGCACATACTCCCTTCCTACAGAAAACAAACAACGCCTAATCTTTCCTTTTTTTTTTCCTCTCAATTCCTCCAACTCCTCGACGCTAACATAAAAAGAATGAAAACTAAAAGAAACTAAATATACAAATCTCGGAAATCAATTAACATGTTACCTCATTTTTCGATGCCCTGTTGCAAATACTGTATCAAATCGTAACCAGCAGTGGTCCACTTATTGTAGGCATCGGTGCAGGTACGAATCATAAAATTGGCTGCTTCACGCTCAGTCATTTCTGGATGAAATCTCTTGCGAAGATTACCAATAGGATCACCCCTGCTAAAGCAAGGCAATCCACTGTCTATCATCAGTAACACTGTGTTTATGATTCCATCCATGTAGCGACGTGCAGCAAGGTAACCTTTAACGCACAGGCTGCACACAACCATTAGAATCTTAAAGTAAATATCACCCAAAAAAAAAAACTCATAAGATCGGAAGAAGCACAAAAGCTGAGAAAATAAGTAAATACTTGACTTCCGATTTTACCTTACAAATTGGTGCCATGTGTCACTTTTCATAACTCCGGAAGGGTCAAGTAATTGAGTCATCTCATGACTCAATTTGAAGTGTGCGCTCTCAAAACGCATATTTCCACCAGGTGAAGTTTCCAGAATGAAACCAAAATCAATATGAACAAGCCGCCCCAGGCTGCATTTCATGATAAATGAGGGAGTTTAAAATATTGTTCCCGTTAAAGGGAATGGACAACAACAAATGCTGAGAATCAATGAGCAGACAGTCGAGTAATCTATTGCCCAAACAAATAGCATAGAGATTTGTTTGATTAATTTTAAGATTTAAACTAAAAAAATCAAGTTAACACTGTTCGAACCCAGAAATATATATACAACAAATCAGCAAAAAACTCATCAACTTAGAAATGGAAAAGAATTTACAAATGATGCTTGGCATGCCTATGACCCATGAACACATGGATCAAAGAATCAAAAATGCTATGGATAAACTAGTTCACTCCCCCGAGGTCAACAACTAATCCTGTCCAATTTTAAACATTCAAAGACATAACCAACCTAAGAATCACTGCTTACAATAGGCTGCTTACCTGTCAAACAAAAGATTCCCATTGTGCCGATCCTTTGGTTGAAGCAAGAGGCTGGCAACTGCATATCCAGCACTGCTTATGAGGAAGTTCTCACGAGCTGCTTCAAAGCTGGGAGAACCAACAGGCCCAAAGTCCTGCTGGAAAATCTCGTATAAACCACCATCGGTAGTCTCACCCATCTGACTTCTGCTCCGTGTGTTTGGCACAACCTGCCGATATAAATGATAAAAATTTCTCATCAAGTGAAAACCTGCTGGTCGAAAAACTATCTGATTGGACTTATGGAATACCTCAATAATTCCTCTCTCTGGGTCAGTTGGAAGTACTCCATAAGGAAATACATATAGATTAAGTCCAACAGCTTCGAAAATGTCCTTTAAAAGTGAAATAACTTGCAAAGCAAGAACGTCTTGTCGACAGTCATCTCCAACCTATGCACAGACTTCAGGCCCATCAGGTTATGATCATATAATTCGAAGTCAAAATTATGAATTGCATTCCCCCAATCTAGCTTCACTTAGTATTTATCAATATTTGTTGAAATTGATCTTCTGCATTGAAGGCAAGGCATTTTTCTCATCTTTTTTTTTTAGTAAAAGACAAGGTTTTGAATGAACTTAACCTTTTAAAGTATTAGGCCTCGTTTAGAGCTAACACAAGTGTTTATAGTTCCACATTAGACGGTTAAAATCATAAAAATCTATAGAAACGAACTCAATAAGAATCCAAGTCAACAAAGTCAAAGTAGAACTTTGCAGCCCATATTGTCATCCTATAATGCAATTTGTGCTCGGATCCACCACTTCAAAAGTAATTTCTCGATTTACCAATGCGGTTTATAATCTAAGGAATTTGAAAGAAAATTAGAGAAACTAAGGTTCCTTTTTAATGTGCTTAAACTATTGGATTATAGTTTTTCCCATTTGAATAACTATCTGGAAATGATAGATTAATATTTGAATTTTAAAGTTTTCTAGATTAGGTATATTAGTTTAAGATAAGACTTCTTCAGCCAGGAAGATAGGACTCTAAAATAAGTAAAATGTATTCTTTATTTTTCTAATATAATGAAACCAATTTTTAACCTATATGTTTCCCTTCTTTAACTTCATGGTATCGGAGAGCTTGATCGGGTCTCAAAGGAAATCCAGGCAAAAGGTTGTTGTTCAAAAAGTCCTCAGTTCGAGACAATGAAGTGTGTAGTGATGTTGATTTAGCTGAATTGCACAAAGATAGAGCTCTACTTCAGGATATTGTACATTTTGTGGAGAAATCTAGTAATACGGAGAAGAAAAAAGCAATTTGTTGTGGCATGCAGCAATGCTGTCGAGCTCTAGCTCATGGGACATGCTAAGGTATGTGTGGTTGAAGCGACTACTCACAGAATTAAAGTTTGAGGATGGACAACCCGTAGGATGAAACAATCAAGCAGCTATAAGCAAGGTCATAAATCCGGTTCACCATTATCGAACAAAGCATGTTGAAGTGGATCGACTATTTATTAGTGAGAAGATTGAAACTAAAGTTATTGAGCTTTAGCTATGTTCCCACTCACATGCAGACAACTAACATATTGACTAAGATGCTTCACAGCCTAGTTTTGAAGACTTGAATTCCAAGTTGAGCATGAGTAATATATACGACTCAGTTCGAGGAGTGTTGAATATTGAATAAAAGTTTTTCCTATTTGAATAACCAAGATGAGAGTTTTTCCTATTTGAATAACTAGCAGGATATTATAGATTAATATTTGAATTTAAACTTGTCTAGATTAGGTATTAGTAGAAGATAAAGACTCTTTTAACTAGGAAGATATGACTCGGTAAATAAGTAATTTGTATTGTTTATTTTTGTAATCTAATAAAATCAGTTTTCCAGCCTATTCGTTTCCCTCCTTTAACTTCAGTATCGTATCTAACAAATTAAAATCAGGCGATTTTAATAATATAATTGTACATAAACTTAGTAAAATATTTTATTCAATGAGCTCAAATCTAATTCAAGCCAATCCCACTCTTGCTATTTATATTTACATTGTCTCAAATCCAACTACTAAGCATTCAGCTCAAACCCATTTCAAGTTTTTTAAACATTCTCCTTAGAAATTTACCGAATGGAACTCGTGAACCTTGGAAAGCATTAAGCTAATAAATACACAATAATTTGACTGGAGTGGGCTGCCGCCACCATTTTGTTTACAGATGAGCGAATCTGGAAAGGGTCGCCCTAAATAATGCAGGACGGAAGGGTTAATATGATACCTTGAAAATGCAAGCTTGAGGTTTCACATCTTTGTAATCCCCATCACGATCTACCACATTGAATGTGATCATTATAGGGACTTTTGCAGCTGATTGTAAAGGAATTCCACTATCAACCTGAATGCTTTGGACTAGTTTATTAGGAGCAGTAGGCAGATAAAGATCATTTCCTTCAACTTGAATTTTCTCCAACTCCCTAGTTTAAATGAGAAACCGTATTGTGATTATAGTTGGTTTAACAACAAAATCAATAAATATTTGATCACATGTTCACCAATTACACAAAAAGCACTAAAAAACACACCTTCTTATGCCAGCTCGTCTTTCCTCTTTTGGAAGGGGAAATAAAACACCTGATATAGATGTAACTTTGTCAAAGAAATCGAATTCCCTTCGAAACAAGTCAAGGGCTTTCGGGTGGAAACCATCAATGATTCGCTGCCTAACGACCGGAAGAAGTGCTTGGAATGAGCTATTCTGAAACCAAAAACAAAGATTGCATTACAAAATTGAGTGAATGACTGGAAAAATTGCAACTAGAAAGAGATTATGAAGTGGATAGCATAACATATATTGTTGAGTGGAAGCCAACTTCAAAGTTCACCATCATAAAAGAGCATTGAGTTAAATAGATGGGAAAAATTACAAGGAAAGAAACCCCTTGGGGGACTAGCATGCAAAGCCATACACCTGAAGAAAACAAAACAACACCTTACATATTGTTCAAAATTTGGTTTTTAATTTAAAAATTTTGGAATAAAATAGTTGCAATTAACATCTAACGCCAAAAAGAGTCGAATTCATTAGTAAAAAACCGTTTGCGCAAAAGCACACATAAGGTATAACCACATCTGCTCTGATATATCCATTATCAGAAGTGATGGAGCAGGGAGAATACAGTGGTTGAATAGTGAGAAATTTGGGAAGGCACAGATCAGTTTTAAAGAACTGTAAGAAAAAGTACATAAATTAGATGTCAGAACATCTAGATTCCTCGCAAGCATATCCAACTTCCAGGACATATCAAACTATCATAAAGCTTGAAATATAAATACATGTAGGGTTGACCAAATGTGGAACATAGATTGATAACCAACAACAGACAAAGAATATACCGTCACAGACTTATTACCATTTAACAAGAATAATATACAAGAAAATATTTGGCAATTAAGATACAAGTCCCCCTCTTCTAATGGTATTAAAATTATTATGTAGGTGGTCAAAACAAGACTACCTTTACAGAGGCTGGATCTTTTCCTGACTCAGGAACACAAGTCTCACCCTGCAAAAACACTGTATCGGTTACATAACAAGCTAAAGCATCCTTGCAACTTGTAACAGATCTCTAAAAAGTATCCATGACTGAATTTGGATGACATTTTTCTCACTTGTAAATGCCATATCAAAATATGGGCAAATATATCACTTCTCTGTGCAGCTCTGAGCAAGTATCCTTCAACCAGCCTCTGCAAATTAAGTCGTTCAGCATAAAAAAATGTTACAATTTGATACCAGAAGCACAAGAACTACATTTCATTTTACTGCAAGTTTGTGAGAGCAGAAGCTCCATATGAGATATTCTTTGAATTACTTAATTTATACACTTTTTAACGGTAAATGCCGACACAAATTGTTTGCTGGAGTGAAAAATTTATGCACCGATGTATCTTTTTACAAAACCACAAATGACCCAACATGGCTTGTGACAAACACCAATAACCAATTTAGCATTAGCAGGAAGATGCTTTGTCCAAGCTTGTCTAGTAAAGATTCAATTTATACTAGCAGAATTCTTTAGATTGTTGAGTAATTGTGTAATGTCAAAGGACAATCATGTGAAGCCAAGAACCCACCCCTTCATCATATCTTAGTGACTGCACCAGCTGTGGCATGAAGAACGTCACTCTCTCGGGTGGATAAGATTCCAGCACCCTGAGAACATAAGCCATGACTCGAGGGTGACCTTTATATGCTGGACTAAGGAAGTCCAAGGCCTGTGTGATTGAACAAGCTGCCCAGTGCGGCAATTGTTGCAAAAGTGTTGAGTTCTCGTCCACTGCTTTTGAGGTCACAAAGTAAGGCAAAGCTTCAGGAATGCTTCGGATCTCCAATATATGTGACTTACAGAAAAATTAAAGCACAAGTCAAAAATAGTTCAAAAGAATATTGAATAATAAAGAAAATGAACAGAACAAGATATAGATATAGATAGATATCTTCACATAACATGCCACGTTCGCGTGACTAAGTTTGGGTATTATATTCACACCATTTAGTTGGAAATCATAGTTTGTATTTAATGGCTTCAGTCGGCAGAACAATACTATCAAATACCAAAACAACAGGACCGGGAAAATTGATAAGTAACTTTTCCAAATATTATTCCAGTGTCAAATTTTACTTTCATTGGCTTGCTTTAAGCAATACTTGTGCTTAGCTAGCAAATTAGCTAGCAGACTTGCATCAATTTTAATAACATACTTGTACTAACTGGGTGGTTTCAGTCTTCAGAGCAGCAACTGATGGAAATCTTGCAGCTAAAGACAGGGCAATTCGAGGATCAACAGAGAAAGCAGTCCTGGCGAATTCTGTCCATTTTTCAGAGCTAAATTTAACCCGAGAAGTGTTTTCCCTGAAGATGTAATCACACAAGAAATTAAGGATTCAAATAGGACTACCACAATCGAATCAATGAGTAACAAATGATTGACATAATAAGAGATAAAGATTTCAGTAACAGTTACTTTGGTCCAACAGGTTGTGCCCAAACCTCAAGTCGGTCAGCCTCATGCTGGCACAGCATCAGTAGTAACTGCCTCCTCTTCTCCCGTCCCACTGCATAGTTTTCCATCTGACCCCAGACAGGGTGATGCAGATCCTTCTATAAAAATATAAGATTTATTTCTAAATAGCTTCATAAACAAACCGACCCACACAAAACAACATTTTTCAAGATCTTATATCCAATTTACTTACAACATCACTCAAAGAGCTACCAGTTTCGAGTCCCCGAGCTCTTAAATCAAGTTGAGAAGTGTCTGACCGGTCATTTGAAAGATGGTGGACAAATAGAGAAATGGATTGAGCTTCACTCTGAGTGAAATTATTGTTATTCAAATCAAACCACTCAGGTGTGTGGGCAAACCACCCTAAAGAAGCCCTGTTTTTAAACAAAAAAGGATAGATAAGTGAGTGTTCTGACAACAGACTTCAAAGTGCTCCAAGCCAAACTAACAATATTAAGAACGCTAGAAAAAGTATTTTTGTGCACAATTTCTTGTGGTAGATGGCAAGCAAGGAGCTGATAAATAAAGGAAATTAAAATAGTCAGTCTAGGCAAGGAGAGAAGCATCAAATGGTGATATAATGGTGTACTACACATAGAATAAAATTCATCGCTGGAAGGTAAGCACAGTGATGATAGTTCACAAGTATCATTAACTAAAATATGCCGAACTAACAATACGCAAAACGCTAGAGAAGGTATTTTTGTGCACGAGAAGTTCTTGTAGTAGATGGAAACCAAGGAGCTGATACATGAAGGAAAATTAAAATAGTCAATCTATGCAAGGAGAGAAGCATCAAATGGTGCGCACTGCATCATATAACAAAACCCATTACTGGAAAATACGCACCGTGATGAAAGTTGAGTATCATTAACTAAAATATGCCAATTATTGTCGACAACTACTGGGTAGCAACAATTTCCCCTGCTATCTAGTGCGGCAACAAATATAGCACAATGATTAAACATGGTGTTCGGAATATTTTATGGTTTAAAAACTGATCTGTACTATTACCATAAGTTGTAGCTTTTGATCCAGGGACAAACAATTTGTTTTACATCAACATTTAGGCGGTGCTTGAGTTTAAAGAACCTCTAGCAAACCAACCTTATATTATATCAAGGTGCTACATTCTTCCATTGATTTGTAGGATCGACAAGCAACTCTTGGTCCATGAAATATAAGGTCCTCTTAAAGAATAATGTAACTTGGTCCTCTTACAGAACAATGTAACTTGAAAGCGATAACAATTTTGTATTGTCTAAATCTAACTCATCCCTTAGATTCCAGAAAATTGGAATTAGATACCTATTACAGCTGCTACCGAACATTTAATGATGGCTTTTGACATCTGTTGCCTCATGAATGCACTTGAACAATAATTTTTAAGCTTTAGGAAAAAACATGCACTTGCTCACAATTAAAATTATGAGCAGCATATAGTTGATAAGAAACAAGAACTCATTAGCATGTGCGAGTTTTACACAAGCAACGGGCCACTCATTAGTCTCATTTTGTTAGACAGCTAATAAATTGCATATTTCGTTGTTTGATTCTAAAAATATGCACAGTAATATAGGTTTCCAAACGTTGGAATGAGTGATTACTTTTGTCAAGTTGTACCTATAAATCCTATCTTCCAGCAATTGAAGCCCTGATCTGAAGTTTTGAAGATTCCCTTGTGACTGGCATGAGCAAAACTTTAGGCCAAAAAGCATCAGAGTGAAAAAAGTTCCTGTAGCAGCTGGATGCCGGGAAAAATTCCAAGGGAGTTTTGTTGATCCTTGCAACATACGACCAAGTAACAAAAGCTGTTCAACACTGGCATGCCGTACTACCTAGATGATGATGATATTCAAGACAAATAAATTCGCTTTACAAAGAGATACAATAAAGAATGGATATATTGATTCATCGAGAAGGAAACAAATATTCAACATTTAAATTTCAAGCATCAGAGGATGTTAGCAGAACAAAAAAAAGAAAGTTTGTGATCAGAACAAAAGTTCGATGCACAAAGCAGTTTGTTAATGAGAGAACTTAAATTTACATCTATAAAGCCTTACCTCAAACCGGTCAATAAAAAATCCAAGCCACAGTCTATGAGCCAAAATCTGTTCAACAGGGTCTTTCTTGGGATGTGGCTCAGGCTCACCAGGGGCAAGGTGGGGCCTCAACTTGGCAGAAGGTCCTGAGTACCTTATATCAGATGCAAAAAGGCCTCTCTTCGTGTCTACAGTCCATAGCCAGGCATCAACAAGCTCAGCAAGGACAACAGAACCCAACTGTGGAGCAGCAGAAACTAGCCATGTCCATATATACACGCCAGTATCAACAGCATCAGGCGTGGTAATGTAAGCAGGGCACCAGCAAAGAAGACGCAGAAGTTGGGAAAAGCTCTCAATGTTTGATTTTGAATCTGAATCCTGACAAAAATGTTTACATCATGTTTAACACAATCAAAACTTACTTCATATTGAAAGAATATGAAAGATAAATAGCTTTACCATATTGGAAAGAAGTAGTGCGGTAGCTTGAGAACAAGTTTGACGAAATTCTGATTTGTCCACCTCACCACCCTTCTCTGCGATATTTACGAATTTCTGAAGCAGCCGCACAAACCTAGAAAACAATATCTCATTGAAGGATTCATTTTTAGGTACTGTAGGTTGTACTGATGAATCCAATACTGGAATGTCAGGAGTAAGACCAAAACCAAGGGATCGAGGCTTTTCAAGGTCTCCTAGACTCTCATATAATCTTTTCATGCCGGCAATTTCTCCAGCATGGTTGCACTTCACTGTTGCACTAACAATACCAGTACCAAGAACCTCCAAATTAAAAGCATCACTCAACTTCAGGTTTCCCCCTGAAGCTGCAGCCGCCGCTGCCATAAGAGCGGGAATATTTGCAGTTTTGGTACCAACCCAACAATCATTCTTTCCTGTACCAATCCTGATTTCTGACAGAAGAGAAACCACATCGGCAGTAGGTTGTGTTCTCTGCCATGTGTTAGCTTTGCAAAGATTTTCCTGAATATAAAAGTTTTTCATATATATGAGATTAGGAGTTGAAAATAAGTTCAAATCGGTAACACATTTGCACGATCCAACCATTAAATTTCATTCTTTGCCACTTTAGACCCAACAAACAGACTTGGATAATTTTTTCCTACTATGTTTCTTACTATCTTTTATGTTGTTTTTTGCTTGGGATGATGGGGGATGTTGGATGCAAGCTAATATACACGCTAAAAATGTAGAAACTCAAGGAAGAATTGTGCTTACAAAGGAGATATGAGGTTAATCAAAACACAGCTTATCACCAAAGCATCTACCCATCAATAAACATAAGAAAAACACCCAGTTCAGTCAATTCAAATATGAGATTCGTGTTTATTTGTAATTAGCTTAGCAAATCGATTTGCAGTTGATGAATAAACAAGAAATGCAATCACTAGGTATGGCTCACAACTAGAAAAAAATTAACCTGAAGAAGACCCTGGCTAGTGCAAGGAGCATGTGAAAGTGAAACCATGATCCATTCCCGGACCATCTTTTGGTACAAGGAGCGAACACTGGCAACATAAGCAGGATCACTCACAACATTTGAAGGTGGATCATTATGCATTGAGAGTAGCAGAGAATCCAGACAAGACGAACTCCACAAAATCTGAAAGTCATGTAAACCACGTTTAAAATAATATTATGGTCATGACATGATCAATACAGGTTTTCTGCGATGCAACATAAAAATAGAGTAGTTTACCTGAGGAAATCTATCTCTGAGTTGAGTTAACAAACTAACTGAGATGTCACGTATATGCTCATCCCTTTGAGACAAATTTTTAATAAGGAAACAGGCATGAATAGAGAGAGTGGACTCTCTAACCTCAGCATCTAGTCCAGTCTCAGACGCTCGATCCTCCTGCCCCAAGTTGGAAAGACCATAAATATGTGAAACGAATCTCCAAAGAAATGTTAGCAACACATATCTAATCTAAAAAGTAGATTTGAAAGATTAATTTCAAAATGCAAACATCAAATGTACATATGGTATGAAATAGCATAAATAAAAGAAAATAGTAATACAATACATCAACATAAGCTACTTTTGTCTTAATCATTATAAATAAAATGGAAGGGAAGGTGCACAACTATTTGGAAATAAATAGCAGAAACAGAACTATGGCAAGAGCAATGCAAAGTCTAAATCTGTAACAATAGCATTCAAAAATGAATAGATTGTACTGGCATTCCAGCACACTAATTTTGTCTAACTTTGAAGTAGAAGTCCAGTTACATCAATTGGCTAGTTGTCATGAAGGTCCACCTCCGTATAATTATAAAAATACTTCAACTTGTCCTTTTCTAGAATTTGATAAGATAAATCCTGGTGAAACTATTTATACTGAATTGTGAAGGACTGTGGTTCGTGGGATTATTTAGTACAATCATTATCTGTTATGAGTACTTCTTTTCA
This sequence comes from Primulina eburnea, assembly GCF_022965805.1. Lineage (NCBI taxonomy): Eukaryota > Viridiplantae > Streptophyta > Magnoliopsida > Lamiales > Gesneriaceae > Primulina > Primulina eburnea. The sequence goes on from NC_133103.1 coordinate 16,155,089, forward strand.
GTTTTCCCACACAAAAACTTTTTCATAAAATCAGTTTATTTCTTAAACTAAATCACTGAAAAGCCTAGTTGCACCAAGAAAGACACCAAACAATTGAGCTTCATTTTCTATGGCCACTGATCTTTAGTGATGTACAAATACTTTCACAGAAACCAGTACCATCGCCCAATATCTTAGCCATCCATCTGAACAAGCAATGCACTAGGAATGACAACTAAGGTTTTTTTAATGATCGTGTTTAAGAGAAAAACCCATCTGTTTCATTGGATGAATAAAACAAAGTGCTGTGCAGAATATTTAAAGGAGAAAATCAGATGCTATCCTAATCTACAAGAATTTAAAATACAGAGAAAGATAAGTAACTATCTAATCTCCTTGTTAGATAATAACCCAATGTTTATTATTCAACACTCCCCCTCAAGCTGAGTCATATAAATCGATCATACCGAGCTTGGAACTCAAATCTTTATAAATGGGCCTGTGAAGTGCTTTCGTAAGTATGTTTGCAACTTGCAATTGAGTAAGAGTGTAGCAGAGGTCTACAATTCCTCTTTCAATCTTTTAACTTATAAAGTGTCGATCAACCTCGACGTGTTTGGTCATATCATGATGGACGTGATTTTCGAAATGCTAATAACAGCTTGATTATCACACAGAACTTCTAAGATAACCATTTTCCACCTTTGATTCACCAAGAAATCTCTTGAGCCATATTCCTTCACAAATTCCGTTAGACAATTCTACTTTAGCACTACTACGAGCAACTACAAATTACTTCTTGCTTCACCATGTCACTAAGTTCCCCATACGAATGTGCAATATCCTAACGTAGAACGTCAATCTGAATGAGATCCAGTCCAATCACCATCACCGTACACTTTGTTTTCTCGAACGTCTGTAGGAGATCCTGCCCAATCAACATCACTGTACACTTTGATTTCTCGGACTGATGATTTCATAAAGAATAGTCATTTCTCAGGAGTCCCTTTTAAATATCTCAACATCCAATATGCAACACCCATCCGAATTGACTGTTAACACTAACCACAAATCCAATATACGGTCGTGTATGTGCTAGGTATGTATGTTTGCCCACTATTCTTTGATATCTCCCATTATCAACTGGAGGACAGTCCTTTTTCATACCTATCTTGATGTTTGGATCCATTGGTGTATCCACAAGCTTGCATCCTAACATGTCAGTCTCTCTCAGTAGGTCAGGAACATGTTTTCATTGTGAAATTGAGATACCCAAGATGATCTTGCCACTTTCATTCCCAAAAAATACCTTAAATTGTAGGTCTTTCATTTCAAATTCTTTTGAGAGTATGAGTTTCACACAGCCATTTCTTCTGTATATTTCATGTAAGTACAATGTCATCCACGTACACTATAATGGCTGCAATCTTAACTTCTTCAGGGTGTTCTACAAATAAAGTAAGAGCAGATTTACATTGAGTGTAACCATCTTTTCTTAACACATTTTGAATCGATAGAACAAGGCTCTAGGTGATTGTTTGAGCCCATAAAGTGACTTTTCTAATCTACACACCTTATTGGTCGTACTCGTTGATTTTTCAAAGCCTGGAGGATTGTTCATGTACACTACTTCTTCAATATCGCCTTTGAGAAATGCATTTTTGACATCAAGTTGATACAAAGGCCAATCTAGGTTGACTGCAATCGACAATACAACTCAAACAGTGTTGAGTCTGGCAACAAGGGCGAAAGTTTCTTGGTAGCCAATACCATATAATTGCATATACCCTTTAGCAAGAAGTCTTGCTTTGAACTGTTCTATATTGCCATATATTGTTCTTTTCGAGTGCCCTTATTCCAACATAAACAACCTTCCAGTTTGGATCATTGGAAGCATGATCATTGTTACTTGGAACCTGAATCTGGTCTATATTGGAAAAAAAACACGATATATAGGAGAAAAACGCTTAAGTGATACAAAATCACCTATAAGATGCATTGTACAGTTCGGACTCCCTTCTTTAAGGCAATGGATTTATCATCAAATTCAATGTTTTCAGTCACAGGAGTATCAGAATCAGACATCCCTTGTGTGGTTTTTTATGAATTTGGCAGGGGAGAGCAGTCATAAACTAGTTGATTTTGTACAGGCTCGTGTACATTCTTTTAATGAGGTTTCCGTCGGGAACAAACACGACGCAGTGGACTGATTTTTAGTTCATTAGGGATAGCCTGCTCACTGATTGTGGGGCATGTAACATGTTGGCTTAGGTAGTGCTTCGAAGTATGGCTTGGTGGGTTCCCAATTTCGTGGTTCATCGTTGGAAGACTCCTCCTGAACCGTGGTACTGGTGTAGAATGATTCGGACTCAAAAAATGCAACATCCATAGATGAGTAAAATATTTTGGTGATGGGAGAAAAACACTTGCACCCTTTCTGGTTATGTGAGAAACCAAGAGAGATGCACTTTACAGCGTGTGGTTTGAGTTTGCCAATATTATGGGAATGGATGTGAACAAAACCTGGACAACCAAAAACCTTGAGGGGAATTTCGTGAAGGAGATATAAGTTGGGAAAAAAATTCAAAGAAGGTGTTAGAATAAAAATCATAAGTTTTGATAATAACAATAACAACATCGAGCTGTTTCAGGGGTTCAACTACCAATTTCTTTGTATTACAAGACTTCCAACCACTGGACCAACTCAACTGTTATGCACATTTTCAGTGCTTCAAGCTGCAAACTTCAGAAAATCATGTCTCCAACCGGACAACTAAAATGATAAATATCTGACCGTTCAAGTTTAATCGGTCAGACTTCAGTAGATCACGGTGGATACTGCAACTCGAGCTGTTCAGACAGTACCAATTAAACTATTAATGCACAGAATCATATCAACTCTCAATTGACATAATATTTCCCAAAGTGTCAAATGTCAATCAGTTTTTCAGAAGCTAGAAGCTAAAAGTCGCAAAAGCAAAGAAGCATTAAATGAACATTTAATGATGTGTACGATGATTAAAAGCGACAAGATCATTCTGTCCAAAAATAGCAAAGATGATCGTTCAAAAGCATTTCCAACCGTTGGAGCTTTTCAACTATAAATATACAAATCCAGAAGTGGAGAAATACCAGAACAATTATTCAACTTAACATACGCTTATCAGACTACATCAGATCTTCTACGAATCATTTTGTGTTATCCTACCAACTCAAGCTGTCAAAGCTCACCATTGGTTTTTGTATTTGTTTCTGGTGAACCGAAGGTTCTTAAACGGCCAGAAATTGTTGTGTGATCACCATGAGTTTCGATTTAGGCATTAATAATCCTAGTCGAAGTAGGTTGTTACAAAAGTTGTAACACCAAAGTCTTTAAGTGGATTATTTCCTAAACGGAAAAAGGAATTTGCCCAGTGATGGGCGAGGATTGTGATTGTCGCATTGCACCAAGTTCATCGACAGCGAGAAACGAATGATTCTGCGTAGCCAATGTAGAACCATTAATAGAAGGTTGAGTAGCCAGAGGATCCAACATGACTTTTTTGCAACTTTCCTACATGACGTACTTCTGAAAACACAGCCTAAAGCATAGTTGTCAGTCGTGCGTAGCGCCCTGTAACGCTAAGGTTGCCCGTGGCTATAGTGCATAGCGAATAGCGTAGCGAGGGCTATTTGAAAGTAAAGCGCCACAAGTATATAAATATATAAAATATAGCATATGCTAACATCAATTCAATTGTTTATGCTTAAATAACAAATATATAAGTTCAAAGCATATAAAACCTCAATTCCAAATCTAGAAAAACATAATCTAAAATTCATCTTCATCTTCTTGATCAAGATCTAGACTGTCTTCTTCATTTGAAATTACATAGCGCTCGGCATCATTCTCTTCTTCACTTTCTTCATCAAAGTCGAATTCATCCTCTTCATCTACAAGATTAAATGTAGTAGATGGACCTATTGGCCTTTTCCATCTAGACTTAGATGTGGCCGCCTTTGAGCTTCCTGTAGGCGTAGATGCGGCCTTCGAGCTTTTTGTAGGTGTAGATGAATAGATGTTCCTATTAACCGACGACAACGTGAGGTAAGTCTGGCGGCCGACAGCCCAATGTCCGGCAAGCCACGAGCAGCAAAAGAGAAGAAATAGTAGAGAATGGTAGGGTTTACATAAGGGTTGATTGGAAGAAATGAAGAATATTTGAATTAGAAGAGGATAAGAAGCGCTGCTTTCATATATTATTGGGCCTAAAAATTGTGCAAAATGTCCCTAAATTTTTTTGCATTATTTAAACAAAATGTCCTACAGCTTTTCTTTCCTATAGCGACGCTATCGACTCAAACGCTATCGCGTTGATAGCGATGATATCGCTCGCTATCTCGAAGTGTATTGCGCTTAGCGCCCTGTAGCTATGGGGCTTCGCCTCGCCTCGCCTCGCCTCGCTATGGGCAATAGCGAGCGTAGCGCTCGCTATTGACAACTATGGCCTGAAGACTAGGTAGAGGTTTTGTGCCCAAGATCCATCTGCGCACTTCATCCGGTGTTGAAGCCCCATAAAAATTTGAATATGTGTTTCTTTTCCACAATCGCACGATACATACCACTATCATTTGGACATTTCTACTCATGAATTTAAAAGTCAATATGTTGCCATAGTCGAGCGAGGGAATTAAAATACATCGTAATAGTGGAGTCACCTTGACGGAGTTCCTGAAGGCTGCTTTCAATGGCAAATAATTCCAGTGTATTATCCTTGGACGAATAGGTATCATGGGCTGCATCCCATATGCCCTTGGCAGTGGTATATAAGGAAATTTTCGCTTATTTCAGTCGTTATGCAATTGATCAACCAAGACATGACCATATAATTTTCAGAATTCCAAGCCCTAAACTTGGAATCGCTTTTTGCTGGACACGTCGAAGTTCTGGAGACAAATTCATCTTTTCCTTTTCCACATATGAATATCATCATAGATTGTGACCAATGTAGGTAGTTTTGGCCATTTAGTTTCTTACAAGTGATCGGGATGGAGGAAGTATTGGCGGCTGCTGGAGTCGGAAGTGGAAGATTGGGATGAGGATGACATGCCGTACTTGGTCATGGGATATTTTTTTTCTTTTAACTCTTCGATCGATACCATGAGGTTTTTAAGAATCGAGTTTGGGAGAAAAACCCATATGTTTCATTGAATGAATAAAACAAAGTGTTGTACAGAATATTTAAAGGAGAAAATCAGATGTTGTCCTAATATAAAAGAATTTAAAATACAAAGAAAGATAAACTACTATCTAATCAACTTGTTGCATAATAATCCAATATTTATTATTCGACAATAAAAAATATGTAACACAGCATAATGCTTTGGAAAGATCAAAGAAGATTGGTGGTTCCTTGTAGTGACCACCATATGTGCAACATGAATGACGCAATGACTAGGATCACTCTTTTGGATCAATTGAACCAGTTGTTTGGCTCACCCACATTGAGCATGAATTACAGGTGGACAGTAATGTAGAAAACAATATTTAATCACCAATGAATTGCAACTCCATGCAAGAGTTTATTTATTGTTTGTAATATGCTGCACCTAACTACTCTGTAAATTTCCTCTCAGGTGCAAAAAAAAACGAAATTTTTTTTTCTAAAACGAGTGGTGGTTAGACTTGAAATCAGGGCCTCTCCCCCTTTGACCCCAATCTGGTTATCTCATTTCATCTAAAGCTTAACCAGGTACATGTGAGAGACATTATGATTACTCTCTGTAATGGTACATAAGCTACAGGATAGCAAGGTTAAATGTGCCAAATGATCGAACCCTCCATAAGTCCATATGGACACAATTCACAGAGCAACAAATATATCTAAGTCATATTTCTTTCTTTATGACAACAATATCAATAATCAAGTCATAAAATTGGACCAAAATCTCTAATGTTGGATATTATCCCAATAAAAACGCTAAACTGTAATATGGCCACATGTATATGACTGTGCATAAGAAGTCAGTAGGAGGAGGACAAATAGGAGAGTACCAGCCAAGACATTGCCGTTTCAAATGACTGATGAACAATTGCCGTTAAACATTGAGAAACAGCTGGCAAAAGATTTGGACTTTTCAAGTATTCAAAGACACAGCTGAAGGCACTCTGAGAGGTAGTGGCGCTGTGGCCACCATTCAGAACACCACCATTGCTACTGAATCTTATGATCTCCAAAAATGCTACAGCTAAAAGATAAGTTGCTTTGACACCTGCAGAAGTGAGAGCATATAGTATCCCCCTTATGTTAAACTCAATATTCCACCATTGCTAATGGAATCTTAAATTTACTGCCAGTAACATAAACTTTGATACTCCGCTAAAAAGAAATACATACCCGAAATCGTACTCATTGCAGAAACCTCCATCCGTCCTCCCAGGGCAGAAGATAGAGCAGTTCTTTGATTCACAGCAGCTTTCTCATTTCCATTCCCCCGGCGACTACCTGGATCATGAAGTGCATTAAGCTCCAATTCATCCTCAAGCCATTTAACAGAGCTCACTACCTGAAAACACAATATGTTTTCTATCAAATCCCTAACAGTCTAGTGATTAGTACATGCAATATGCGAGTTAACAAGAATGACAGATGGTTTCGCATATAAACCCAATATGTTTAAAAGAGTAATAATAACCTTCTGTTTCCTAAAACTCACATGCTACACGAGGATATTATTTTCTACAAATAACAACTAAATATAGACTGTGTGGATAAGAGTGGGAAAGGGAGGGTAAAAGCAAAACACCAGCTTGAGCCAAAAGGCTCGTGAAATAGTTTAAGTAACAAAGAAATGAAACTGGCCCACACGTTTTCTATGTATACTTACAAGAGGTGGGGTCCCTTGTGAAATACGCTGCACTGCAGAAGACCACGACAAATTCCACATATATGGTCCACCCACTGCTTGGAGAGCAATGATGCCATTGCTTCCCACGCTATTCAGGGTAGTTGAAATTGGCTTTGGTGTAGCCTGGACTTTTTGTACTGGAGGTGCTAACCCAAATAGAGCAATATAGAACCACAAGTTCCGGAAAAGCTTTAAGAGGGAAGGTTCCACGTCAACACTGGGGTCAAAGTCTGAACATATTTCAGCCACAGCAGGTAGTAGGGGCCCAAGAAAATCCGCTCCGCTCCTGAAGTGTCATCGCCAAATGAGAAAATCTAACAGCATTAAACGACAACTCCACATCCTCTCAAACTATTACCTTCCACTTTTCGACTCCGCAGCCAACCCAACATCTGAACATAGAGATAACAATCGATGGCGGTAATCTGGACGCAATTTATTGCTTGTAAGACCTCTAGCGATCAGCAAAAATCCTGCAGGTAAAGTCTAGAACATAATTGAACCGGTGAGAAACCATTTGTCATAACTAATACCAAAATTATTTCAAACTGATGCTGTCATTCTAAAGAGATGTTTATACCTCAACACGTTCTGTTGTGGCTTCAGGTACCTGAGTTCTGCTTTCAGCAGAGCCGACACTAGATAGTTTACACAAGTAACTCCGAGTCATTAGAACCATAGCTTCACGGTAGGACTTCTCGAAACCTAAACTCGCCATGCGAGAAACAGCATCAAGAAGCTGCAGGACCTCAACAAAAGCAGGTTGAGAAACATGCATTCCAGCAATAAAATATATTTTGTATTATTTACATGGCAGGTAGAATCATGCTTTCCTTAATTGGGTTTATCAGTGACACTATTAAGAAACATAAAATAAACATAGGTATAAAAGTTAGCAAACTGAAGAGATAGTTTCGTACTCGAAGTCTCAATAAACCTGCAGTTGAAGCATCACCCTCTTCTAGACTCTCAATAAATAGCGGCAATATCATGTCAACAATTTCAGGCTTATTAACAGAAACATTCAAGTCGGCAAGTAATCGTATGACATTCAGCTGTACAGGTGGAGCAGCCTGCTTTTCTTTTCCATCCTGAAACAATACAATTTAACCGGTAATCTAAGAGCAAAATACCAATATTTATAACTTAATCTAAAACCCGAATTGAGAAATAGACTGGCCAGAGTAATACAGTGATGGATTGGTAGGTATCGATTGTAAATAATAAGATATAGTCCTGCTATTACAGTAGTACATCCAATAATATGTAGCACAAGAGTATTCCAATTAATTCAACTCTCTTTGCTATGGAAAAAAATTAGTGTAGTGAACACCAACTGTAAGTATGTAACAGAAGATAAGAAAGTGTAGAAATCTAGGACTGTTGCTCGGTCCCCTTCGATTCTGTCGGCCATATCGATATCAATCCGCCAGAAACTATTAACAGCTTTAGTTCCAGCTAAGCCAATGTCATATTCAGCAATACCAATAGCCAATTGACATACACAAGGAAACATACAAAAATATTTCAACATAGGTGCCCCAATACGAGATGTATGATGTAGTCCCATTCTTACATCAACAGTACGATCAATCCTTCATTTTTCCTATACTGAGCATAACTTTTGGGGTCTCATAAAACTTAGCAAACATTCCAACTATCAGTGTCATCTGTTAATTGATAGACCAACAATCAAATGGAGGAAATCACAAGTATATATAAGTGAAAAGAAACTCAAACTTTGACAACAGTCAATGTCCTCTTGTTTAATAAGTATTATTAGCTGCTGTTGTTGCAGAACAACTCTTAAAAAAGTTAACCAAGAGAATACAGGAACACGTGACATTTGAAGCAAGCATGGGTAGGAAGTTGTAAGTAACAGGGAGCTGCTATCCATAAGAATTGTGAGTGGGAAAGTACCCTTAGTGTGTGTGTGTAGTCTGTGTGTTGGGTCATTCCTTTATGCAGGATAAATTTCCTGGCTCCAAGCACAACGGAAAGGCAATTATGCAACTATAAATTGAAATTCCATCAAAAAGATGTCTTAAAGAGTTTAGCCTTATCAATAACAAGGTAGATTTAAAACTAATAACCATTCATATATAAGATCATGAGAATTGCAGGGAGACCCATTTTAGGTAAATAATAATGATAGACAATTACAATAGTGGAAGTCATGATATTGATTAACGACAAAGAATAGAACATTCAAATTTCACGAAACAATATAATTACTATATATATAACAGCCAAGCGACGTTCCTAACCTCTTCTTCATAATCATTTCGTTCACGAATGCTAGCAGCCAGTCCCATGATAAAAGTGTCAACAGGAGACCTGTCCTTGACCCAACCAAACTCAATTATCTCACGGCATGTTTTCAAGATGCTATCAAACATAGCTCCCTGGCTGCTAGCCCAAGTGTCAGCCTGTTTATTATTGACAAACCAAATAACACGTTACTAAACAATGCCATTGTGGCTTAATCACTGAGTACGTATCCAACAACATACAGAACGCACCTGAGCACAAGTAGCCAGCACAAGCGGTTTAAAACGAATTAAGAGAACACGGAGAAGCTGACCACCACGAGTGACAGCTGCTTGAGAAATCCCAGTAAGAAAAGAGTAGAAAAGCTCTTCACAAGCCCTCAATTTCCGCCAGACTGAGAATAAGCATGCCTCTGCAGCCTCTATCAACAAAGCAAGAGCTCCATGCAATAATCTCTTTGATGTCTTTCCTTCCGTGTCAAGAGATGAAAGAGTTTTCACTTGCAATCTTGCTGCAGCATGGTAAACAGACAACTTTGTGTTGATCCTAACTTTCAGTAACTGCCCTTGCTCTGACCAATCACGCTTTCTTATCTGTCCACACATTAAAAACAATATCACCCTTTACGACTCTTTCCTCATGTAAAGAACAAAATCTGATTTCCGTTTAACTTTATGCACAACACTGTAAGTTTTATGTTTAGTTACCTTTAAAAAAGCCATCATTGATTTGAGTTGTTGCTTTGCTATTCCTCTCACTTGCTCCAAAAGCTTGGAATCAATGACTACCTTTTCCAATACATGTCCGACCAACTCAAAAACAATCTGTTGCCTTTCAAGGCTCTCCACTGGTTCCTCCTCAAAAGTAGCCACCACCTTCTTAAAAGCCAGAGCACCACCAACTCTCCCGCCATCACTTAGCCCAACACTCCCACTAAATAAATCTCCGTTACTAGCGCCATTCATCAAAATCCCCTGCGATGCTGTTGGATCGTCCCTTGAAACTGTGCTGCCAGAGGAACCCACAGAAACAATGCTGGCTTCGTTACCAGGAGACTGATAATGGTTCAGGCTCATAGGAGAGCTCTGAGCTGAAGCAGCATCAGGGGTCGAGATTGTCTCCCTTGGCGAGCCAGGGACTGCAATTTCTAACCGGTCAAGGAGAGTGGAGACCAATTTATTTCCGTCAGAGGGTAAAATGGGTGGGAAATGAAAACACAATGCCTTCAAGAAAGCGCTAGAAATGCTCGAATCGGTGTTACTAATCGTCTGACTCACAATTTCACCCGTAAACCCAGCCACATCGGTAGCGAAATCAGGGGACAATTCGGACGCCTTGGAGATGTAATCCAAGAAGTCATTGAAAAACGAAGAAATCGCGTCACTTGAAAACGATTGTGGCCAGAAGGTGGGATGGAAAGATGACGGAATCGAGCGATAAAACGCAAGGAGCAAAGATTTGGGCGTCTCGTGATCGTGGTTCGGGCATTTTGAGAGGAATCGAGCAAGGGACAAAATGGCATTGAGCTGAGACCTCGACACCCTAGGCGATCCGACGAGCAGAAACTCAGTCGAGGGGCACCGGCCGCAAATCCACTTGAGTTTATCCGCGAAATGGGTCGGGTTTTGCGCGATCAGATCACATAGCTCCACCAACGACTCCATGACTCAAGAGCCAGTCCCGAATGTGGGTCCAACCTGTGGAAATCAGCTCAATGCTTCCATAGATTCACATTGATCGACGAATAAACTGGAAAACAGATGCAAAAAGATCGGAGGGGGGATTAGGGTTCAAAACCCGCGCCGGATGAATAGGATTCACGATGCAGCAGCTTCCAAAGATCGCTGTTGCTTCTTCTCCGTTGGCTTTCTGCAGAGCTTTTCTTGATTCTGCTTTTTCACAAAACACAATCATAATAAATTAAAGATTATATTTTGATTTAAAAGATCAATCTCCATCTAAATTCTAATTCAAAATTTATATGTTTGAAGTTGTCCAGGATTTTATATTCAATTCAGAATTTTGATGATTTTTATTAATTTTTTTAAATGATAGATTTTTATGAATTTGATAAATTTTATTGACTTTATGGAATCTCACAGATTTATAAACAGAGTTATGTGGATTTATGTAGACTTTTTTGCAAGATTTTTATAAACTTTTGTAGATTTTTTTTTTTTATAGAATTTTATAAATTTTGTACTTAACTATAACATGTGATTTTTTATTAATTTATTTGAACCAATAATTAATTGACATATATAACATATTCAATTTGAAATTATTTTTAATATTTATATTAATAAATACATTTACTTATTCAAAATTTCCTCGTGTTATTAAAATAAAAAATTATTAAATGAACAATCAGCCAAAAAATGAAAAATTTGAAAAAAAAAGATGAAAATATATATAGAGATACATTTCGAAAATTTGAGAGAGTAATAGAAATAGATGAGAGGAGAGAAGATCTGTGATGTGAAGCGAGAGAGAGAGTTAAAAGATTTAAAAATCCATTCAAATCTTTGGGATGAACCAAATACAATTTTTTACAATTTGTAGTTGTACCTTAGGCTTTAATGTTTGTATGTCAATGAATTCCATGGAGTTATTAAAAGTTCATGGAAAATTTAAATACCTGTAGACTTTTATAGAGTTTATAAAAGTCAATGTTGAATACCACTTGACTTTTTAAAACTCCATGAAAGTCTATTTTGAATACCACAAGACTTCTATAGAGTATGCAAAAGTCTTGATTGAATACCTCTAGATTTTTAAAATCTACAAAAGTCATTAAAAGTCAATAAATTTCTCACGTTGAATACACCCCCCTACAGCTCCTAGAGACATTATTTACATTTTATACAATTTTTTAAATTCTTAAAATATCATTTAATCACGGCATATTTTTAAAAAATATATATAGAAAAATAAAACTATTCATTAAATAGGTCGGAAGAATCGACTAACTGTATTCATTTATAATGGTTCAAATTTAAAAACTGATAACTTTAATTTAATTTTTTTTTAAAAATTATATTTTTCACTTTTTTAGGAGTACATTATTATTATGGACAACTTTATGATAAATCTCCATCTCCATAATCAATTTTTTATTTACTCCTCATACTCTCGAGTTTTTGTTTTATCTCCCCAATTTTTTAAAATTTCCCAAATTACCCATACACTTCATAATTATGGTACGTGTCATTGTTTTAAATGTCGAGCATGTTTTTAAATGCGTATAAACTTAAGATGCATGCTACGCAAGGTTTTCAGCATATATATCATATTCAGATAATCGATTTTTTATATATATGGCTCATCATGCTTCCGTATAATAAATTGAGCAGTTTGCATCTTTGATCGGAGTGTCGTCGGGTTATATTCACCGAGTTTTACAGACTGCTCCTCAAAGCCTAACCATACAATTGCAATCGATGGCTTTTGACGTAAATTCCCTCAACAGCACCTAGCACAACTTTATTTCGTTTTACATATGGTGTCTAATAAAGTTGTTCCATTTGAAAATAATACATGAGAGGGGCAAAAGTCTTAATCTTTTTATTCAAATATACAAATTATTATTACATAGTAACCTACTTTAGACGAGGAGGAATTTGTTTAGCTTCTTTTAGTAGCCGAAGTTAAAACACACATAAACTGTAAATAGAAAATATTACAAAGTTTTGAAAGAAAATGAAGAGGTTGAATAATGTCTTCATCTTCCTTCTGTCTTGGTATTTATAGAAGTCCTTTGTGGATATGAATTCCAGACTTCAAAACTTGCCTTAACTTTTCTTTAATGCCTTCAGCTGTGTTGACACTGAGTGAGTTGAATGTGTGATTGAATGGTTCCTCCACTTTTTCTTGAGTTGTCGTTTTCTATATCATTAATCTAGAAAAAAGTTTGCTCTTCTATCTTTATCTCCTGGCATAACCAGTAGATATGTGTTTGGATCATATCAGCTGAAATCTCATTCCGTGCTTCTTTAACAGTTTGTATAGATCTTTGGATATTATCAGCTGCTTTCTTATCGCATTAATCTGTCTTTTGGAAACCTTGAAATATGTAAAATACATTTTATTTGGTTCCAAACTTCGTTTTAATTTTTGTGTGATTTTCTTGTTCCCATCTACTCTGTATGTATATATAGTAGGTGTATTTGAGTCCAAGTCTTTTAGTTAGTGGGCAAATTACATGCCTAGTTGCTTTTGTCCGGGAATCTTTATCTTTTGTTATCTCCAAGGAAAAATGATTGTGGTCCTTCATCACTTGTCTCTGCAAGATGCTTATTGTCTAACCGAAATCTGAAGCCCTTTCTAGATTCTAGTTTCTTTTGATTTGGGCATTCTGGGCACATCTGTTCTGACCATCTTTCCACATGAGCCATGTTGCAGAATTTTCGAAGTTTTTTTACTCCCCGGAAGCTTGCTATTCTATAAAAGATTTCTTTTCTTTCAAATAAATCTTTTGCAAAACATGTTGTTTTTATTGTCATAATATTTAGCATGAATGATCCGTTTAACGAATTATGATAAAATTTAAACGGAAACTTGACTTTGTCCATCTCGGTTAGATAGATCCCTAGACCCTATGCTCTTCTGGTAATGTCATCTTCAGTTATTGAAGCAACAACATGTGTTTGTTATGTTGGAGGATCCTTGCTAAATTTTTGAACATTTATATCTGACCTTCTTAACTTGATAGAATGAAAGGTTTCGTGAGAGCCTTTTCCTGCTGGTTCTGGTGCTGCACTGAAAAAGATAGCTCCAGAATATCTCCTCTCGTTATTTGCCCAAGTTTCATGAACCACTTCCTGAATCCATTTAGGTAGTCCTGAAATTTCGAGGAAGTTGGGTGATGTAATATAAATTGAGACAAGAGGCTCGAATAGATACGAGGCTTTTACTTCCTTTGGATATGAATTTGGTTTCATTCATACCTTAGTATATTTTCCTGAAACATTAACCCTGATTGTGGCGGGGTTATTGCCTACTCTTGTTTTTAATTTCTCTCAAATTTGTTGATAAACCTGAAATGGAGAAATTATAGCTTCATTAGTATCAACCTTAGATTTACCCTTATCTGTATTATATCTAAGGTTGATCTGTCCCTCTTCAATTCTTGAGGTGAAGGGTTGACTTGAAGACTCGATATATGAATCTAGAGTTTCAATTTTTGTTTCAGCCGACTCATATGGAGATGATCCCGACTTAACAGTTGTGCTAAGGATATTTGAATCCCTACTCCAGCTATAGAGTCATGTACTCGAAAATTCTTCATTTGGGAAACCAGTGGCTTCTCAATATCTTAGAGGATAGGCCTTTGCATTACAGACCATAGCTGAGTGAATGTAAACATCCTGTAATTCAATCAGATACAATTCTCTTATCTGCTTGTTGTAGCCTAACCGCGACTTCTGCATTTAGGGCAAGCTTGTTAAACTCGTTTTGAAGCATTTCAAAGTGTTTCCCTCGAATGATTCTGCATTTTTATGATGACATCGATGTCACCGTTGTCATCTGTTGTTAAAAAATCTGCAAAAAATATTTTCATGAGATTTTATAATCAAAATATCAAAAATATAATTTTGACATAGAGCTTGCCATCTAAGTAGTCTAGCCTTCTCGAGTTTAGATTCTATTCTATTTCTTAAGATAGATCTTACTTGTGTATTATCAACTTTCAAAGTAAATTTCTTTACTAATAAAAATAATGGTCATCTTTCAAAAGCCATTTTACTGCATAAAATTCATTTTCGTTGATATGTCATCTTATAGCTTCTGCATCTGAGAAAAGTCCACTGAATATCTGTATGGTTGTTTTTCATCTGGTGTGCACTTAGTTAATAATGACACATACCAATTATCACTGGCATTTGTATATAATACCAGATCATCTTCATCTTGAAGAATAACCATTTTTGAAAGATTTTTACAAATCTCATTTAGTTGACTAATTCTTAGTGTGTGTTCTTTCGTCTATATAAATTTCGCATGGTCATTCTTGAAACATGCAGCTTGAAAGCAATGCTATTGCAAGAAAGTATCCAGAGGAGTACTGGCAACATGTTACGAAAGATGAGCCAAAGGCCTCGTTGGTGCAAGGCAAAGTTACATGCACCGACAACAATAACCACAAGCAAACCAAAGACATATATGATCACAAAAAACTGGCTTGGATCCGCACTACAACAAAAATGGCTTTCCGCAGCGCGCATATGAGCTTTCCGCAGCGCGCATCGCACGCTACAAAGTTAAAAGCTGTTAAAAGTTCAAGATTATCCGCGGCGTGCATTGTACGCTATTAATACTATTATTAACGGCGTGCATATGGACGCTGTTAATACAACTTTCCGCAGCGTGCATGTGTACGCCGTTACTAGTCATAAAAAAAAAATATTAGCGACGGTTTGGATAAAACCGTCTCCTATCAGCGACGGTTCACAAATTAAATACCGTCGCTAAAATAACGACGAAATTTAAAAAAAAGACGGTTAAAACTTCGCGACGGTTATAAAAGCCGTCGCTAAATTTTGTGTAAATTTTAAAAAAAAATTACTTTATAATTTAATAAATTTTAACAAATAAAAATTAAAAAATTAACCAAAAATGGAAACAAAAACAGGTATCTAAATCGAAACTAAAATCATATAAGTATAGAAAAATTTTAAGTGTTGTTAAATATTGTGGAAGAAATGAAACGGAGATCGGTTTAAATAGATAATTTGCGCTTTGTTGCGACGGTTATTTATTAAACCGTCGCCGATTTCTTTCTATTAGCGACGGTTATCAGTTAACCGTCGCGGATCTACATCGGCGACTGTCGTAGATAACCCGTCGCTAAATGTGGCCTTAAATCGTGTAAGGCGGCGACGGTTATAGATCAACCGTCGCTAATTGTGACCTTAAATCGAAATTCGGACTCATTTTCGGCAGCGTGCTAATAATATGCATGCCGTGAATAATACTATTAACGGCGTGCGGTTAATGTACGCCGTTAATATCTGAACACGAATTTTTTTTAAAAAAATGATTTATTTTTAACAGCACACATAAACTTGCACGTCGTTAATAATTCTATTAACGGCGTTCGTTTATTGTGAGCTGTCGTTTATATAATTTATTAACAGCGCACAAAATTGCAAGCTGCAAATATTACTATCCGCAGCGTGCGTTTAATGCACGCCGTCCATAGTAATATCCACAGCGTGCTTTTAATGCACGCTGTTAATAGTATCAAGTTACTATCCGCAGCTTGCTTTATATGCACGCCGTCGATAGTACTATCCGCAGCGTGCTTTTAAAGCACGCCGTTAATAGTATCAAGTGTAACCTATTAACGGCGCACAGGTCGGTGCACGCCGTGAAAGTCGTATTCGCAGCGTGCTTTTAATGCACGCTGTTGATGACGTGCTGCGGAAAGTCATTTTTCTTGTAGTGCGTTCCGAGTCTGACGGTCTACGTCGATGATGTTAAACCAGAAAATGCTAATTATTTCATGAAAGATCAACTTAAACGGAGTCCCAATATCCCAGTTTATAGAAACAACAAGCACTTCCATGTCTCGTCCGAGAGAACTAGCTTCGATCCAATTCCAAGTGTCACGGCCTACACCGATGATGTTAACCCGAAGGTGAGAAGATTTACTCAAAAGAATTTGAGCTGAGCCCCAATATCTCAGCTCATAATGATGGTATTATTGAGTTAAAAGCAGAAAATTAAAGGATTTCAAGCCCATGCCTAATATTCATGTTTATCAAGAAAAGAAAATTAAGAAGCTGCTGATGAAAATAAATAAATATATGATTGTAAACTTTTGAAAGAGTACTGGTTCATGTTATGTTCAATGTGCACGGTGTCAGGACTTTGTATGTTTAATGGTGTTCAACTTGAATATGTGGCTACTATCAACGTATTAACCTTTTCTTTTATCAATTCAAAGTATATATTAGAAAGTTCACAAATTTGATTTCTTTCCTGATTTTTTTTTTTTTGCATATAATCGTGTTGGTACATAAGACGATCATACGATTGTTTTATGTTTTTTAAGTGTGAATTAAGAAGAAAGTTAATAAAATTTTTAGACAAACTTGTATTTTTTGTTATGTAATTGTAGATTTTTCACTTTTATTATGTTATCGGTCAATTAATCTACGATCTTATTCTATTAATTGTATTTTTTATTTAATCTTTTTCATTGTGGTGTTAGAAAATGATGACGTGACAAAATATATTACTGGTATTGCTATGATGAAAAATGCAAAAAAATTACAAGCTAATAAACTAAAATCGTGAATTAACTGATAACATTTAACTAAAATTAAAAATAAAAATGTATAATATTACATGACTAAAAATTAAGTTTTCCAAAATTTTAAGAGGTTTAATCGTATCGTCCCTGGATTGTGTATTTTTATTTGGACATTGCATATGATAAATAAAACACGTCCATTGTATGGAAATCTTGGATTTAAATATAAAATAATTCTAATTAAGATAAGATCCATATAATGAGCAATAATCAATATGATAAAAATATATTATATCAAGATATATAATGCCTCATCTTACGTTCGATCGACTCGCCAGGAGTTTGCAAGACCACTAAGGCGAGAAAGCTCCCGTCGATCAGATTTTAATTCCTTTATGCCATTTCTATTGTTTTTGCCCATTTATCCTTTTAATCCATATTAATACTTGGATGCACACGAGCGACTATTTATACATTAAAAATAAGAAAAGAAAACTCTATGTTTAAGCACATATTTTACTATACTTGGGCATATTTTTTTCCATGTGGTAAAGTTGTATTTTTTACATGTATCTGCGTGTTTTTTTTTTTTTTTGGATCATGTTACGGTAAAATTTCGATTAGTCTTGTATATTATTTTTCAAATTTAGTCGTGTAACTTATATACAGTTTTTACTTTTGATCATTCTTTGATTGATAATGACGATAGATTCTGATTAAAAAAAACATAACATAAAATTTATCAGACGAAAAATGAAAAATTTACTCTAACATGACATCAAATGATTATAAAAAAAAAAGTTACTTGACTAAAAAAATAAATTCATTCTCAATATGACTAAAAAAATGAATTTCATACTTGGAATTAGAAGCCAACACTTGTTTGGCCAATAACTTTGTTAAGTAATTAGATGTAAATAGCCATTGGCTTTTTTTCTCCCACATTTCTTTGAGAGTCGTACATTAATTATCCTCGACCCTTCTCCGTAAGGTATATTCATTATGTTCCGCTCTTCTTCTCCCTCCTTAATTTCCCTTCATTTTTCTATAATTTTTTTTATTATAATGTAATTTTTACAGTTGATATATAATTCATGGTCGTTCTCTTTATCAAGAAACGTTCATGAATCTTGATATCAAGTTATTATTAAGGAAAGTGACGACGGGGTTAACAAGCTTTCATCGAAGATTTTAAATAAAGATCTGAAAATTGTGAATATGTCGCAAGAGGATGCTTCGCCACCCTCTAATTCATCATCCCCGTCTCCGCCCCCGCCAGACTCGTCAGATTCATCGCCGCCGCCCCCACCACCACCGTCACCATCCGATTCATCAACATCACCACCGCCAAAAAATGATTCATCATCGCCACCACCTCCTGACAACGGCTCAGATTCTCCATCCCCGCCAC